>NC_136057.1:412891594-413321594 GCF_964261635.1 Lissotriton helveticus | reverse complement strand
TCCTGGGTTGCTTCTTTTATTAGTAGGGAAACCCTTGTGTTTGTTTTACAAATATGGTTTGTGGCTTGCACAGTCACCTTTTTAGAAAAACGTATTTGTATGAATCTATTAATTAAACTATCCAAGTGAATCTCAGACTTCCTCCTCACTATAATTTCTTTTGTCCCTTGTCATCTCTCTAAGGGGTATTGCGGGCACATACACTTTGGGGTGCAAGCTGGAGGCATGCAGCAATGAATTACATGCCGTTGGTTTATGATACATTCTAGTCTGAACTTTGTTCGCATGTAGGTAGATTTCAATGTCCAGAAAACTGATATTGTCTGCTATATTCATGTGTCAACTGTATGTTAGTATTGAGTTAGGTACACATATCCTATAGTTCTATGGTGATTGTTGGGTCATATACTTTTCTTTTCTATGACCAGACTTGCTTTTGAAAAATAAGCCTCTCTGAAGGGTCACCCCAAACTTGGTCTTTCTCCTTTTTTTCTGACCTTATTTTTTTGCTGACTTTAGGACACTGAGCACTTCACCACTGCTAAACAGAGGTAAAGGTGCATGTGCTCTTTCCTCTAAACATGGTAGCATTGGATTATCTACAATTGGCATTTTTAATTTAAATCCCTGATGACGTGCACCATGTGCCCAGAGCCTGTAAATTAAATGCTTCCAGTGGGCCTGCAGCACTAATTGTGCCACCAGCGTAAGTCGTCCAATGGACCGAGGGCACATTGTCGTCTTCCCTAAGTTAGCATGATCACGCAGCTCTTTGGCATTAAAATGTTTGTGCCAGACCTTGGCGGTCTAGACGTTGTAGCGGATGCTGCAACATTTGACGTAGCGAACCATTCTGCTATGTTACAGGATCTACTAAAGAATCAAGATGCTATTGCAAAATCCCATTTGCCTCGTCGACGGATACCGCAGTCCTAGTCCCCATTTCTGGCTGGCGTCCTAAAGTTTCAGATCTGGTCTGGGAGAGTGGCAAACCAAAGAGAATTTTGTCCCTCCTACCATGCTCTGGCTCAGATTATTAGACTAAAGGGCACCCAAACTGAAATTTTACCTCCACTACATGGTTGCACAGAAAACAGATTAATTTCTGTGGAACATGTCAAACTACACCATAATGGCCGATACTCCATAGTATGCCTAGAAGCATCCAAAGTCAGGATGTTTCCCTTTCAGCAAATGAGTACCGTTACTCCACATTCTCCCCATTCAGAAGGGCGAATGTGGTCTTCATTTGACTTACTGCCTACAACGTCAACTAATTTAGAACATGAGTACAACTCTCCACCTGTTAAAGTTAGTCAATATCCATGAAGCTACATTGTGTCCATATTTGAATGCGGAACAGCCTCCTTTGTTTCAGCTCAATTCCAGTGGTTACTACAGGGATCAAGATACTTTCTCCTCGGATACATCACTGTCTTCATCTATCACTTTGCCTCCTACCCGGATTTGTGCTTTCATTACCTGGTTTAAAAGAACGTATTTGATCCCGCTGTGAACATACATCTTGATCGTTCTATCGATGGTGTTCCTCTTCATGTGGATTGGGTTTGTGACTGTCTTTTTCCTTTTAATCAATGGCCACTACTTACCTGAATGCTCTGCTGTAGAATTGGTTGATGGAGTACTGTCCCGCATACGTCTTCACATAAAATGAAGAGACCAAAGCTTTGTAAATATTCCTGCTGTCCCAATCATGGATGGCATTGTTTGGGACACAGTGCCATTCGATATATATGGTTCTATGGTATCCATTCAAATTCCATATGTGTTCAGTTTCCATGGGGATGTTTTACCTGGTATGCATTCAGATGATTGGGATGTCAATGCTGCTAATTCTTTGTTTTCAGATTTGCAATATTATACTGTTTTTGATGCAGAGGATTTGGGTTTAAATTCAGCAACTTATGCAGATTTATTTTGTTAACACTATGGTCCTCATTTCCTTCATAAGACAAGTACTCAAAGACCAGTATTTAATTATACACAATGGACACATTGCTGGGCTCTACAAAGGGGAGTTCTAGTACACAGAAAAAGGAATTTACATACTTTTCTGGTTATGATCTATTTGATTCGGCTTCTTATTTTTTCAAATTGACTTCCCCACTTTTAGACAAGTATATGCGTACACAAATTAAATTGATTTATTCTATGCCTTCCTCTCGGTTATGTCCATGATAGGTTATGATTAAGTATGGGCGAAATTTGCGAATTCGCGATCCGCGAATTAGCGCGGAATGGCAAAAAAAATCCGCGAGTTCGCGAATTTTCCTGCGAATACGCTGATTTTTTTTTTGCCATTTGCACAAATATGTGACCACGTGTGCCTGTAACTTTGCCAGCGTGCCAAAAGGCGCCGAGGTCCCTTGAGTGAGCTGGCCAGTATAGTGGGGACAGGCGGGAAGACGTTTTATACCGCTAGTGTGTGGTGGACTGGGCCAAACGGGCGTGGCTTCTATGCGAGTTCACATGCATCTTGTTTATAAAGGGTCAGAGACCGAGCAGAGCAGCAGATGAGGAGAAAGCAGCCTCCTGGTCACAGGAGATACACGGGGATGGCGCTCTGAAAAATCATGGATGCAAAAAATACGTTTGGCAGAGGACCCCAGAATCCTTCAAATGTCCAAGATAGCTCTGCTGCGCTTGGTACAAAGCCATTCTGATCCTGCTCAGTGGGTTCAGGCGCATGCAGCTGCTGCTGCTGGACAATGTCCCATCTCATACTAAACTGCCCCGTACAGGCATATGCTGGCGCTGGGCAGTAGGGTGCAGTGGCATGCGGGTGCTGCACGCCTGGTACCTGCGCATACCGGAGCCAGGGGGGGGCACACGTGTTTATTGGTGCTGTGTAGCAAGTTATGACTTTACATTTTGACTGCACCAGACGGTGGTACCACCTACACGGATCAGGAGCATCCAGGCACCAGGCTTCATGGTGCAAGAGCATAATGGTTCTGTGCGGTACGGGTATATATGTACTGGGGGCAGGGGGGCACTTAGCACAATGTCTGCTCACACCCAGAGGGCTCCCAGGCAATTGAGCACAAATGATTTTCACACTGAGAGAGCTCTGGGGCAGTTCAGCAGCACGGGTGCCCACACCCACTGGGCCCCGGGGCAGTTCAGTAGCGCGGGGGCTCACAACCCCTGGGCAGCTCAGCAGCACGGGGGCTCACACCCACAAGGCTCCCGGGCAGTTTAGTAGCGCCACCCTCTGGTTCCTCACGGCCACCCTCTGGTTCCTCACGGCCACCCTCTGGTTCCTCACGGCCACCCTCTGGTTCCTCACGGCCACCCTCTGGTTCCTCACGGCCACCCTCTGGTTCCTCACGGCCACCCTCTGGTTCCTCACGGCCACCCTCTGGTTCCTCACGGCCACCCTCTGGTTCCTCACGGCCACCCTCTGGTTCACCACTGTAGATTATGGGGAGAAAGCACACCTGCCCAGCCAGCCTCAACCGAGACAAATTAATTTGGGGCTGGTGAATGTGTTACTGAATTTGAGCTTCAAGTCCGGCACCTGCTTCCTGATCTGTAAGTGCTTCCTGTTGTGCCATACTTGTAACTATTCTCTGACCCTGCTTTGGTCAGAGCAGGGTCAGAGAATAGTTGCAAGTAGGCAACGAACTCTGGAGACGTCACTCAGGAAGCACTTACAGGCTTACAGCAGGTGCCCAAGTTGAAGCTAATTTCTTTGTAACCATTTACAAAATGTAACCCTGTAAGTGCTTCCTGGAAAAAATTTGCCCCGCTCGTGAAAACGCAGATTTTTACGCAATTTCGCGGATCGTGATATTGCGAAAAATCCGCAAATTCCGCGAGCGGAACGAATTTTCAGCCCATACTTAGTTATGATTTTTGGAAAGACAACATAGACTTAGAATATATTTGGGGCACTAAATTCTGGCAAGTACAAGGTAGTGAATCTGTACGGCGTGCATGTCTGATAAGGGCTCAATTTAATTTTTTTTTAATCAGATGGTTTTGGCTTGGCCACTGCTAAAAATTGTGAACACCCGGTCTTTTTCCAAATATGGCTCAACCAGACACCTGGCACACACACAACAACTATATCATAGAGGAATTGACTTTAATGATTCATAATGAGACTTTCAATTCTTCTTTTATTTGTCCGGGGGGTTGGGCACTATGGCAAACTGACACTAATGTTTGTCATTTGCGGTTTTTAAAGGCTACGTAAGGGGTTTCCCAACATCAACATGGTCCTCTGTCCCACTATTCTAATACAGTTACTACATAGTCAGTTGGTAAGTTATGGCAACAATGGCTACAACATTCCACATCATCCATACAACACCATCTTTCCTTGCTGTCTGACATTGACCTTTCAGATTTTCTTTTAGGTCCAAAAACCCCACACGTTAAGTTTTGTTTACGTGGCTTGTAATGAATTTTGGAAATTGTCACAGATGGAGTCTGCCTTCCCTTTATGCCAAATAGATCAGGATAATTTGGAAAAAGTTCTTGCCATGGTTGATAACGGTATCAACACATTGTCATCTCATATTTATAACTTAGACAATATTATATGGTCTGTCATTGATATTCAGCATGAGGTATCTACTTTGTATCATGGTCAAAATCATCTTAGATCACAGGAGTGCAGATAGCTCACTGTGGCCTTACCTTCCAGCTTTGACAATAGATTTCAATTAGCTAATCAGACTAAAAGCGCTATTGTTTCAACCAGAAGTGGCTCTCACATCAGCTTGTGAGACCTTCGAATTGCAGGCGGCAAGAACGTCTAGTAAGATTGTCATTGTTAAACATGAATCTCCCCCCCCCTACACTTCGGGGAATTAAAACATCAAATCTTTAATGCATTTGATAGGGCGGACATAGTCCACTTTTTTAAAAATGTGGTAGCTGGCCTTGTAACCTCCTTTCTGACGTATTTTAGAGTAAACCCTGCCTTTATTCCTTCAATTTTTTCCAGTGCAATTTGAGACTTTCTGCTGCTGATCCCTCTGGTTTGCGGCCGTCTTGTACTTCTTTTGCTGTTCTGCAATGGCTGCTCGATCTGTGGTACTGCTCAGCCAAGAGCTATTGCAGCTATTCCATGAACGTATGCTGCAGCTTTTTGGTTGGATGCTACTGGGTGCTGTTGACATTGTCTACTGGCTGACCTTCCATTATGCGTACTTTACCTGCGTGCAACCTGTGTTTTACTGCACCCGGTGCACCTTTCAATGGCCCTAGATGTCTGCCTCACCACCATGTCACACGCTACCCTGGATTAAGAACTATTGATGGGCCCGTTGACCAGGACTGTTCCTTGGGTATGCGTCTTATGTACAATCCTGCCAATGGGCCAGTGGCCGAAGCAAGTCCCTGTGCCCGTGCACAGCACTTCTTGGATCTAAGTTTCGTCGACGTAGAGAAGGGTTGCCCTACAGTGCTCCTAACTGCACCTAGATGTGAGGAGTGCATCTGCTCATTTAAACTGCTAAATTGGATAGCATCCCTTTTTAATATTGATGGATCTCATGCTGTATTAGAGCTTATGGTGTTCCCCTTGTGATGTGAGAACTTTGGTCTGAAGAAATGCTGTAGAAAACTCCAGTTTCCAAAGCACTAGAAATATTTTTTTTCTACACATGCTCAAATTTACTGTGCCTGAATTTTTGAATTGGTTAATGTTTTTTGATTTCATCAAAGCGCTTTGGAATTACTTACCTCTGTTTTGTGTGTTAGTCAAGGGCTTGCGTCCTGACCAAGTGGAGGGTGTCACATGGACCGAGGGGACATTGTCGTCTTCCCTAAGTTAGCATGAGCATGCTGCTGACTGTCCGCTGCTTTGCACACAAGTTATTAAATGCGCTTATTTTTCAAAAGCCTCTCTTGTAACTTTCACACAAGAACAGTTATTTTTCATGCACTTAAAGTTCCTGGGATTTAGTCTGAACATTGTGTGCAAGGTCGAACAGCAATGCCCCTTGTTGTTCTAGTCAGGCCCTAGCACCTAGACAAAACATGCAATTGCAGCTGTTGTTTGGGAATACATACTTTGGTTTATTGGAAAGACGGATAGGTAACTCACACTTGGAGAAGGACCTTTCTAGAGAGGAGAGCATAAGACCTGTAATGTAGATTTGCTGTATACAGACTGAAGTACAGGGTCTGCAGTTAACGCCCAGAGATCTTCTAATTTATAATCATCTGGCTTCTGAAGATGGGGAGGGAGTTTATGCTACCTTGTCGTATATCATGCAGGCACCTTTTATGATTTACAGACTAATTTCTATGCTGACACTATTTGTGATATGCATTTTTCTGCTTCCTGTGGCACGTCTACTGCATTTACGTTTGAATATTTCCATTAACATTATTGCATTTTTTTGATACAAGGTTACATGGATGCGACAATCAGGATAAAATACAATAGCAATCGGTCTAGTGCGTGAACCACTTGTTGTACATATTGTTTAGATCTAAACAAATGAAGAATGTAATAAGGCATTTGCATCTAGTATTTTTGTGCCAGGCCATCCATACACAACAGTTCAGCACCACAGTCAGTAGCACTGCATACGTCCTATGAGATAAATAAACAAAGTGAGCCATTCCACACCAAGACCATATAGTACAGTCTCTGGACCAGGGCTACATGAGCTAGTAAGTGTGTCTCCAGCCAGTTGGTGTTGGCTTATCACTATTAACAGGTATTGTCGAGTAATGGATACACCAGGGCATATGCAGTTCGGACCATTGAATGTGCTCCTCAGTGCCAGGGCGTAGCTATCCTAATGAGATATCCCTGCCCATGTAATCGCACCAACCGTGTCTCCACCAAGTACTGCACTCCTCCTAGAACCCTGATGTGTCGGTGTGATAGAAACCGCGGCAGCGGTCTCTATAGGTAGCCCGGGGGGGGGAGGGGAAGAGTCATAACTAATGCAACTTTCAATTTCCCAATCGGGGGACGAATGAGTCAAGCCAATTTCAAGAAAATAGGAACCAAACAAGATGGAAATCAAAACAGGTCAGGAGACAATTGTGTGTGTGTGTGTGTGTGTGTGTGGGGTTCGTGCTTTGCCGATCGCTGCATAAATAGTTCAGTGTGTGGGCGGGCTGCTGCCGTGGGGGGCGTGGGGACGGAGGGGGGGAATAGGGGGGGAGGGAATAGGGGAGGGAGGAGGGGGTGAGGGGGGAGGAAAGGAGAAGGAACGTGGTCAATGCAGTGATATCCAATATCGCGTGTCTGTCACCATGTGACCGTGGTGGAGCGCCATCTGTTTCCGTCGGAAGTGCGCGGGCATGGGGGCGCCTTCTAGGTGGGTCCCTGGTGTCAATGCCGTCCCTGGGTCTGAGGAGTAAAGGAGGAGGCGCGCCTAATTAATGCCTCTCTGTAAACACACCTGGTGAAAGGCGGCCAGCATATCATCCCAGGCCTGTGCTATAGGATACCTACGAAGACCTGCGGTCTCCTCCCTATGTAAAGCGACGCTTTCTGCTTTCGCCCAGTTATCAAATGAGGTGCGCCAGTGTATGGCTTGTGTGGGTTCTCCATTTTTCCAACGTTTGGTAATGAGCCTTTTCGCGGTTATGAGACCAAGGTCCCAGAATCTAGCTGGGACTTTCGACAGCTTCGTCCTCTTGTATAGGCCCAATAGACAAGCCTTCCATGTGTGTGGCAATCCACCTCCGCCCCCGACGCCACTGCAGTTGAGACCTCCGTCCAGTAACCTTGTAAAGAAGGGCAGGCCCATAGCATGTGCAGAAAGTCTGCATCTAGTAAGCCGCACCTAGGACAGGACGCCGTTGTCCGCCCAAAATAGTGGTTTATCTTATCTGGGGAGAGGTATGCTCGATGTATAATATAATATTGGATAATTTTAAATCGGGAGTTGCGCGGGATGTCTGTTCCGGCTAGTACCTTACCCCATTCTTTGTCGGTCCAATCGCGCCCTCTGTCTCTAGCCCACTTATCTCCCAAGCGCTGGGAAGAGTATTGTGTATGCATGAGTAGGGCCTGCGCTAGCCAGTGTACCAAGTGGGACCTATTTCCCATCACATGCAGGTATTGTATCAGCAAATGAGGTGGTGGTTCCGCCGCAAGGTCACCCCAAGCTTCTGTGAGTATTAGTGTGAGCGTTGTATGTACAAGGAACTGGCCCGCTGGAATCCCTGCGTCAGTAACCAGCGACTCGAACGGAAGTAGCGAGCCGTCCTCATATAGGGCACCCAGTGTGTCCAGGTCCGCCTGTAACCAGCTGCTCAGTGCTGCTTCCGTGAGTGTTCCGGCACCCCAGGGCGTCCCCAACAATGACAAATTGGGAGCATACGGCTTAGTGCTGCTTGTGAGTTTTAAACTGCGTACATAACATTTGCGCGCCACCGCTAAGTGTATCTGTGTTGGGCATCGGGATTTGGAGAGCGGGTGAAAAAGCTAGTGTATCTGAGTGGTAGATAAAACGGTCGCATCTGTGGCGGTATCAGCTAAATTCTTCCCGCTCAGCCAGTAGGCCACCCACTGCAGTTGTGCAGCTAAATAATATAATTCATGATTCGGTACAGCTAGCCCGCCAGTCTCCGATGATGCATATAAGGTGTGCAACGCTACCCTGGGCCGCCCTTTGTTCCAGATCAATCGTCTGCTCAGTCTCCAGCTCGCGAAATATACGAACAGGGACATAAACTGGCATGTTTGCGTAAAAGTACAGCAAGCGTGGCAACACCACCATTTTCGTCAGGGTGATGCGAGCTGGAACATTTAGTGGGAGAGAGCTCCAGAATGTCACCTGTGCAGTGAGTGAAGAGATTGCTCGTACTAGGTTCCCCTCCAACACATCAGTCGGGTCACGGTAGATAAACACCCCTAGATATCGAAACGTAGTAGGATACCACGCAAGCCGCTCTCCCATAATGGCAATATCACGCTCTTGTGTTGCAGCATTGAAGGGATAAATGCCCGACTAAGTCCAGTTGACCCGGAGCCCTGACATTTTGCAAAATTCACGGAGAATGTCAGTGAGTGCCTGCGGGAAGTTAGTCAAGTCTCGGATATAAAGCAGCAGATCATCCGCATATAGTGACACCGCATGTATCCCGTCCGCCAGCTGTATTCCCCAATCCTCGCCGGAAGCAAGCAGTCGAGCCGCCAATGGTTCCATCATGAGGGCGAATATAAGAGGGGAGAGGGGACAACCCTGTCTGGTGCCCCTACGCACCCTGATCTGATCAGAGACGAGCCTGCCCGTCCTGAAGCGCAACACCGGTCTTTGATACAGGAGCTCCACCATTTGCAGGAAGCCCTCGCCTAGGTCACATTTGCGTAGCACCGACAATAGGTAAGACCACTCTACAGAGTCGAACGCTTTTTCCAAATCAAGCACAAGACATCCCGAGTCAGGCCAGCGGCGCAGGGCCAGGCTTTGCACATGAAACAGTCGCCTGATATTATAGGATGTGCTGCTTGCAGGCACGAAACCATTTTGATCAGTGTGAACAAGGGTGGGCACCAACGGTGCCAGCCTCTGAGCCAGTGTAGAAGCCAGGAGCTTATAGTCCGTGTTGAGGAGTGCTAGGGGACGGTACGACCCCAGGTTGGTCTCGTCCCTACCCGGCTTTAAAAGCGATATGAGATTCGCCTCATTAAGTGTGGGAGGAAGGGCAGAGCTGTGCACAGCAGCTGCAAACACGTGCAATAGTTCCGGGATCAATATAGTGGAATAGGCCTTATAGAACTCTGCGGGTAGTCCGTCGGGACCCGGGGATTTTCCATTTGACTGGGAAAATATGGCCGTTCTGAGCTCCTCCGATGTCAGGGGAGCTCCAAGGTCGTCCCGTTGCACATCGGTAACTGCCGGCAGGGGCAGTGTGGATAGATATGTAGAGAGCTGTTCGACAGTTACCTGTGTGCGAGAACGGTAGAGGTCCTCATAGTGCCCTGTAAAGGCATTGTGTATTGCTTGTTGCGTGTACACTAAGGTATTCTGGGCTGTTATTGATATCACTGGGGTAGTTTGGGTTTCCCGCCTAACAGCCATGACAGCAGCTTGCCTGGCTTGTCCCCAGTAGCATGTGTGCGCGCTGAATGTGCTGCGTAGTTCAGATGCTTCAGCCTCTCGAACAGCTCTGCATGCCGTTCTCTGTTCGCCATCAAGTTTGTGTCGTCGCCCTCAAGCGCCTCACATTCCCCATCTAGCAGTGTGGACTCTACCCGAGCTAGCTCGCTCTCAATCTGCCTACGCATCCCTACCTGCGTTCGCAGACAATGACCCCTAACCACCGCTTTGAAAGCGTCCCACTCCAGCTGCGGAGAGGAGGCAGTGTCAGAGTTCTCCTCAAAATATTGCAGGAGGCAGGTTTCAAGAGCTCCCCTGAACGGGCCGTCCAGGAGATCTGGCTGTAGGCGCCAGGTTGGCGCTGGTGGGTGTGGACGTATCCAGGCAAAATCCAAAGTGTGGGGATTATGGTCAGAGTGAGTGCGGCCCAGATAACCGGAATCTACCACTTGGGGGAGCAGATCACTGGTCAAAATGTATCTATCCAACCTAACATGGAGAGTGTGCGCACCAGAATAATAGGAGTACATCTTCGCATGGGGGTTGCGTACTCTCCAGGTATCATGCAGATCAGATTGTGCAGCCCAATCTTTAAGTGCCCTCATAGCCCCACTCACCGGTGCACTGGCCAAGGGGGGGGAACAAACGATCCAGGACAACATCCAGTACACAGTTATAATCTCCCCCTAACAGAAATGGCATTCCGAGCCAGGGCGTGAGCACTGCCGACAGCCGCTCGAAAAAGCAGGTTGTTCAGTATTAGGGGCATAGAGGGAGGCGAGTACTACGGGTTGACCGTCCAGGGATCCCTGCAACACTACATATCTACCATCGGTGTCTTTTGTGCAATGGGAAAGCGCAAAGGGAACGCCAGGTCGTACCCAGATCAGTGCTCCCCTCGCATACGCTGAATAGCCAGTGGTATAAATTTGCCCTCTCCATTTACGGCGGATCGCCAATGCCTCCGTAGCGGTCAGATG
The DNA here is from genome assembly GCF_964261635.1 of Lissotriton helveticus. NCBI lineage: Eukaryota > Metazoa > Chordata > Amphibia > Caudata > Salamandridae > Lissotriton > Lissotriton helveticus. The sequence goes on along the minus strand of NC_136057.1, from coordinate 413,310,565 downwards.
GGTTTCCTGTAACAACGCTATCTGGATGTGTTGTCTCAAGATAGGAATAGACCTGGTAGCGGCGTGATGGTGTGTGCATTCCCCTCACTTTCCAGGTGCAGAATTTAACCATAGTCATAATTGTCCCTCAATCTCAGCATGACTATTACCCACCCGCATCCAGCATCCCACAACAGCGTAGGACCACTGAATCTAGCATAGAAATCTGCAGTGGATCTACACACGCATCCCTCACGCAATAATAGTAGGGAAACAAAATACATAAAAGCGAATATTCCTGAAAACATTAAGAACAACCATACAATACCAAAAGGGCGACAGCAGAACATGTTATCGTCCAAACGCTCTAGAGAGCTTGACAGAAACGTGAGTTCAGGGGGAGGGGGTCGATGAGCACTCGGCCACAAGGTTAAGAGCCTAACACATATGCAGGTAGAGGGTGTCTTCCCCCACAGGCCCTTATGGCCCCTAGGACTAGCGCTGGCTGGTACTTACTATGTCTCTGGAGCGCTCGTAAGGCCAGTCCCCAACATCCCCCATAGGGGCAGGGCAGTCCCAGCAGGGTCTCAGTGGGGTAATTCGGAGACAAGAAAGAAACCCCCCATCGTGTGGCATAAAGGGTGTAAGTCTTAGCATGAAGGGGTAACCAGTTCAGATGGCCTTTAATGAATAAAGTCTGCTGTTTGGGGCGTGACGTCGGGTAGGTCCGCCGACACCTGTGAGTCCGGCAGGCCGTATATGCGTTCATCATCACTGGGAAGGTCACGGGGACTAGTCACCAGGAGCAAGTCCTCTTCCTGCGAGCCCCTGATCTCAGCCACCATCCGCAAAGCTTCCTGTTCACTGTGCATGAGTTCGGTCGGAGGGCGTATTTCCTTTTCCAGCCGTGGCCTTCCTGAGGGCGAAAGCCTCAGTTTACGGCGACGTCTGGGACCTCTGCTGCGTCGCACAATTGATCCAGCGGATGCAGGGGTAGGCTCCACATCCGTGCCAGAGTCTAGCCAGGTTTCCACCGCTTCCGGAGTGTCGAAAAAATGGGTTTTGTTGTGGGCTACTCGCAGCTGCGCCGGGAAAAGCAAAGAGTATTTCAGTGCCAAGCTGCGGAGACGCCTCTTCATTGCCAGGAAGGAGTGCCGTTGGCGCTGTACTTGTATCGTGTAATCAGGAAAGAGCATTATCTTCGCGTTCTCAACCCTAATCTCAGACAGCTTCCTCGTCTCACGTAACACAGCATCATGGTCCCGGTAGTTCAATATTCGGATGAGCATGGGCCTCTGGTTGGAGCCCTCAGGGGGGGGGCCTCGCCGGCACTCTGAGCTCGTTCCACCACAAAGTGTGGAGAGAGGGATCCCTCAGGAAGGAGGTCCAAGAGCCACTTCTCCATTTTGATATCCGGGTCTCTGCCCTCCCATCTTTCCGGCAGTCCTATGATGCGGACGTTATTTCTCCGCGCCCTCCCTTCCGCATCCTTAACGCGGTCTTCAAGGAACTCTACACGGTTGAGGAGGTCCTCAACATGTTTGTCTGTTTGCATTACTTTGGGAGTGACATCCGCCACGGTAGCCTCAAGGGCAGCTGTGCGCTCAGACAGTTTCTTGTGATCTGCAATGAGGTGTGTGAGGTCGATGGCTATGCTATCAATCTTCGTTTCCAGTGACGTGCGAGTGAGTTGTAGGGATTCCTCCAAGCGCTCCATAGCCGCCAGCATGGTGCCCAGCTTGGAGGCGGTTTGATCCTGGTCTGCCTGTTTCGCCATCCTTCCCTTCACTAGTGCGCCGCCAGTGACGGCCCTCGTTTTAGGCCCTCCAGACATGGGCAACGTGGTGCGGGTCTACGTGCAACCTCTCTAGGAAAGCACACCGCGGCGCAGAGAATGTTCCTGTACAAGTTGCAACAGGTGTGCACTGTCCGGAAGAAGCAACAGTGCAACCACGCCCTCCAGGCACGCCAGTAACCGTTGCTCTCAGCAGGGAAAAAGTTCGCCACCTGGTGGGTGTAATGAGACATACGGTTCACTGCACCTTCTTTGATGTAAGTCCTCCGGGCGACGGATGATCCACCGCAAGGGTAGGTCCAACACAGATAAAGGGTGCTGCTCTTTGCTCGCATCAGGATGGCTAACCTGATTATTCGATCACCCAGCCGGGTCCTGCCCCTCCGACAACTGCTAGTGATGGGCACCTAACAGCCGTGCTGTCATTCAAGGTTCTCAGCGGCCACCATCAGCACCCCAAGATGAGCAATGTTCCCAGTTGTGGGGCGGGCCAGCTCGGGCCTCCGGTCTAGCCAATGATGACACCCTCTTCACTCCTTAGATGCAGAGCAAGCGGTAGGGCCGCGCCGGTCAGTGCATCATGTGTCCGCGGCCAGTACAGGGGGTGCCTCAGTCTGCGAGCAGCAGTTTATATAGCCAGCGTCGGGGAGTGTAGAAGTGTCTTGAATAAGTGGCACAGGTACCTTCACTCCTCATGGACCCTGCCCCTCAGCCGCGCCTGCCTCCTCGCACAAGGGAGCCCCAGCTTCGTCACCTGCAGGGTGATGCCTCCGTGCACCAGTCGCGCCCGACCACAGACCAGGGCTCTCCGTGGGCGGTGGGGGGGGGGGGTTGGGCAGATGGATCAGGCTCCCCGGGACAGGTCCGCAATGCCACTAGGTGTTCGCCGTACTCTGAAGGCCCTGGGGGCACTACTTTCCACCGGCGCCGGCAAGGGCAATGTCTGTTCAGCGTTATTCACAGCTGCCGCCTCAGGCAGGGGCACAGGTTGCCGAAATCGCGCCGATCCGCGCGCCGTGTAAAAAAAGTCCCACCGAGATGGCCACTCTGACCGCCCAACCAGCAAGCAGGGGTGGTTCAGGGAGGTCGGCTCACCTCGCAGCAACTCCTCGCCTCTACCCTGAGGCGGAAGGGGGCGCAGCCGTAGCCCTCAGGTGCCTCGTCGCTCCCGGCCTCATTCGGGGGCGTCCTGCTGTGTCTGCGTCTGACTCCTTCCAGACTCGGTCGGGATCGGCTCGCCAAAATGGCCGCTTCTGTCCGCCGTCTCCGAGACGGCGATTCGCTCACTGATCGAGCACCGCTGGCAGAGGGTCTGTCCCCCCGCCTGGCCACTCTCCGCCGGCAGCAGGGGGAGTACGGGCAGGGCTCTGTGGTCTGCCGGGTCCTGTGTCCGCCCGGCTATCTCGTCTGGCCCGCCTCGCAGCGCCCGACCTCGGACTTGTATGGTTACAGATGCCGGCGTCGAGGGTCCGCAGTAGGGGCTGGTGATCCCCCCCCCTGTAGAAGTGGCCAGGGACCGCCTTGCAGCTCCAAACTGCTCCAGAGTGTGGGGAACAGCCACCTGCAGCCTCGCTGTCGATGGGGGCCGTATGCAGGGAAATGTACTGGGGAAATTGCCTGTGTGTGGGGAGCTCAGCACGGAGCTCTACCCAGGCACGTCTGCCGAAATTGCGTGCTTAGCCACGCCATGGCACGTCTACTGCATGATAGAGCACACTAGTTAAAATAAATATTTTAAACATGCTTATGTCCCTACCAGCGGTACAAAAGGGGGTGGTGACGGACGGAGCATCTGAACCAATTAAACACTCACACCCAGTCAAAAGATCTGGGTTTAATCCATCATCGTTCTTTAGCCCACCCTGCCATCCCAGTTCAGACATGGCCATATGCAAATCGGTCTGACCCTGTGCCTCATGGGAACAGTCCAGCCTGAACCGGCAAGCTATGCCTTCCCTGGACCAGAAACAAGCTTCCTAGGACCGGTTTCTGGCATTTCAGCAGTCTTCAGCCAGGCTTGCTTGAATCGAGTGGCAAAGTGAGCAAGGGACTCACGTCTGAGCATACCCTGCTAACTTATGGCGAACAAAGCGGTACAAAAGGTAAAAACTATGAATTTAGGCCCAGATCTCTGTACTGGGATGAATGTATGACATTGTTCTGCATTCTGTCCATCAACTGTTGTTTTTGCAATTGACACCCAGAGTGGGACAGGTATGCTCAGACGTGAGTCCCGTGCTCTCCATGTCACTGGAATCAAGCTATCCTGGCTGAAGCGGGCTGAAAGCCCGAAACCGGTCCTAGGATGCTTGTTTCCAGTCCAGGGAGGACCTGGCTTGGCAGTTCGGGCTGGACTGTTCCCATGGGGCACAGGGTCAAGACTGATTTGCATATGGCTGGGTTCAAACTGGAACAGCATGGTGAACAAAATAACGATGGATTTAGGCCCAGATCTCTTTACTGGGGTGAATGTATGACATTGTTCTGAATTCTGTCCATCAACTGTTTTTGCATATGTCCCTACCAGATCATGTTGTGGATGAGTACAAGAGTGGGAGCGAAAAGTGACTGTCCTGCAACCGTGATTTCTGAGAGAGTCGGTAGTGTTGTTTTCTGGGGTGCCTTATCAAGTGTCTTTGTGGGTGAGTAGGAGGGCAAGTGAGGCACTATAGCTAGTTGGTCCTGGGCTTATGGGTGCTAAGGTAATGGGTTGACTCTGTCCCTACCTACTATGGTCCTATAATCCTATGCATAGTTCTGTGTTTGTGCAGATTTTCTGAAACAAAGTAGCCCTTTATCATATCTCAGGGCTGCCACTGTAGAGCCTGAGTGTGTAGTTTAGAAATCCATGTTGCTTTGGTATTTATAAACTCTGGCCAGGCCTTCAATTCCCCTTTTCTTACATATGACACTCCTAAGGTAGGCTTTAGGAAAGTCCGTAGGGCAGGGTGCCGTGTAATCAAAAGGTAGGACATTTACTTTTATGTTTTTCATTTGTGGTAGTGAAAAACACCTACATTAATTTTACACTACTGTGAGGCCTCCCCTTCTCACAGTTTAGCATTGGGTATTCCTTATTACACTTATAAGCTGCAATTCCTGATTGAGAAGGGATGGATATTTCATGTTTTGTATTATTGGAATGGTGATTGTAAATAGTCTTTACCTGTAAAATTAGATTTATCATTACCCTTTGAAAAATCCCATTGTAGAAAGATTGAATTTCTCTGCTCTGAGCTCTGTGTGCCTGCAGCCTGTCTCCAATACAGATCTAGGGTGGGTGACTGCTGGACTTTGTGCATTCCTCTAGACAAGCTAGGGAGCTTAGGTGTGACTGAATGACCATCCACATACTGATGTCATCCTTGGAAGGATTGGAGGGAGGAGCCGACACACCTGAATAGGCTGTGTCCTGTCCCCACATAAAGGGCTGAAACCCCTCTAGAGTGAGTCTGGATGAGAGCTGGGATTGAGGACCTCTGTTTACTTCAAAGCCCCTCTTTGAAGTCACCCCCACTGCGAAGTCACCCCCACTTCAAACTAACAACTGGGTTTAATTACTGGGTCTCTGACCCCACCAAATTTGTGCTGCTACAGGGACTGACACACTGCTGGACTGCTGCTCTGGAAGAATGGCTTTTCTGCTGTGCTGCTACCTGCTATCCTCTACCCCGGCTGTAAAATATGAAGTGCAGGTGCTCACCTTTTTGTGGGAGGCCGCACCCACTTCCCCAGTCTCCACCCACTTCCTTCACTGGCTCCACCCACATCCTCAACTGGCTTGGCTGACCTGTAATACCCGATTTGAATTCCTACCTTAGTAATCTAAATTAATTCACTACTGGCAAGAAAGTAGTTCAGGGTGGACTAAAGTAATCAGTGAACTGGACAAAACCATTTCCAACACGGCACCAAAGCTCTGGAACTATGGAACAAGATGAGGAAACTGTTCAGCACAGCACTTGGACTTGATTGCGGCGCAAGGAGAAGCAGTTCTAAAGGTGTATAGGTAGAGCTGAAACAGGATGTTCTTTCATCTTGGATGGAAAACTGAAGAAAGGTTCTAGACCTTTCTGGAAGTTTAAAGATGTTTCTAGAATATTTTGGAACAAAGAATAAACCAAGGTAACAAAACTCTCTGGATGGTGTTTAAACATTAGTTTACATTATAAATTTCATACCTGCCAAGGTTTCAGATTGCTGTGTGTGACATTTTCATAATTTCAGTGTAAATATGAGTGACATTTCCACAAATATGAGTGACACTTTCTCGCAAGCAATGAAAACAAGGGAAACATGTAAATATCAGAAATTACACCCATTAAAGCACATCTGCTAATGTTTGAGATTGCTTATGCGTGACTATTTCATTGATTCCGTGGATTTGAGACATTCGGTGACTAAATGTGTGACACTTAAAGTGACACTTTGTGGCAACCAAAATCCCTGAATGAAGACCATTGAAACAGTCAAATATCAGAAAACATCCACTCATTGTACAACATGAAAGTAACACTCTGCAGCAAGTGCTTTTTAAAGCTGTTTTTTAATTTCTAAATAATCAGTACCCTCCACCCCAACCTCACCTCCAGCTGAGGCTGAATCGCAAGTATCAAAGGGAACTCTGTGACAAAAGTAGTAACCCGCTCAGCAAACCACATACAATACAGTTCTGTAATATGCTGGTAGACTTTCTTTATAGCAAGCATATTAACCCGCTGCACAGATGAGTGTGAAAACTGCTAGTAAAGAATAGTATGTATGACCTCTATTCAGTGGGAACTTTAATCACCCTAATTATCTGTGACTCACTTAGCAAATCTTAGTGTTGCAAAAATAAAACCAGCTGCTTCGTGCTGTCAAGCAAGGATATTAAACCGTTCAAACTAATAAATCAGCATAACAACTGCTAGTTTAATTAGACAAAACTCCCGCCTTAGATGGCCCAGTATTTACGGCACAGACAACTTGAGTGTGCCATTTGCAAGGCTCTATGCTATGCTGGAGCCCCCTCGCAACAAACATTTTAAATGACAGGAGTGAAAATTATATTAAAATGTGACTTACTAAGTCTCTTGATAGAAGGATCCACGAGAGAAGCTGCTGTGGCGCCTTGGAGATTGCTTGCCTGTCTCCTCTTCAGTGTCAGAGCGTGCGTGCTGCACTGCCTCAGCCTGTGCACCTGCTCCCACGGTGAGACTAATCCTGTTAGTGGTGAGTCCGGGGCAGAAGTTGGGCTCTACCTGGACAGGGCACAGCAACAGCACATGGCGAGGTCAAGAGGAGGTGAGCAGAGTTGAACTGTTCTCGAACACCGGCTTCTTTCTTTTCTCAGCCATGCAGCAGGGCACGCAGCAGAACAGCAAGTAATTCCTGGGTGCCAGTGTTTGCATTTCCACCTTTCTGCAGCAACATTGTTTTTCTTGGGCTGAACTCGTGCCTGCTCTCTGAGGGCGCTGAAGGGAATATATGAAGGGGGAGGGGAGTTGAAGAGCTGAGAAGCTGAAAAGCATGTGGTTTGAGAAGGGCCCTGCAACCTGTGCCCTGGCTGCGTGCCTCTCGATCTCATCCTCCGGGCACGGCACAGATCCGACGACCGACAACTTCCTTCCTGTTAACTGTTCCAGGACGTGAGGTGACCAGGTCACATGCACCCCAGGGAGCCACGTCCATTAACGCAACGACCTGCTCAAGCCAGCAGGGCCGGCTCTAGGCTCATGGTGGCCCTGTGCAGGGAGCGTAGGTAGGGGGCCCCGGAAGAGGGGGTCCGGGCGGGGCGGAGTATATAGCAATCTTAAAATTAGTACCTTTATAACATTCTGGGCATAGTTTAACTTTGACGACTTTGTTGGAAGAGACACTGCACATATACGATAATTGATTTCTCTCCCGCATTTTAAGCTGCTGCTGTATAATATTTGAAAGACACACCACCCTATACTATTGCGCCGGCCGCTATGAACACTGGAAGGCATTGGACATGATCTATTATGCACTAGCTACTTGTAGCAAGATATTGTGCCTTGAAAGCATTGGTATCTCCCACAAAGCCATCTAAGTGAAACATCTGTTGTATGTGCTGGCTAAATTCCACAGATAAACAGAGTAGAACACTCCTCTCAAGACTATCATCTTGTGTAATCATGCCATCCAACAAGAAAACATCTTTTGAGATAAAAACATTCTTAGTGTAGGTGGAAAAGCTCTGGAACACCTCAGGGCTTTGGAAGTTAGTGATAGTGGAAGCCGGGGAGGCCGCCAAATCCCTGCCAGGGGCCGCCACGAATATGTATGTATCCGATTCCTCGTGGCGGCCCATGGGGTTTGGCGGCCCTGTGCAGGTGCACAATTTGCACATGCCTAAAGCCGGCCTGTAGGCGGGAGCGAAAGCAACACAGGGGGTGATGGAAAGCAACACGCAGGTTGTGAGTGGGGAAAGGAATGGGGAGAAGCACTTTGGTGAGAGCAGAAGGAAGGACTGTGAGGAGAAGCAGTTGGGCAACAGACAGCAACACAGAGTGCAGGGAGAAACACATACGAGAGATGGCTCCAAAACACTTTAGGGTATACGAAAGGGGTCCCAGACCAAGAACATAGAAAAATGTTTTAAATCACATAATTATTTAAATAGATTCAAGAAGCAAAAGGTGGTGCTCAGTGTTTTTATTATCACTGCACCAAAGGACATTCATTGTTCGAAAAATCATACATATAGTACACACATTTGGGTGCGCCCACACAAGGGAAAAGGGGGTGTGAGAAAGGGAGGGGGTGTGTTTCAATTAGTTATACATCACTAATCAAATATTCATAGAACATTAAATTCAACATTCAAAACATGATTGTCATCGATCCACAAGGAAGGGGTCAAATAACACACAAGTCCAATGAACCAATTTACAAAAGAAAAGAGACTCCCATATTGATTATTACTATCAGGCTGGGGTTAGGAGTTCTTGATTGTAGAGGATGGTCTACGTTTCGACCCATTGGTGTAGGACTGTAGATCCTTACTCGCGGGTCTTCATCAGGACGTGAGGGGCAGGGGGGTGAGGGTAATGTGGGGCTGGTTCCTAGGCACAAATTTAAAACACCAAGTTACTTGAAACGGTCTCAAAAGAGTCCCGACATAGTCATTCATCAAGACACCCAGAAGGGGTGTTAATTTAAGGATTAAAGGAGGAGTAAAAGGTTTGGAAGAGAGGTTCGCTTATACTGAGGAAGAGGTCTAGAAAAAACCAAGTTACGTGGTATGGTTTACCTGACGGTGCAGGTAGAAAAAACGGCCTGCCCGGTGGGCGCGGTCCGTGTTCAAGCGGTCCCTTGTTCCAGTGTGTTATCGTCTGGAAATCATAATGGAGAAAATAACATTGAAGTAACAGGTACCAATTGATTGAAGCAAATGCTACACGGTCTGGGGCGTGATCAGGGGCCTACCTTATTAGATAGACACAGTGGTAAAGATCACCAAAATTGCCGTCGTGCCTTGCGTGATTGAAAAATCTGACAATACGATTTGGAATCGTGCCATGTCTGAAAAGACCGGAAATAAAATTAAAATGATTATTAAAATTACACACGAAGTTATAATCATATGCGGGTAGCGTTTGTGACTCGAGGCCCACTGTAACACATGGCCACTCACCCGATGTTGAAAACGACAAAAAATTACAGGGAGGGACAGTCGGGCGTCTCCGCGCGTCTTCTGATTAAGGATTACAATGTCCCCGTGTAAGTGCGCTCATTGGGTTAATCAGGCACACTCGTCAGTTATCTGTGAAGACACCAAGTAACAGATGATATCAGCGGTGCGCCCAAGGATCGATTATGTGGTAAACGTAGGAAAGAACTTCTGCTATTGAAACTCACCCGAGGTAAACCCGGGCCGAACTTAAGGAGCCGGCGTCTCTACCGCATCTGTCAGCACAACGAGGAAGTGTTGCCCGGGAAACCGGGTTAGCTTTGTAAACTCGTAGAGGAAAGACTCTAGCGCGTTGCTAAGAGACCGGGTAGCGTCCTAAAAGAATGTGCGGGGAGGAAAGACTCCCATATTAGTTTGAGCGTGGGGTAGGCCATATCATTAGAATTAAAATTAAACAGATCCACCAGAAACGTCAGATGCGGAGTGCACTACGTACTGGGACCTTCAACCACCAACTTCAGAGGGCGCACATTTGATAATACCGCATATCTGGCTATCAGATTATTGGATGCCTGAAGAATGGGGGAAAGGCCAAGGGTCCGACCATTCTTACATAGTGGAAAAAAACACTAAAATGAAATGAGAGTAAGGGATAATTTGGTCGGAAACCTGCCGAAGGGCCGCGGTCAGGCGCTGTATTATCACTAATTATAGCGTATAAGTCTGACAGATTTTTGGTTACTATTTACACCATGTTGTACGTCATAGGGGGTGATACTCTACTAACGCGGACCTGCCAAGCATGGTAGTCTGGCGTTCATAGGGCATCAAAGGCACTCAGAGAAATGAATAAATGCAATAAACTGCAGGCAGAATTTTGGTTACTATTTACACCATGTTAAAAGTCATAGGGGGTGATACTCTACTAACGCGGACCTGCCAAACATGGTAGTCTGGCGTTCATAGGGCATCAAAGGCACCCAGAGAAATGAATAAATAAACGCAATAAAACAAGTGGTCAAACGTACATTGTTCCGAACTTTCTTGAAAAATACCCTCATGTCCAACAAGAACATTGGCTGAATAGGAGTCGCGGACATGCCAAAAACAAGGCTGTCAGGCGCTCAGTACTCACAAAAAAGGGAGATAAACATTCAAGGGAGATAAACATTCCTTACTGACACTGTATTAGCATGATAGGCATACACTCATAATGGCAAACTGTCGTTACCAATTAAACCAGGTAGGTAAAACATTGGAGTCGATGCTCTGCTGGCGCGAAACTGCCAAACATGGTGGTCTAACGTTCAAGGAGCATCAAAGGCACTCAGAGAAAGGAATGAAAGAATGGGGTACAGTAGAATGGTTACAAGGGAACACAATTCGTGAGGGGTCCGAGGTATTAGGTTGGACACCTATCAATGTTCAGAGTGTTGCCATTTGTGCAAAACTACTCTCTGATTCATTCAGGCCCTGAGTGACAGAATCAAAAAATCGGATCCATTTTATCTCCCTTACATTAAGGACCGGTTCTATATTACCACCCCTTGGGCCTAGTTTAACCTGTTCCAAAATTGTCCACTTTAGACTCTCAGGGGGGTGATTGTTGGCATTGCAGTGGTCAACCAAAGGGGCACCAGTGACCTTGCACCTGACACGGCTGCAGTGCTGCAGGAAGCGTACTTTAGCACGTTGTTGTGTCTGTCCCACATAAATCAAGTCACAGGGGCATATTATACAATACACCACGTTGGTGGAATTACAGTTCGTGTGTGACTTGAGAGGAACTTGATGTTGTTTGTGGCTAAAGATCTTAGTCTGAATCGTATTTGGACATGCTTTGCAGGACCCACATCGGTAGTGTCCTACAATGGGAGGCAAATGTGGCTGTAATTCCACCAACGTGGTGTATTGTATAATATGCCCCTGTGACTTGATTTATGTGGGACAGACACAACAACGTGCTAAAGTACGCTTCCTGCAGCACTGCAGCCGTGTCAGGTGCAAGGTCACTGGTGCCCCTTTGGTTGACCACTGCAATGCCAACAATCACCCCCCTGAGAGTCTAAAGTGGACAATTTTGGAACAGGTTAAACTAGGCCCAAGGGGTGGTAATATAGAACCGGTCCTTAATGTAAGGGAGATAAAATGGATCCGATTTTTTGATTCTGTCACTCAGGGCCTGAATGAATCAGAGAGTAGTTTTGCACAAATGGCAACACTCTGAACATTGATAGGTGTCCAACCTAATACCTCGGACCCCTCACGAATTGTGTTCCCTTGTAACCATTCTACTGTACCCCATTCTTTCATTCCTTTCTCTGAGTGCCTTTGATGCTCCTTGAACGTTAGACCACCATGTTTGGCAGTTTCGCGCCAGCAGAGCATCGACTCCAATGTTTTACCTACCTGGTTTAATTGGTAACGACAGTTTGCCATTATGAGTGTATGCCTATCATGCTAATACAGTGTCAGTAAGGAATGTTTATCTCCCTTGAATGTTTATCTCCCTTTTTTGTGAGTACTGAGCGCCTGACAGCCTTGTTTTTGGCATGTCCGCGACTCCTATTCAGCCAATGTTCTTGTTGGACATGAGGGTATTTTTCAAGAAAGTTCGGAACAATGTACGTTTGACCACTTGTTTTATTGCGTTTATTTATTCATTTCTCTGGGTGCCTTTGATGCCCTATGAACGCCAGACTACCATGTTTGGCAGGTCCGCGTTAGTAGAGTATCACCCCCTATGACTTTTAACATGGTGTAAATAGTAACCAAAATTCTGCCTGCAGTTTATTGCATTTATTCATTTCTCTGAGTGCCTTTGATGCCCTATGAACGCCAGACTACCATGCTTGGCAGGTCCGCGTTAGTAGAGTATCACCCCCTATGACGTACAACATGGTGTAAATAGTAACCAAAAATCTGTCAGACTTATACGCTATAATTAGTGATAATACAGCGCCTGACCGCCGCCCTTCGGCAGGTTTCCGACCAAATTATCCCTTACTCTCATTTCATTTTAGTGTTTTTTTCCACTATGTAAGAATGGTCGGACCCTTGGCCTTTCCCCCATTCTTCAGGCATCCAATAATCTGATAGCCAGATATGCGGTATTATCAAATGTGCGCCCTCTGAAGTTGGTGGTTGAAGGTCCCAGTACGTAGTGCACTCCGCATCTGACGTTTCTGGTGGATCTGTTTAATTTTAATTCTAATGATATGGCCTACCCCACGCTCAAACTAATATGGGAGTCTTTCCTCCCCGCACATTCTTTTAGGACGCTACCCGGTCTCTTAGCAACGCGCTAGAGTCTTTCCTCTACGAGTTTACAAAGCTAACCCGGTTTCCCGGGCAACACTTCCTCGTTGTGCTGACAGATGCGGTAGAGACGCCGGCTCCTTAAGTTCGGCCCGGGTTTACCTCGGGTGAGTTTCAATAGCAGAAGTTCTTTCCTACGTTTACCACATAATCGATCCTTGGGCGCACCGCTGATATCATCTGTTACTTGGTGTCTTCACAGATAACTGACGAGTGTGCCTGATTAACCCAATGAGCGCACTTACACGGGGACATTGTAATCCTTAATCAGAAGACGCGCGGAGACGCCCGACTGTCCCTCCCTGTAATTTTTTGTCGTTTTCAACATCGGGTGAGTGGCCATGTGTTACAGTGGGCCTCGAGTCACAAACGCTACCCGCATATGATTATAACTTCGTGTGTAATTTTAATAATCATTTTAATTTTATTTCCGGTCTTTTCAGACATGGCACGATTCCAAATCGTATTGTGAGATTTTTCAATCACGCAAGGCACGACGGCAATTTTGGTGATCTTTACCACTGTGTCTATCTAATAAGGTAGGCCCCTGATCACGCCCCAGACCGTGTAGCATTTGCTTCAATCAATTGGTACCTGTTACTTCAATGTTATTTTCTCCATTATGATTTCCAGACGATAACACCCTGGAACAAGGGACCGCTTGAACACGGACCGCGCCCACCGGGCAGGCCGTTTTTTCTACCTGCACCGTCAGGTAAACCATACCACGTAACTTGGTTTTTTCTAGACCTCTTCCTCAGTATAAGCGAACCTCTCTTCCAAACCTTTTACTCCTCCTTTAATCCTTAAATTAACACCCCTTCTGGGTGTCTTGATGAATGACTATGTCGGGACTCTTTTGAGACCGTTTCAAGTAACTTGGTGTTTTAAATTTGTGCCTAGGAACCAGCCCCACATTACCCTCACCCCCCTGCCCCTCACGTCCTGATGAAGACCCGCGAGTAAGGATCTACAGTCCTACACCAATGGGTCGAAACGTAGACCATCCTCTACAATCAAGAACTCCTAACCCCAGCCTGATAGTAATAATCAATATGGGAGTCTCTTTTCTTTTGTAAATTGGTTCATTGGACTTGTGTGTTATTTGACCCCTTCCTTGTGGATCGATGACAATCATGTTTTGAATGTTGAATTTAATGTTCTATGAATATTTGATTAGTGATGTATAACTAATTGAAACACACCCCCTCCCTTTCTCACACCCCCTTTTCCCTTGTGTGGGCGCACCCAAATGTGTGTACTATATGTATGATTTTTCGAACAATGAATGTCCTTTGGTGCAGTGATAATAAAAACACTGAGCACCACCTTTTGCTTCTTGAATCTATTTAAATAATTATGTGATTTAAAACATTTTTCTATGTTCTTGGTCTGGGACCCCTTTCGTATACCCTAATCAATTACCCAGGTCCCAATGACTATATGGGTCTAACCCTTCTAATCACAACAGGCTCCAAAACACAGCAGTTAATAGAGTGCTTCACAGAAAAGGAAAAAAAAGTAGTGTTTCGAAAGCAAGCAGTGGAAGCAGCGATGTCAAACAAAGAAACTAATACGGCAATGTTCCGTGGGAAAGACATACACAAGATTGGCAAGCTGGGAGAGAAATAAGAAGCAGCTAAAAATGAGTGACAAGGAAAGCCAACCAATGTTAAGCATTGGGCAGGCCCCAAGCCCCTCTATGTTCTTAATATAATAAACTACAATATGCCTGCAAGAGGCAGTGTAAGCGCTGTCTAGACTCTAACCTAATGATCACTTTTGACATTTTTTCTCCCTGGCTGTGGATAACAGAACTTATTCACCTGTTTTGAGCAAATCATATGTGTGTGAAGGTTAAAGTTCACTGGAACTATAAGAAAATATTTCATCTTTAAAAAGCATTTTTGTTTTAATATAGCAGACCGAGGCACTAGTGACTTTCTTTGGACAGGGCAAACTATCTCAACACATGCTAAATCACCCCTGACAGAACAAAGCCTGCTAGATTTATGTAACTGACTCATAATCAACATGTGGTTGACCTCTTGAACCTGTGTCCGTTTTTAATAACCCAGCATTGGCAGCGTTCATGCTCACGACAATTAAATTTAGAGGTGTGTTTATTCATGGACCTGATGCTTGTTAAAGGATGTATTGAGAAATCTTGCACTGCGGCTCGGCATTTTCAGTCCGATTTGCCAGAAGTATTGGAAGGCGGGGTTGGAGCCGGTGGCCGCCAAATCCTGCCTGGGGGCCGCCAGTGCCACGATGTATCATTGATCCTCGTCGTGGCGGCCCCTGGGGTTTGGCGGCCCTGTGCAAGTGCACACTTTGCACATGCCTAGGGCCGTCCCTGAAGCCAGGCTCCAGCCCCGCCCGGGGTCTCGGTATTGGGCAGTGACTCGGTGACTCTCAGGCGCGAATTTCAATGCAGGCAAGCCCCAGGGCACATTCAATTGTAACATTGTTGTAGCACTCGATTCACCCGCAGCTGAGCAGGACCTTTAACTGTTTGTGAGCTGCCTGAGTGCTGGCAACTTAAGTCTGCGAGGAAGAGAGCACAGCAGCTGCGGAGCCGGCGCGCACACAGGTGTCAGAGGCTCCGGCGCGAGCGCTAGGCTAGCACCTTCAACGCAGTCAGCAGAGTACAGTCCCAGTACAGTACATTTTAAAAAACAACAATGTGTGACACGTGCAGCAGATGCATAGACCCGGCCCTGATAATTAAGTGCCGGTGCTCAGCACCGGAAAGCACCGGCACAAATTAAGCACTGGATGATGCATACCTGTGCCAACAAACACAATTTCTAACGCTTACTTTATCTAATTAGGTGTGGTGGGCACTGCAAGGGTATATTTTATGCATTGCTTCTCACTTTCCTTTATGTATTTTATATCATGGTAGCTGGCAAATTTTCACTTTGGGGTCATAGCATGTATTATAAATCTGTATTTTTTAAATAAAGGAACTTTAAATAAAAATACTAATTATTTTGATACATGTAGTGTTGGTATTCCCACATTCCCACATTATTGAAGTGCACACATAGGGATACCTTTGACCTGACAGACTAAGTGTGTTTTCTCTTTTATTCTACGTTGTCACAAAGGCATGAAAAAGTCCAGTACTGGACGAAACACATGCCAGCTAAATCTTCTATATTCTATATCACTGAATCCTCTTTATTTCATATGATGGAATGAGAACAATTAAAGAAACTACTCACCACTTCTTTTGAGTTTTGGACCACTTGTTTGAAGATAAGAAAACAAGAACTGGCTTATGTTGACTGCTTGCAAACATACATTAACATGCCACAACACTACATGTTTCTATACGAGCAAGGGTGCTCCAAAATGTACATGTTTAATTGAAACCTATAAGCTCCTGTTTTCTAGGAAAGAAATAGAAAGGACATTAAAATGCTGGGCTAGAATGGAAGAGGCAATTAATTCAAGAGGTGCAAAGCTCTTCTGGAAGTTAGTTCAAGATAAATAAAGATTGAATGAAGAGCAATGTAATCTTTACGTTTGAGGAACAGTGAACAGAACATATAGGTGCTCCATACGCACTGCATTCAGGGACCTTCATTATTAATGGTCACTTTGAACTGGATTAGTCGTGGATTATTTCAGAGATTCTAAAAATTATTAGAGGCATTGGCAATAGTCATGCACCTGGCATAAATGTACTGCCAAACCTAGAGCCTGATTTACAAAAATATTGACATTCCTACATTCCTATAAATACCAAATTACAAATTGGGAACCGCAATGTATGATTTGCCTAAAACAAATTTGGGCAATTAGCGATTCACAAGCATGTGCGATTTAGAAAAAAAACAATTACTTGCGATTCGGTATTTGAGTCACGAATAGAAACTGTTGTACCGGTAGTGGGTGAGTGAGTTCACCAATTTCAGGAAGTAAAGTAAATGTATTTTTTAGCTGCACAAGAGCAAAAAATCCTCTCCCATAACAGGAGATTTTCTAACCAACGTGTCCAGCCATGCGCCGCAAAAGGAGGTTGGCAAGTAGAGAAAGTGTAAAGTTAGTGACCAATCATTGGAAATTCTTTTGGAGGAGTGTCTCTGAACAGGAGAAGCTGTTTGAAAATCTTCCATGCCAGTTCCTAAGGCAACCAAAAAATCAATTGCACGAGGATACTGAAAACGATTAATGGATAAGGTATCTCCAAAAGTTCTGTGAAAGAAATTGGGAATCGGTGGTTTATAACCTTCGTTCCAGCACAGAGGAGGTAGCATCAAGAAAACAAAAGTCTGCAGCTACATGTGAGGGAATGTGAATTATTATATGGTTTGGTTATGCGACCTCCCTGGGCAATCGTGGCACAAACTGTATCCAGTCCCGTTATGTTTGTTTGTAAAACCGTAGCTTAATCCTCAAAGGAACGTGTGTCCATTACCAACAGTTGAATAAGAAGAAAACGCATCTTAATAAAAAGTCCAACACCAATTTTTTAAAATAGGTAGTATTTTAATCTTTAAATAGACCAACAACAAAAAATCCACCTGAAGGTTTTCAGAGCTATGAATTTTAATGAAGTAATAAATCATTGCTTTTCACTAAATGCAATAAAGCATTGTAATGTACTGCAATTCCCAGTTGAGGGTAAGGCACAACAAACGAGTTGAACCCAGCTATTTGGGCACTCTTAGGGTTGCCAGCTCAAACGGGGAGCCAGTCGGAGACCAGTCCAGTCCAGTTAGAGGGTTACTTGTCAGTTTAAGCTGTCTCGGTGCTGTTCAAAGTGCTATGGGTGACCTGCCATAGAAGTCAATGGAGCTGTCCTGATCCAAGTGATAAAGGATGCTTAAGATGCTCAAGGATACTGAAGATGTGGTGCCGGCGTAGTGGATCTTCCTGTGGCCACCCATTGGTCCACAAGCACAAGGGGTGACTTTTGCCTCTGTGCCTTATGAAGCCCAGGTGAGAAGGCCTGCACAAAAGTTTGCCACTGGTTCCCTTTAAGTTGCGATAACTTCTGTCATGGGCGACCAAGCTGCACTCTAATGACTCAACCGGGTCAAGCAGACTCTGGTGCAACTTTTAAGGGTGAGGATGTGTTTTCCTGGGCTGCACCTCAGTGTCCAGAAGTGATCATGCTTATTGGCTCCGTGGCTTCAAACTATTTGGCAAAGTCACAGAGGTATGGTCAGCTGACTGGTGGCCCCCAGAACTTGGTCCGGCACCTGCGCCTAAGCAGGTAGTGAAAGATTTTGGGATAAAGCTAGATCAACCACTATCCATTAAGGACCAAGTTAATGCCACATGTGGCACCTCTTTTGCCACCATGAGTCTCTGAAAGCCTTCCGGTGGGTTCCAGACATCACCAGGGAAACTCTTGTCCAAGTTCTTATCAGTCGGTTGGACTATGCGAACACTCTGCTGGTATCGGTAAATTACACCTTGTTGTCTAAGCAGCAGGTCGACCAGCATACTGCTGCACGGCTAATTCGCAATCTTCCCTCTCACTTGCCCTCTCCTCCCCAATACTTAGGAAACTTTATTGGCTCCCTCTAGGAAAACGTGTAATTTTAGAACCATGCTGCCTGACCCGCAAGGCACTCCTCAAGGCCCACCCAGCCTATCTGTCCAGATGACTCCATCTTTACATGCCTACATACGTACCTTAGGGCAGATGTTTCTACATGTAGGCCCATATCACTGGAATAAACTTTCTCTTCATCTTCATTCCGTCTTAGATGTCACTACCTTTAAGAAGATGGTAAAGACTTGGTGGATTTGGAATGTTTATCCTTGCTATGAGCAGCACAGTGCCGAGATACTCCTCTGGGAGTGAGTCGTGCACCATACCAAGTAACTAAAATAAATAAAATTTGCGGAGACCTCTTAATGGTGCAGGCTCCTCGGCATTTATGATGCTGTGGCTGTAATGGATAGCTGTAACTCTTGGTGTCACTTTCTCTGACTGGGGCTTGTGGGCGACCATTTCCACAAGTTGTGCACCGCAGACAGTTCCTTGCTTTGCTAGTCCAAGGCATAGCAGGGCAGTTCTTCTTTTGACCTCTCCCCAATACAGACCTGTTCTGTGGTATGGGTGACATGTTATATTCACCACGAGCCCAGGGGGGTGTGGCAACTAATTAGCCAGTGGGCTACCAAGTCCTCAGCCACCTGATGACTTCCTGTGAAGTGTGTAATCTAGTCATTCCAAAATGCACTATTCGGCTCTATCCCAACATGGCAGAATCCTCCTCTTGGCGTGTGGTCCTCCCTACAACAACCTAGATGTGTGGCTACCTGAAGGGGGGCGCGGGGGACAACACTCTCCTCAACAAAATGGGTTGACAACAACTTTTCCCTCTCTTCTAGTCTGGATTCTAGCCTGTCTGCTAAAACAAAAGAGCAGCCTCACTCTAGTGTGACTACCATTTGCCTTTCAAAGATCGTTTCCTCTTTGAAGCTCACCTTTTGGGCTCACGCCTATTCTGGTCATCCTGCCAAGATGAGGTATTTTGTTCCTTGTCTGGAGAGTTATCATCTTTACAGAAGACTGTCTTGAGGACAGCAACCGTGTACAACTTTAAACTGCTACAGGGAAAAAGGGATAACTAATTAGCAACTTTCCAAAGATGTCATTTGTGAAATTGTTACATTACATTTTTAATTTTAGTAGTCCCATTGAGAACTTTGCACAGCTGAGTTGTCCGTATACAACTATATGCTTGCCAATGGGGCTACTGGCCTTTCCACAGTTAAAAGTACAAAGTTTTTTTTTTTTACTGTCCGGACATGTAAAGTCAACAGAACACGTCCTTTTTTGTAATATAATGCACCATGCCGTTTGGGCTCTAAGCCTGCTTTAGGGTGACTTATAAATGATAAAAAGGGACGCTTGGGCTTTGCCATTGTTTTAAATGGAAAAAAGTTACCTTACAGGCCCTAGGTACCTCGACATCATATACTAGGGACTTGTAAGTAAGTTAATGTTTGCAAAATTGTGTTTAGACCAATTAAACATACCTTTTCATGGGTCAGGGCACTAACATTGAGGCCTGGTTTGCAGGACTCAGTGCGCATTGAGTCGAGAAACCAGCAGCATCAGTCCAATGGTTTGGGGGTTATCTTGGAAAGAGGCAGATTTCCTTACGGGAACTAAATACCCATTTGAAAGAATTATTAGAGGCCACCTTCCAGTCATAATCCTTCTCTGTAGCTAATATTCACACATTAACCCCTATGTCTGCGGCAAGTCATTTCATTAAAATGCGCTAATATAAATATCTTACGTTTAATAGCTGATATAAATAAAATGGGAGTAGAGCTATGATCTTTTTTTAACAAGTAGTCAAGAGTTAGTCAAAATTAAAATGTTAGTTAATTCACTTCATGTTTTCATAGTGATCAAAACAATGCATTATGGGTAATGTAGGCCATGTGCATAACACCATGACTTGCATAAAACAAGTATTTTTGCATTAGCTTGATGTGCATAAAATATATTACATATATTTACAGGTAGCTCTTTAGTTAATCCACCATGTGTATATTGACTTACTATAGCAAAATCAAACAAATATGAAAACAGTTTCACTGTTTTGACATACAACTGCTTCATTTACTCAACCAACACCTCCAGAAACTGTATTTTGGTGCTTTCTCGTGTGAGACAGAAGCAGAAACTGTTGATACAGTTATTGCCATTCCTCTCAGGTATTCTACCCATTTGGCAAAACACCAAACACCACCCCTGCATTTAGGAGACACAGCCCGAACTACAGCTCTCTATAGTTACTCAACATCATCCAAAACTATCTTTGAAAGAGAGAGAATAGCTTTAAGACCACCAGTGAGGTGCTAAATTGGGAAAGTCCATCCCAGAGTAATTACATGCATTGGAACAATCAATGCTAAAAATTCAGTGTAAGGTGGACAGGGCTACCTCTGAATTGAGTACATGGGTAGGAAAATTATATCAATTTCGGAAGCTCATGCAGCCATTAGATTTGGCTTTGATGAATTATAAATGGCTATGTAGCATATGTCCCCACAGATGACTCTGGACTCTGTTCGCGTATCCCTCTGAAATGCCTGTGCTGCACAATCTTGACACTATTCCATGATTCTTTTGCTCACCATGCCATCCCAGGTTAGACCTGGCCGTATGCAAATCAGTCTTGACCCTGTGCCCAATGGGAACCGTCCAGCCCGAACGGCCAGGCCAGTTCCTCCCTGGTTTGGAAAAAAGCATCCTAGGACCGGTCTCTGGGTTTCACCCCTCTTCAGCCAGGATAGCTTGACTCCAGTGGCATGGAGAGCACGGGGCCCACGTCTGGGCATAGCTGTCCCACTCAGGATGACATGCAAAAACAATTGATCGACCGAATGTAGAACAATGTCATACATTCACCTCGGTACAGAGATCTGGGCCTAAATCCATATTTTTTTGGCTCCCCATGCCATTCCGGTTCAAACCCAGCCATGTTTTGATTTGTTCTATTGATAAATCGAATAACATTTTTCATGTACTTGAGAATGGTGCACATGCCTAACCCACAATTAGAGTACCCTTTGGCATCTGTAACGTTTAGCCTTCTCATTGCCAGTACAAAAATCTGGGTCTATTCTACACAATCTTATAATATACATTGCGGGATTTGTATATTGGACAGAGGGAAATCAACTGCCATTTATCCAGGAGTCTTGTGAGGGTAGTGGAGTACTTAGCATTCAACTCCAAATGTCTCCTTCTGGACTACAAAACACCTTCTTTTAATTCCCTTTTCGGTATTGAAAGAGGGGTATCACATTTAAAATTCTGTAAATTCAATATTGGCCAAGTGTTAACAGTTGTGCTCGAACACGTCCTACCCATACCCTCACTATTACAAAATTATTTTACACACAGCTCTGAGGCTATTGACAATTACATTTTTTTATTATGCGCAGGTAATAAAACCGTAGCATACACTGAAATGATTTTACATTAATCGCTGCCACAGCAAATGCTCATAACAATTTTATATACAGGAGAGATTAATACACTTCTACTATTAGAAACAAATATAATACAGTTCAGTCCTTCAGTTTTTGTGCAACTTGTGTTAAAAAGAAAATTGTAAAACAGCAGTTCAAAATGATGTCTGTTGACTTCAAGCTCACAAACACTGCCTTTCAATGAGTTTGAATAACTCGTTGATTAAAAAGTGCTCCCCGACACACACACAGGTTGAATGGAACAATATTTTCCTCCCGTGAGTTCGAGTCTTCATACTGATGTTTCTACTTCCCAAAGCCAAGGGGTGAGTCCAGGAAGTAGATCAAAGCAGTGCCTCTTTTTACTGCTGGAACCATCCGGCGTCCAGATGAGGTTTAAGGGCCATATGTGAGAGAGCGCAAATCAAGAAAAAATAGAAGTGCACCATATTTACAAGCACGTTGTATTGGTTTAGTAAACATTATATAAAAGTGTCGAATCTATAGAGTGGAAATATATAAGAGTGTTTAATTAAAATAGAATACTTATATCAAGTGTGAAGAACTAATGTAGATGTTGTAGAGATGTTAGAATGATGTTGAAATCCCATGTTATATGGCTGTTGTAGGGGAAAATGTAATTCTGCTAATGTAGAAATGTGTAGGCCACATGGCAGTTCACATAGAGTACAAGATGCTGTTACACTTACATGATGATGGATTTTGATGTTGTTATAATTCAAGGTATTACTGATCATAGAACTGAAATATATGTTTTATAGACGTTTCATATAATCATTGTGTGTAATAAGTTAGAATACTGTTTAAACTAAGAAATTAAATGTTTTGCAGAGTGCATAGGCCTGTTCATGTAATTCTAATAGGCCTGAATAGACAAAGTCGTTTCTTTTGATCTGTATGTGCTCGTTAGAGAAAGGTCGTGCTAGGCACAATTTGTGGAGCTTGCTCAATGGTTTACGACTTGAAGATATGGTGGAGGCCGGAATTTGGGGCCCACAGTACAAGTGTCTGTTTGCAGGTGCGAGGAGGTTCCAATCAAGAAAGTGATGAATAGACTTTTGTTCAAGAGAACCAGGCACAGGCCTGGAGGAGGCTTCAGGAATTTCCTGGGGGGTACCGTCTTGCCGGAGAGGAGCCTGGGAAGCAAGGTCAACGCTAACGAGGGACCCAGAGGAGTATCAGCATGGAAAATACCAGAACCAACACCACGTGAGGGGCGTCTCTAAAGGGCGTTTCTATTGTAAATGTGATTTTGTATTAGGGACAGCACCCCTGGGTGGAGTTAAGGCAGATGGTCTGAGGAACCTAAGAGAGCGGATGGGTAGGCAGATAGGGAATTGCGAGACATCGTTTTTGCAACAGAGACTAAGGGAAGTGTGTGATCTTCTTTGGAAGTCACCACTGCTGACACCTTTTTAGGTTAAAATCTTGCTATGTAGGGATGTCACTTAGTCTAGTGTAGGGACAGTCTAATCTGATTTTCTTCCTTTCTGTAAATGACTCATAAGCTACAGCTTGTGTCTATTCTTGTAACTTTGATGATTTTTGAATTGGTTTTGGTAATATTCTTCTGCCGACTAAGAGCATTTAGAAAATGTATGTTTGTATTGATACCCGTATATCTTTTGAACCTTATATTGAGATGTTTGTATCTTCAGTTAAGTTTGGCTTTGTAATAAACTTTTAAACCTTTTAAGCTTAAGTGGTTCTTTAGAGTGGTGTAAGTCATTAATTGATTGACCTAGTAGTGGATTGCCTTTTACTTTATGACAGGTACCAACGGTTCAGTCGACCTGAGTTGGGATCTAGATCTATAACAATAGACCAGAAATCCCACGTTAACAGTTGGTAGCAGAGTGAGGCTGGTTACCTTCTTGAGGAAGGTGATCTAGACTAGGTTAAGTTTACCCCAAGGTCCCTAGAGATCGAGAGGTGGCCTGCCGAAGAGGATGCTGACGGCGCGAGAGAAAAGCAGCAGAATCGGACGAGAGTGAGTATAACAAGGGTCATGCGTGGACAGATTGCGGTGTTTTGTGTTGTATCTGTATTGTAATGTCATGCGGAGTTGAATGCCTGTAGAGTGAATGAGAGAGGGTTGTGAGCGCGCGCAACCTGGCAGACTGGTAAACTGGTACCCTGGGAAACGGGGGAACTGGTGAAAATCTTAAGTTCGGGGAAGAGCTTAAGTGGTTCGGGTGTATCGAACATCCAGAGTAGTTGTCGACCAGAGAAAAGGGGGTCATGAGGTACCATTGATCGCCTGCAGGACCGAGATAGGGGGAATGCAAGAGTGAGTGTGTGGGTAACGGACGCAGGTCGAAAGTTACCGTGTGCAAGTAACCTATCAGAGAAGGCGATTGTCTGGACCAACGGAAAGACATTTCGTCAGTTAAGGTGACAATTACAGTTAGACTGTGGACGTACAGTCAAGGAAGGTGATCGCTTGGTCGGAAGTAATCATTTTTCAGAGTATGAATGGGACGCATGCATGACCGGGAGACGAGCGGAGAAAGGAGGGGGAACTGCTGCGAAAGGGGGACGAGTGACGTCAGCGAGAGCCGCGCTGAGATAAGCCGGTTGGTGTGAAGCCGTGCTGTGATAGGGCGGTTGGCGTGACGTCAGCGAAGAGCCGCGCTGTGATAGGCCAGTTAGCGAAAACCGCGCTGAGATTGGTGGATTGTCATCAGGAAGTAAACGAACGCGGAGAAAATAGAAATTTTGTAGATTTTGAACATGAAGTGTTTTAAATGTTTGAGAGGGATTTTTAAGAGGAAGATAAGAGAATCTTATTACGGGGAAGAGGCACCGCCGGAGGGTACACCAGCTCACTATAAGGCAACGAATGTTGGGTTACATACTATACTGTGGCTGGATGCTTGGAGTAAGATTACAGAGGGGAATGAGGAACTGACTTTTCCGAAATACAGAACGTTTAGACTAGAAGTGTTGCATCAACTGAAAGCAGTTATGTCCTCATTGAGACCTTTGCCTAGACCAACACCGTTTGAGGCCCTTAATGCATGGATTAGGGCGGCGCACGACAGGAGTCAGAACAGACGCCAAGAAAGGGTACGGCGATCAGTAAGGGCAGTGCAAGATGCCAAATGGGATGCGGAGGCTAAGAGATGGAGGGTACAGACGATTGAAGTGGATAAATTGTACCCAGTGAGAGAGGTTACGGGAGAAAAGAGACCAATAGAAGAAGATGAAGAGAGCGAGTCGGAGGATAACCTAATAAATAGGTTGTTGATAGATAAACCGCCTCCGGACTATAGGGAGACAGAAGGTACGGAGCTCCCAAAGGAAGACAGGGTTGACATGGAAGGAAATAGGCCGCTCCCTATAACGAGTTGGGTACCTACCAAAGGTGAGGAGATACCTCAACATAGCCCTGTACAGGGAGTAGTCGGAAGGGTTGTGGTGCAGAAGATGCCAGCAACAGAGAGGGTTGAGTCTTATGGATTGCCAGATGCTCTTCAAGTACCCGTTACCATAGGTCCAATAGTGTCGGTTTATCACCCAGAGAAAGGGAGAGAGGACGAACAGGTATGGCTAGGCAGAGAAAGAGTTGAGATGGAAAGGAGGAATAACACGACAAATGCCTGGAGGAAATTGCCAGGACCGATAACGTGGAGCACCCCATTGGATTCAGCAGTGGATCCCGTAACAGAGCAGGGGGGTCAGAGAGGACTGATGGACCTGAGGGGACCACGGCCGAAATCCTACAAAGAGTTGAGGGCTGACCTGAGGGAATGGGATGGGTCCACAGGAGTACCGAGCAACAGGTCAAGAACAGAAGCAGAATGGGGAAGTCGAGGCAATGGAATATTATCTCACTGCGGGGCTAGCGAAAGCAGTCAGGAGTGGGAAGGTAAAAGTCAGGAGAGTAGAGGAGTTACACGTCATACTGACAGAGGAAATGGGCAGAAGTACGGAGTGTGGAGAGACATCTCGTCTCATTCAAAGTGAGGGAGACCAAAGGACCCAAGAATACAGAGATAGGTTTAGGTGCACTCACCACGCACCTAATGATAACGTACAGCACTGGAATCGTGGGAACATGGGGAACAGTGAAGGATCTTGCCATGCGTCGAGTGATCAGAGGTCACAGGCGAATTGTGAAGACATGGGGAATAATGGAATGTCTTACCATGCACCTAGAGAAACCATGCAGGATGAGAAATGTGGGATTATGGGAAATAGAGGAGTGTTTCATCATACACCCAGAGAGGATGGAAGTGCATGGGACCTGGAGAGATGGGAGCATGGGAGGACTCCCCATAACTCGCCTGAGCCTAGACGTAGGACTCAGAGCTGTGATGGGAGAGATGTGAATAGACTCTCTAGAGATGGCATACTGAAAGCTGTAATAAAAGCCAAAAGACTCGATGTGACCAGCTTAAGATCTGATCTGGACGATATAATAGATGGTGCATTGTCTTTAGAAAGGATCGACCTGTACGAAAGATGAGCTACTGTTTATAGCAAAGGATATTACTCGGAAGGCAAGAGCAACTCATGAGAAACTGTCTGAATTGGCAGACAAGTATATGGTAGATTTGTCCAGAACCAAGGCATTACCACAGGTTGCATTATTCAGATCAGGACTTAGATGAGAGGAGGACAACTGGATTAAAAACACACATAAGGGAACTGATCACAGGAATAAGGGCATGGAGAGATCTGGACAAATCGGAAGAGAGGTGGTCCAAAAAGGGAACTGTTAGGCGGAGTACGAATGTGATGTCTCCGGAGGGAAGGCTAATGCAGATGGAGGCATTCCCTTTGCGAGAAATAGCGAATGGGAATTATGTACACGTGCCCTGGAGTAGGGGAGATTTGGCTGCATTTACAAACTCATTTCCGAAGTTAAGGGAGAATCCTGTAGAGTGGTATAAGCAGGTAGAGAGGTTTGTCAAGATTTCAAAGGTATTGTGGATTGATTTGAACACCTTGTTTGATATTGTGGTCCCAGGAGACTTGTGGATAGCATGCAAGGTTAGTGTCGAGTGGCCAACTGCAGAACCAGAAAGGGATACTCGTACTAATGGACCGTCAGAAAGTGTAATGGTAAAGTATGAAAGGGTGATGACATGGCTGAAGGAGAAGGTGCCACCACAAGACATAGATTGGGTAAAAATAGACCGAACAAGACAGGAACCCAAGGAGACAGTTCATGAGTATTATGAACGATTGCTGAAAACGTTCAAACAATACAGTGGATTAGATGTAATGGATCCCAAGGATATAGGACAGTTTGTATCAAAGTTTGTTTTGGGGTTGAGACCTGATATTTGTCTGATTCAGCAACATTTAATTTGTTGGCAAAACAAACCCTTGGATGAGATTTTGAGATACGCAAGATATTGCAGTGATGAAATAGAGTCCAAAGCAAAGAAACTAAAGGAGAAACTGATGATGGTGCAAATGCAGTCAGCTGGAAAGGGAGGACAGCAGCAACAGGGAACAGGGACAATGGGACGGAAATCAAACAGTCAGAATAAGGACAACGAGGAAAATCCGAGACCTAGAGTAGACTTTGCTACATTGAAAAAAACGACAGTGTCACCAGGTGGGACATTGGAGACACGAGTGTCCCTATAACCCTGAAAACGGAGAACTGGAAGTTCTAGAGGAGGAAGTTCAGGAAGTTCCAGTCCAAAGGGTGACAGTGACAAAGGGTAAGGTGGCCAAAGGGGGGACTTCGGCTCCACGAGCTCAGTTCCCGCAGCCGCCAAAGATTACGACAGGGGGAAAGGTCTATAGACAAATGCCTTTTTTCACAGGTAAAGAAGAGTGTTACTACGTTGATCCATTGACGGGACGACGTGTAAGTAGAGAGGAGGACTGTACCCTCGGGGCAGTTCTAGAGGTGGATCAAAGAGGACCGTTTGTTGAGGCTGAAGTGGCAGGGTGTCCTACAACATTCTTAGTAGATACCGGAGCTACTCGATCAACTTTGAGATCGGCGGTGGTTCCAGATCTACCAATGTCGGGGGAGACGATTCAGGTGGTAGGAGTTGCAAATAGGAGAATGAATAGCCCTTTGACGGAACCAGTATCAGTGAAAATAGGAAACTACACCGATGAACATCAGTTTGTGGTATGTGATTCTAGTCCTGTGTGTTTGTTAGGAAGGGACTTATTGTGCAACCTGAACTGTATAATATACTGCACACCTCAGGGAGTAGAGGTACAGACTACAGACAATGATGCTACCTTCAAAGTTGCAAATTCGAGAACATGCATAGAACTGTATCCTACCCTGACAGTGGAGGAGCTCCCATGGGATTTGCGAGATGCAGTGTCATCAGAGGTATGGGATTTTACTGGAGAAGAGATGGGACTGATCAAAGGAGTAGAACCAGTGAAGATTATGGTTAAACCAAATGCTGAATATCCAAGAACGCCTCAATACAAACTGACCCCGGAGACGATTGCAGGAATAAAACCTGTAATCGACTCTATGATAAAACAGGGAATACTGAAGGAAATCGTGGGAAGTCCATGCAACTCCCCGATTATGGGTTTGCAGAAACCTAGTGGGAAATTCAGAATAGTACAAGATCTTCGAAAGATTAATAACCTAGTTGTTTCATGTTGTGTAGTGGTACCGAATCCATCAGTGATATTGTTTCAGATACCATTCCAAGCTGAGTGGTTCACAGTGATAGACCTTTGTCAGGCTTTCTTCTCAATCCCATTAGATGAGGAGAGCCAGTACCTTTTTGCTTTTAAGCTGGAAAATCGTGTTTTAACATGGTGTCGTATCCCACAAGGGTATACAGAAAGCCCATCAATTTTCAACCAGCTGTTGAAGAAAAATCTTGAAAGTCTGGTACTGCCGCAGAACTCGGTTCTGGTCCAGTACATAGACGACCTACTTGTTGCGTCAGAAACGGAAGAGGCTTGTAAGATAGATACCATTGCCTTGCTGAACCATTTAGCTGAAAATGGGCATAAGGTATCACCGAACAAATTGCAGTACTGTCTGACAGAAGTACAGTACTTGGGTCACAGGATAGAAAAAGGAAAGTGCAAAGTGTCACCAGATAGGATAGAGGCGATAATGAAGATGAACGCGCCTACGACACAGAGAGAAGTCAGGATGTTCCTAGGAATGGTTGGTTATTGCCGACAGTGCATAGCTAACTTTTCACTGAAAGCAAAACCTTTACAAAAACTGATGCACAAGGAGGTGAGTGATCCGGTACCATGGGACAAGGACTGTTTGATGGCGTTTCTACAGCTGAGAGAGGACTTGTCGTGCTCCGGCTTTGGGGATGCCTGACTATGAAAAACCATTTTCACTTTTCTGCTGCGAAAGGGAAGGTTGTGCTTTGTCAGTTTTGGTACAGATTCATGGAAATGCCCGTAGACCAGTTGCATACTTTTCGGCTACCCTAGATCCAGTAGCCGCAGCGTTGGCCGGATGTCTCAAATCCGTTGCCGCAACAGGTGTCAGCATTGAACAGTGTGAAAATATTGTCATGGGACACCAGTTAGTGGTGTATGTACCTCATTCTGTAGAACTGTTAATGACCAGGACCAAGACACAGCACCTGACCAGTAGTAGGCTCACGCGCTACGAGCAAGTTATACTTGCTGCGGAGAACGTGACCCTTAAGAGGTGCTCTGTTTTGAATCCTGCTACATTGATGCCACTTCCTAATGATATAGAAGGCGAAGAATGTGAAGATCACGATTGCCTTGATGTGACTGAACTATGCACGAAGCCAAGACCAGATATTGTGGATGAGCCGTTGATTGACCCTGATGAAATTTTCTTTGTTGATGGCTCATGTTTAAGAGACGATACTGGTCGGTTGAGAGCAGCTTATGCTGTTTGCACCATTACTGGAGTTGTGGAAGCCGCTTGCCTGGAAGGAGTACACTCCGCTCAGGTAGCTGAAATCATTGCATTGACACGTGCCTGTTTAGCAGGTAGCAAAATTAGAGTCACCATTTATACCGATAGCCAATAGGGTTTCGGTGTGGTTCATGATTATGGGCAATTGTGGTCTCCGAGAGGTTACATGACCTCCTCTGGTTCGCCTATTCGAAATGGGGAATTTGTGCGACTGCTGTTAGAAGCATTACAAGGTCCAGCTGCAATTGCAATTGTCAAATGCGTAGCCCACACCAAAAATACAGATTTTGTGTCACAAGGTAATAGATATGCAGACGAAGTTGCCCGCTATTGTGCGGAGCAAGGATATTCTTTCACGGAGGTGGAAGTGGGTGGGGCTCAGGAAAGGACCGAGTTAAACATGATGCTAGAAACAGTTGATACTTGGAAGGATTTAAAAAACATGCAAGAGAACGCACCTGATTCTGAGAAAAAGGCATGGGAAACAGCAGGTTGCGTGAAAAGTTAAATGGATTTTTGGGTTTCAGCAGATGGAAGGGCAGTGTTACCTGAGGAATTGGTGAGTCCAATGGCACGACAGATACATGGTCCAGTACATTTAGGAAGAGATGCTATGCTGAGGGTATTCAGGCAGACCTGTTATTGTCCTAAATTCAGGATTGCAGCAGAAGCAGTGTGTAAGAGGTGTGTTACATGTCAGCAATTGAACGTAGGGAAAAGAACACCAGTTACAATGAGTCATATTGGGAGGTCTTGGGGGCCTTTCAACAGGATGCAATTAGATTTTATTGAGATGCCAAAGAGCAACCGCCTCAGGTATGTTCTGGTGGTTGTATGCATATTTTCCAGATGGGTCGAAGCATACCCTACACGCAGGTGCGATACACTCACAGTAGCAAAGTTGTTGTTTAGAGAGTTCATCCCGCGCTTCGGGGTGCCGACCTCCCTGGAATCAGATCGAGGAACTCATTTCAACAGTGAAGTTGTGAAGATGCTTTGCTCTGCATTGAACATTGATCAGAAGTTGCACTGTAGCTATCGACCAGAGGCTTCAGGTATTGTGGAGCAAATAAATGGCACACTCAAGTCCCGAATAGCCAAAGTATGTTCATCGACGTCCTTAAGCTGGCCTGATGCTCTGCCCTTGGTACTCATGAGTATGCGTAGCACACCAGACAGGAGGACAGGTCTCTCTCCACATGAAGTTTTAATGGTGAGGGCAATGAGACTTCCATCTGTACCCACTACAGCTTTGTTGAATATTACAGATGACCTGATCCTGGATTACTGCAAGGGTCTGTCTGACGCCATTCATTCTGTGTCTCTTCAGGTGCAGGCTGCTGAAGTTCCATCTTCAAGAGATCTATGTCACGACTTGTGTCCAGGTGACTGGATTCTGCTGAAGAAGCACGTCCGGAAGAACTGCCTAGACGTGCGTTGGAAGGGGCCCTACCAAGTTATCCTGACTACGAATACCGCTGTGAAGTGTGGAGGGCTGCCAAACTGGATTCACGCTTCCCATACTCGAAGAGTTCCAGCACCCCTAGAAGAAACAGCTCCTCTCGCAGATGAAAATTCAGCTGTGGACGGTGAATCACAAGAGGGGATCAGTCAAGCTGTGGGGGTGTCGGAAGAAGTTGGGAGCGCTACAGATCAAGAAGAGGGACAGGACGGCAGTGAAACTGAAGTTGCCACAGAAGGAGAAAGTTGCTGTGAATACGGCTCAGACACAGATCAAGCCCAGAGTGATCAAGAACCGAGTGTGCGGACAAGATATAGGAGAGAGGCGAGGAGAAGCTAGTTGGCCAAGTGAAAGAAGAAAGAGGCCAAGCTTGAAGCCAGCTCCAGAGAAAACTCTTGCCCCTGTATCTGAAGACTCGGATTTGGACGAAAGTGCACAAGGACAGGAACAGGAAGGTCCGAGAAGATCGAGGAGGGTGCGAGTGCCTTGCAGAAGATACGCTACTCCTGAGTGGACCTACCTCGCTGCAGATGTCCAGTGTACAGAGATCCGGGAGGGTGAGGGAAGTGACCCTGACCAGTACTGACCCCATCATAACAGTGGAAATAGTGTTTTTGATACCGGGAGTGGAGGTCGAAAGGTTGCTGACGCTCAATATCCCCTATCCTCCTTATCTGAGCGGAATAAGAGACCTGGTTTTAAACAGAATAGAATTTCCGATTTGTTGTCCAAGGAGGTCAATACTTGAGGAGGTCCTTCTTCGTTTGGAAATATTAGAAGCTGTGATTAGAGTCGCTGGAACACGTATAATTTCGGATTCCTAAAAGACTGTGTGAAAGACTTTGTAAATGAACAAATTGAGAGATAACCTAGCGCCAAGTGGAAGAAGAAACTAGGGACTTCCATTTAGTGGACGGAGAAGGGCTAGGGTTGTCGGTTGCTATAGAACACAAAGACTGATCTTGCGGAAAAGATTATCAGCTTCCAGGTGTGGTTCGAGAAGAGACATTGTACAAGGAAAGAGACATTGTGCTGTGAAAGAAAACCAGAGCTATACTGACTGGAGATCATGGAGGCTGGCAACCCGAACCGCAGGACCAAATGTATAGTAGGCACACTTTTAGTGGGAGTGATTTTTCTTATAGTTTTAGTAGTTACTATATCTTATGTAGTGGGACATGAAAGTGAAGGGAAAACATCAAAGGAAACGAAGATTGCATCGATACAGAAACCTACTACTGCTGGTAAAAAGGGGAACAATACGGAGAAAGACAAAGCTTTACTAGCAGCTGAGACTCGTAGGTTACATGTAGATGAATCACAGGGAAATTTTAAATCAAATGCATATGCTAAATTGCTTTATGAATACATTGATGCTATGGAGGCCAAGAATTGTTATGTTTGCATGAAATTGCCAGCCTCTGTAGACGAAGGTATCAGATATCATCATCTTCCATTGACTTATGGAATCACATGTAGTTTGTTGCTTAGTATATTCTATGAACGTGATGGGTTTGAATACTATTTTTCAAACTTCGATGCTGTTTTACCAGAAGTGCCGAACTACAAGCATTTAAATAAGTGGGATTATTATAAGAGTGAAGACAGATTACAGAAATTTTTCCTTCCCTGGAAAACATTAGATACTTCACATGCCCGTAGAAATAATTTGACTTGTAAAGTGTCAGAAATTGAGAAAGTTTGTAGGACAAGTGGATGATCGATACCAGAGACAGAAGATTTTAAAAGCTTCAGGTCAATGGACAACAGATTGGACCGAGGAAGAAAGGGCACACCAAAGAAAGGGTAGCAATGGTCCAATAGCTTTAGATCGAGAGAAAAAGGGGAAACTGTGTATACATAGGGGTGAAACCTATTACGAGAATGTGTTTGTGGGAAAAGTGAGTTGTGAACATGCTTTCCAATTAGAATATTATTCAAAAGACTTCTTAAAGGAAATGCAGGTGATCCCAAATGTATATTTTGTCTGTGGAAGAAATGCATACGTGAAACTACCAGATAATTGGTATGGATCATGTTATTTGGCAATTGTCTTCCCCAAAATATACCATGCTAAGGATTTGGAACTTATCGAGGGAGGAACTCAAGCTAGAGGAAGAAGGGATGTAAGTGCTGAGGAGGTAGTTGGAGATGTATTTGGTGCTAGGTTTCCTATTTTAGGGATAGCACTAAATGATGTCAAGATAAGAAGATTGGCAACAGTTGTAGATAGGTTGTCCGCCAGTACTGCTAGATCACTAATGCTGGTGGAGGGAGAAATGCAATCGATAAGGGCAATGGTTCTTCAGAACCGACTTGCTCTAGATGTTCTGTTAGCCAAAGAGGGAGGAGTCTGTAAGGCTTTGAAGGTCCAGGAATGTTGTACTTACATTCCAGACAATTCAAAACCTTTAGAAAAGTACATTCAGAACATTACTGAAATACATCATGAGATTGAGGATCTGACAAAGGTAACAGTGTGGGAGAAAGTAGGTCAAGGAATGGGTAAAGATGGAGGTTGGTTTGCCAACTTAGAAAAAGGTATCATTTGGTACATACTGAAACCTATCATCATAATAGTGATTTGTATAATCACTTTGTGGGGATTGGTGCGGCTGTACCAATGGTATAGATCAAACAGGTTGCAAAGAACCATGAGAAGGCAGGAGAGGAGATTGACTGCGATGCAGGATAATCAGTAGAGGAGTCTGAAGGCTCTAGAGATGATGAAACGAGGGGGTACTGAAACAACTTCAGTTTGACTCAGTCCATATCTCAGGGATGGTGTTGTAATGGTGATGACTACTAAAAGTCATCAAAGGGGGGATTGAGAGAGCGCAAATCAAGAAAAAATAGAAGTGCACCATATTTACAAGCACGTTGTATTGGTTTAGTAAACATTATATAAGTGTCGAATCTATAGAGTGGAAATATATGAGTGTTTAATTAAAATAGAATACTTATATCAAGTGTGAAGAACTAATGTAGATGTTGTAGAGATGTTAGAATGATGTTGAAATCCCATGTTATATGGCTGTTGTAGGGGAAAATGTAATTCTGCTAATGTAGAAATGTGTAGGCCACATGGCAGTTCACATTGAGTACAAGATGCTGTTACACTCTTACACGATGATGGATTTTGATGTTGTTATAATTCAAGGTATTACTGATCATAGAACTGAAATATATGTTTTATAGACGTTTCATATAATCATTGTGTGTAATAAGTTAGAATACTGTTTAAACTAAGAAATTAAATGTTTTGCAGAGTGCATAGGCCTGTTCATGTAATTCTAATAGGCCTGAATAGACAAAGTCGTTTCTTTTGATCTGTATGTGCTTGTTAGAGAAAGGTCGTGCTAGGCACAATTTGTGGAGCTTGCTCAATGGTTTACGACTTGAAGATATGGTGGAGGCCGGAATTTGGGGCCCACAGTACAAGTGTCTGTTTGCAGGTGCGAGGAGGTTCCAATCAAGAAAGTGATGAATAGACTTTTGTTCAAGAGAACCAGGCACAGGCCTGGAGGAGGCTTCAGGAATTTCCTGGGGGGTACCGTCTTGCCGGAGAGGAGCCTGGGAAGCAAGGTCAACGCTAACGAGGGACCCAGAGGAGTATCAGCATGGAAAATACCAGAACCAACACCACGTGAGGGGCGTCTCTAAAGGGCGTTTCTATTGTAAATGTGATTTTGTATTAGGGACAGCACCCCTGGGTGGAGTTAAGGCAGATGGTCTGAGGAACCTAAGAGAGCGGATGGGTAGGCAGATAGGGAATTGCGAGACATCGTTTTTGCAACAGAGACTAAGGGAAGTGTGTGATCTTCTTTGGAAGTCACCACTGCTGACACCTTTTTAGGTTAAAATCTTGCTAAGTAGGGATGTCACTTAGTCTAGTGTAGGGACAGTCTAATCTGATTTTCTTCCTTTCTGTAAATGACTCATAAGCTACAGCTTGTGTCTATTCTTGTAACTTTGATGATTTTTGAATTGGTTTTGGTAATATTCTTCTGCCGACTAAGAGCATTTAGAAAATGTATGTTTGTATTGATACCCGTATATCTTTTGAACTTTATATTGAGATGTTTGTATCTTCAGTTAAGTTTGGCTTTGTAATAAACTTTTAAACCTTTTAAGCTTAAGTGGTTCTTTAGAGTGGTGTAAGTCATTAATTGATTGACCTAGTAGTGGATTGCCTTTTACTTTATGACAGGTACCAACGGTTCAGTCGACCTGAGTTGGGATCTAGATCTATAACAATAGACCAGAAATCCCGCGTTAACATATGTATCCACATATTTGCCCATAGACACAGAATGGGCAAAACCCTTTGATACATCTGGCCCGAAGTGATTTATAATCATTTAGGACCAGGACCGGCTTTAGGGCAGAGCCACCAGTGCAGCCGCACTGGGTGATTACCTGTGGAGGGGGGCTCTGACCTCAGGAGGGGCGCTCTGACCTCAGGAGGGGCGCTGTGTTTAGCAATTACTTATGATAGGAGAGATAAGGGGCACTTTTGCCCAGTGGTAGTATGAGAATCCGAGGAAGAGGTCATGGGGTTAGGGGTGCCAAAAACAATTGTCGCACTGGGCGCCACCAGTGCCAAAGCCAGCCCTATTTAGGACGGTCCGAGCATGTGATCTAGCAGACAGTGCCCTCTCTATCGCTGACTGCAGAGATTTTCTCCATGCATTTTTATAGATTTTTTTTTCTTTTTTTCCAAGCCCCCTGGGGAACAGTAGAGTTCAACAGTGTTTGCACACCCAGGTTGTCAATAGTGGCGAGCAGGAGAGTTTTGGCTGTTTTGGATTTTGTGCCAGAGGGCTTTACTCAGTTGGTTAGCCAATGAAGACCATAATCTCTTCACTTTGATGTAGG
This sequence comes from Lissotriton helveticus, assembly GCF_964261635.1. Taxonomy (NCBI): domain Eukaryota; kingdom Metazoa; phylum Chordata; class Amphibia; order Caudata; family Salamandridae; genus Lissotriton; species Lissotriton helveticus. Next base: position 413,274,636 of record NC_136057.1, on the reverse strand, counting down.
CCTCCTTTCTGACAATCAATTGATTTACTAAGCCAAACTTAAGTATTATCTGGGCCAGAGAGGCATTGAGAAAAAGACTGAAGAGGAGTCTGTAAGCTTTTTTAATAATTGAGTTTACGGCTGCTGCGTCCGTACCTCATACAGCCTCACTTCTGTAAGATAGGTTTGGGATTAATTTTACTGTTATTGCCTTTAACAGCCGTGTAAAGCTTGTGCCGTCCAAGGATCTCTGTAATGTTCGAAAGGATAGGGTTAGTGCACTACCCTTCCTTTTTAGCTACTGCCTATGTTGGTAAAAAGAGCCTGTATTGTCGAATAAAATGCCATGGTATCAGTAGGTTTTCACTGATTCCGGCTGGTGTCCTTGTAGACACCATTGGTACATTTTCCGTATTCTATTATTCACAACCATGACTTTGGTTTTCTTTTGATTTTAGACATGCTGTAGCTTACTGACCAAACCCTTGGCGGACTTCGCGGAGTTGCACTACACAGAGCTACGCGAAGTGCAAATAAGACTCCGTCGCCCTATGTGGAGCGCCGCAAGCGGCAGAGTACGGTAGAAAAATGTAATACGCGATGATTGCACAGTGCCAGATGCTTGTCCGCAATGTGCAATCATTGCGAACAGCACCATGCACAGCGCAAGCTTACCTTTTCTGCCGCTCGAGTAGATTTTTACTCGAGCTGCAGCTTTCTCAACGCAAACGAGAATTTTCTCAATGCGAGCAGTCGCGAGCATACGTGACCACTCGCAATGAGAAACCTGACTCTCCGCGTTGAGAAATCTCGCCGGGAGGTTTATTTTCCACACTCGCCAACTTGATGTTGGTGATGGCGAACAACGAAAAATCTCACCGGGAGGTGGATTTTCCTCGTTCGCCAACTTGACTTTGGTGAATGCGAGCGAGGAAAAAACTCTGCTGCACAAAGAGTTTATTTCTGGAACTCCGTAAGCTCCGAGTAACACGGAGTGTGGGAAACTCCGCAAACTCCGCGAGTGGAGTTCACCGCCCTGTGTCAGTAATTGGATAGTTTGACAATGATGGGATGATATGTTTGTCAATTGTAGACAGACTTTTGTTTGACTCAGGAGAATCACATCATCTGGTTGCAAAATATTAGAGCTATGAAGTTACCTAGTCTTGGAATGGGCATTTACCTCATCCAGGGCTGGGCTTCAGGTCTGCCAGGAACAGATTGAATAAATATGCTGCCAATACATAACCTTGTTTAAAACCCTGAGCGGTGTATTTTATCCTGGACAAGGCGTAGTCCCCAATTTTCACTCTTGTCCAAGTGCCTGTGTAGAGCATCTGCATTGCTTTTGAAAGGTGCTCAGGGATGCCGCAATGCAACTTTTTCTGCCAGAGGTTGTTATGCTGCGCACAGTCAACTGTGGCCTTGATGTCCACAAAAGAGGTAAATCGCTTACTTGTTTAACATTCATTTATCAATTATTACTGACAGTGCGGAGATATTGGTTGCTGTGCCCGCACCTTGTGCAAACCCGGTTCGATTCGCTCAGTTGTTTTTTTTCTTCTGACCAAAGAGTTAACTTTGTTAATAGGAGTCCTAAAAATGCTTTCCCTCGGTATCTAAAAGTGCAACGAAGCGATAATTTTCATCTTGTTGGCAGTGACCCCCCTTTGAAAATTGGGTTAATTATAAAGCATTTCCATGAATCAGGGATGCGTTTTAGTTGCAGAGGGCTTTTGAAGACCACCATCAGTCTGTTTGCCTAGAAAGTAGGATTTTTTTTTGTCCTCGTCTCCCCATAGTCTTCGCAGTGTTGACAAGCCGCTTTCTACTAACTGTGCTCCCTCCAACTCGCTGCTTCCGTCTAGCCATCCACGGCCTTCCTCTTTATCCCGAGGACTGGGTGTAATCATTGGACTTATATGCCGCTCTCCAGACCTTAACCATTAATCATATGTAGGCCTCTTCCCCACGATAACAAGGGGGAGCAGATGTTTGTAGGCGATTCTTCATGCTCTAGACTCACCATGCGCAGAGCGGATTTAATCCAGCTTTCTCTGGTTGGGGGGGGCGGGGTCCCTCCATCTAATGCAGATCTCTCTTCTGGCCAAGACCACCAGGTAAAGAAGTAAACCCATCTGAGGCTGTAAAGATGTCGTATTCCCCTCTTTATTCAGGCCAAAAACAAACAAACACAGATCTACCACTATATGCATCCGTAAGATGTCCGCCAAGGATTCTCCCACCTCTTTCCAGAATCCCCCCAATTCTGCACAATTGAAAAACATATGTATATAGTCCACTTTGTTAATACGGCACCTTGGACATGCTGGTACTGAAGCGGAAGGGGCTACAAATTTGGCGATCTTAGCAGGGGTATAATATAGCCTGTTTAGAACATAAAAATGATTTTTCTTTAGTGTCGCAAGCTTAATGTATTCATACATTAACTTTACCGAAAGGTCAAAAAGGTTTTCTGAATCTAGGAGAAGTTGAGTATTGTTCCAGACAGCTGACTGGGAGGGAACATCATGGTCTACTGCATCTAGGAGGCTGTTATACCAGAATGATACCTCCTTTTTTCCTCGAAACGCTCTGAAATAACTGCTGTAGCTCCCAATTGCCTGCTGTGTCTCCTGCCTCTGCCTCAAACCATGATCTTAGCTGAAAATACTTAAATCGTGAGAATGAGGACCCAATCTTGTCTAAAAGTATTTCCCAAGGGAGAACCCCATCCAAATCTACAAGATCCGACCACATCTCTAACCTGCTCTTCTTATCGGGATCGCCAAGGAGTCTCCTAAACAGGCCGGGGTACCCGGTGAGTCCCAGATTGGTGCAAATGGTGAAAAATAGCCAACCCCCCAGATATGCCTTCGTTTATACCATATCTGAAGTGCCGCCTTTAACACCTAAAGGCATACCTTCTTAAAAAATCTTGGAGCCCCAAACTTATATAGGAACCCCGCCTGCCCACTGCCGCCCTCCGCTAACACAAGTTCTCCTAGTATTCTGCCCCAAGAGGTTTCTAATGGAGTAGATAGAATCATCCTTATCCCTTTAAATTGGAAAGCCAATAGGTATAGATTTATATCAGGGAGTGCCAAGCCACCTTTCAACAATTTCCTTTGTAGTTTTTTCCAAGATAACCCTGTACTTTTCTGCCCCCAGATGAAGCTGCCTATCTTTCCTTGAATTATATTAATATTATCCTACGGGAAAATAAGACAGAGCGCACTAAAAAGGTCAATTTAGGTAATACTGACATCTTTACGAGGTTGACCCTCCCATAGATCGATAAAGGGAGGATTTTCTACCTGACGAAAAGAAAATCTATATCTTTTTTGATTTTTTTTTTTTTTAATTGATAAAAGATATTTTGTTTAAATCCTTTACTGTCTGTTTGCCCAGAAAGTAGGATTGGTTTTGTACAATTTTGTAATTTACCATTTGGTCCAGGGGCTTCATAACTTCTACACTTCTGAATGGATTTACATAATGGATCTTTGGGGAACTGTTTATGCGGTCATCTAGAAGTGTGATCTTTTTAGCACTTGTCCTTTTAGTTGCTTTCTTAGTGGTTATTTCATCTGAAGATTGATTAAAATGTTTGGATAGAAAGATATCCCATCATGTTTCTGTTCCTTTTGAACTATTTATGGCATTTAGGGACCCATTTTAAGCTATTCACCATCCTAAAGGTCCCTCGAATTTCTCTTCTTGCTGATATACAAGGTTTTTGTCCAAAAGTTCTGTTCTGCTGTTATTTATTTTCCTTCCAGAACATCTACCGTTAGGACTCATTTATATACTTATTTATTCACTTTATACACTTTAACTGGCTGCCACTGAGCCATTCTCAACATTCTTTTGTGATTCCTCTTTACAATTTGACATAAAGTAGATATACGATTCCTTTTCGGATCTTGAGCCGTTTGTCATTTTATGCATGGATGGAGAATTTTTGGGAGAATTATTATAAAGTTCCCATTTGGAGATCGGGGTTAGAGGTTTCTTATTAAAGCAATATCCGATGAGGTCTGCTGTGGCTTCCCCAGTGGCATTTACCGCATCAGTCCATCTTAACTTCTTAAAGTTGGTTTCCTTTTCCCCAGCAACTTGCCTGCTAATGGAGGAGGCATTTAACATTAAGCTCTATAATTTGCTGGCTGTGATCACTTTTGGCCATTTTTTCAATCTGAAATTATGTAATTAAAGTAGAGGAATGGTAGATGCTGTGAATGTTAGTAAAGAGTGAGAATCAGATGTATAGTAGGCAGACACTGGAGGGAAATCCAATTGATATCTGCCATTTAATACTTTTAGTGAAAGGAATCAAGTCTTTTACCTGTGAGTCTGCCTTCATGTTCTTTTAATATAGCTTAGAATTCCTTCAGTTTGATTAGGAACAAGCCAGAAATGGTCCTGCTGTGTGATGTAGTAGTCACAGGCAAAAGGCCACAGCAGGTTCATATTAAAGTCGCTGTTACTATGATTTCTGAAGACATTGGGTCATGTAAACTGTTTAATAGAATGTGTTGACAAGACTTTCCTTTATCCTGGATCTGGATGGATATATAGGTTGATTAATAGAAGGGGGTTATCAAATTTTTCATGACACTTCACCAGCTTAATAATTAAGATTTTCATCACCCAATTCTGCCAAGTCACCTACTATCTTTAGTGAGGCCGCCACAGAGATTGCCAGACCTCCCTTTAAGCAACCACACCTTCTGGATTTGTACTCTGGGCTGACCACATTGATGGATAATGGCAGTGTCAACCATGTTTCTGGTAGCTGTGTAATTTGAAAATTCTTCAGATAGTTTCAGTGCCTTATTGGATTTTGAATTGTGGAAGACATTTATATTCCACGAGCAAAATTTCTTTACGTCGGATGCTTGGTCTGTCATGTCAAGACTGCCTGCCACCATAGAGGGATGCTGATAGCCAATCGAACTCCAGTCACATTACTCTGAATACGTCTGAGGAATGCAAATTGTTGAGAAAAGGTGAGACCAGGTTTCATAAAACTGGAGTCTTGTCATTTAAAGCTCATGGTGTGGGCTGCTATTGATGGGCGAGCAGGAATGGATGTGATACTAAGTGGTGCGTGCCGATCCTAATTCCCCAGTGGTGGAAACTCTCTCCAGGAGGACTTTCCTGCCCTTCGAGCTTGAGTCCCATGTCACAAGGGTAGACTCATGTTGGTTGCCCTCCGTGGGGGCTAAGAATTCAAATGACTGTCTGCAGAGGTCATCCTCTTACAGACTGAAGTAGTTTTAAAATCTTGCCAAGTTTTAAGATATTGTGCCTACCCATGAACTGGTATTCTGGGGTGAGGACAGTTTGGTTGGTGTGTATTGAGTATCCAGACACTTGTGCGGGACACACACTTACTATTGGTTTAGAGGAGCCTTTGCACTGGTCGTGGGCTTAGTTATTCATGCTCTCGGTATAAGCTGCTACTTGCATATTTTCTTAGAGTGCAATCAATTTCTCTTTCTGGGGAAGTGGAGTGGGAACCTTTTCTGCGGAGGTGGTTGTAGGTAGAATGCACGCACCTCATTTGATTCACTTTCCACAGAAGGTGGTACCATTGATGCAATTATCTCTGCAAGGGCTGGCTAGGCGTTATCAATGCTTGGTCTAGAGATGGTAGATTGCTTAAAACAGCTCCAAGGTCTCCCGGAAGAGAAAGGTTCCTGAGGGTGTTGCATTCTCGAATAATGGATAATAATTCTAATTTTGACAGCCAGTTGATTTATCGCATCATGATCTGTGATGTTTAAGTTATTTGTGGAGTTTACTGCACCCTTATTTGCGGTCTGCACTTCTAATAGAGGTCTGTTGACCTGATTACAGACTATATTTGACTACAGTGGCGGCTCCTCTATCATGGTGGAGGAGCGTCGCCAAGTGCAGCAGGAACACATAATAGAATGGTAAAAAATACAAATTTGTGTCCCAGGCTCACGCTGGTATAGCGCGAGGGCAGGGGGCGAGGCTGATTAGTGAAATTGCAGTATTTCTTCAGCCTCTGCCAGGCTACATGTGAGATTGGCCGGCTGTAATCAGCCGACCAATCTTACATGCACACTTCAGAACCTGCAGTTCCAAGGCTGAAAAACAGCAGAGGTATTACAGCCGCTGGCCCCCAGCCTCAAAATGAGTGCTGGGTTAGCCTGCTCCAAACAATCTCCAGGATTGGCTGGTGTTACGCTGTACAAGAGAGGAAGTCCTTCTCCTTCCTCCCTAGTCGACACCAGCAGGGGAGTGTACCGAGAGAGAGACAGCAGCCGGGCCCTCCAGCAAAGGCAACCTGCATATGGTGATTATTTTGGGCAACACAACCCACCATATTTAAATGTTGCTGGCAGCTGCTGACCTGTGGGGATTGACCAGTTGAGCTGGCTTGGTTTTCATTAGGCCCATAGAACTACTTAAAGAAAAGGCATCAGGTGACATTTACCACTTCCACATTTGTCATATATACATTTCTGTACTACAAGATAATACATACAGGATAGCATTTTAGCGATCACAGGGACTCATGCGCTGCCGCCTCGTCCCTAACAACTGGAGGAACACGCATACCCCCACGATAACTGTTTCAGGCTCCCAAAACCTTCCCCCACTTCGCAGGACAGCCCCATGCGACGTAGACCGTCCTCTACCTGTACATGCACCAATCAAAGTCCTTCATCCACTTCTCAACCCGGGGCTGTTGGCAGGCGCCCCACAGCTGAGCAGTGTTACGCTTAGCAATCATACACGCTAGGGTCACCCACTGTCTCCCATACACACTCCAATCCGTTGGCTCCCAGACATTTAGGACACATCTTCGAGCCTCCAGTGGTAACTCCACCCCCAACACCTCTCGCATCTGATCATGAATTTTGACCCAGTATTCCTGCACAATGCCACAAAGTGTGCATGAGGGTTCCAATCTCCCCGCACCCCCTCCGGCACTCCCCGCCCGACCCATGTGCACTAGTTGGGGCCTCGTGACAGATGTGACATATAACCTATGGAGAATCTTAATTGCACAAGCCTAAGTCTCATTTGAATAGCCACTACTTTTGGAGAGGAGGCAGCCTCCCTCCAGTCCTCGTTATCTAATTCCAAGCCGTCAGCACCCCATTGTGCCCTAGTAGTTGCCAGCGCGTCTCACATATTATTGAATCTTTTTTTTTTTTTTTGTATATCAACGATATGGTCTTTTCCGGGAGGTGACCGTCCAACACTCGATCTTCCAGGGGGGAGGCATCTGGGAGCATGGTGCCTCTGGAGAATATGCCTGAGTAGGGCATGTCTAACTTGGAGGTAGCGATAATGCTCACTCTCTTGTAGCGGATACTTTTCCTGAAGAGCACCGAATGTGAGCACAGTGTCTTTACCCCAAACGTCCCTGATCTGTGGGATCCTGATGAGATCCCATTTATCAAAACACTGTTTTCCACAGGCTGCCCAATCTCTGAGTTCCATAATGGGATCGCAAGGGTGAGCTTACCGTCCCACTTAAGATGTCGAGTAGCCGCGTGCCACACCTGTACTGCATGGGTCGGTGGGCCAACAAGGGGATATCAGCCGGCCCTGGAATATAATGCCCTCGTAAAGTCGCCCCCTGGCCCCTGCCCGTAGTCCATCGCATATCCGGGGTCTCCAGGAGACCCGTAAACAGCGTGGTTTACCGCCGCTAGTTGAGAGGCCCAGTAGTACTTCCGCAGATCCGTCAAACCGATTCCCCCATCATACCATGGGAGAGAAAGTTTAGCGAAGGCAATGCAAGGTTTGCCCTCCCAAAGAAGCTGCCATTGAAGGGCCTCAATTTCCTTCAAGTAGGACGACGGTACCGGGTCCATTGCATTCTGAAGCGCGTATAGGAATCAGGGAAGGGCCATCATCTTCAAGAGCACCCCCCTACCCAGGAGGGAGAGCGGTAGCGCCTTCCAACTCACCACGTCATTCCTAAGCCGGATCAGCGGGGGTCCAGGTTATTTGAGTACCTCCCAAATATAGCAAGCACATCCAGAAAACAAGTCAGGGATTCTCTGGGAAAGGTAAGGTAAAGCATGATATCATCTGCGTAAAGCGAGATCTTATCCTCCCACTCCGGCGTCCAACGCAGCCCTCCGATTGACCGATCCCACCGGACCCATGCTGCTAATGGCTCAAGAGCCAAAGCAAATAGAAGACCCTGTCTAGTGCCTCTGCCCAGATGGAAGTCAGCTGATCTATGATTGTTCACCACAACTCTAGCCATAGGATCTGTATACAAGAGACGGACCCAGTTGATGAACTCCGGGCCAATGCCCATCTTTCTCAAAACTGCGAATAACAAGGGCCACTCAATCCTGTCAAAGGCCATGGTGGCATCCAATGACACTAAGACCGCTGGTTTGTGTATCTTCGGGGCACCGCACAGTATACCATGTAACCTTCGTAAGTTAAGGGCCGTATTACGACGTGGCATAAAGCCAGACTGGTCCAGGCGAACCAGGGTGGTGATGACTTTAGCCAGTCTCGTCGCTAGGAGCATCGCCAGCACCTTAGGCTCAGCATTTAGTAGCGAAATAAGCCTGTATGTGGAACAGAGCATCTTGGACTTTCCCACTTTGTGGATGACAATATTAGCTACTCGCTGATCATAGGGGAGCTGACCTCCCTCTTTACTCTCTACAAACATGGCGCGAAGGAACGGAGCAAGTTTATTCGCACTCAGTTTATACAACTCTATAGGGATTCCGATCGGGCCCGAGGCCTTCCCGGAGTGCCCACCTCTGATGGCCTTTGCCACTTCATCATTTATGAGAGGGGCATCTAAATAGTTCCGGTCATCTTCCGATAGCGTGGGCATATGAATGTCGTGTATCATGTCCGCACTATCTGCCTCAGTGTAAACCCCTACAGAAGTATACACTGAACTATAATATTCAGAGAACTCATTGGCTATAATTTGCGGGTCAGTTATCCTATCCGAATCACTGTTCTGCAACTCTGGCACCAGCCTCGACGCCCATTCTCTCCTCTTCAGCCATGCTATCAGTTTACCTGCTTTATCACCATGTTCATATATCCTAGTTTGGGTGTCTGCGTGTTGTGCTTTGGCCCTGTCCCTAGCTAGGTCTCTGTATTCATCTTGAAGGAGTTTCAACCGGTGTGCACCCTCCGGGTAAACATCACTGGATACCTCAATCTCTATCTTGGTCGCCTCCGCCTGGTCTACTTCGGCCCTACTCTTCCTCTTATTCCCTGTTACTAATGATAAAACCTCCCCACGAATAACCATCTTGTACGCCTCCCACAGGGTCTGACCAGAGTCGACAGATCCCGCATTCTCATGAAAGTACCTTTCCGTACATGTGACGATTTCCTTCTTAGAGGCGGGGTCCGTTAAATGCCATGCTTTAATGGGGGCTATTCCACCCACGTCAAATTGGCCAACCTCCACCCGGAGCCAAAGCGGCGAATGGTCAGATTCCATGCCCGAGGTGACGCACCTCCCGGACTGTCGCCACCTGTATCTAGAGAGGGTGTGGTGAGCAGCTGATGCGTGCATGTACCCCGTTTAGGTTTTTCAACCTCCAACCATCGGTAAGCCCAGTAGTTTCTAGAAAATCTGAGAGCCACTTCTGGGACGGCCTCATATTTCGGGCATGGTGTCTATCTCTCTCACCATCTATCGCCGCATTGAAGTCTCCACCCATCACCAGTAGGCCCACGGGCAGCGTCCGGAAGATCGCACCCAGGTCTCAAAGTGTCAGCCTGCAGACCTGGTGGTACATACACAGACATAAAAGTAACGGTTCCCCCCTCCCACAGCCCTGATATGCCAATGTAGCTGCCTCGATCAGCCCATGTGGCCTGGATGGTCAGGGGAAAGGAGTTTTTAACTAAGATACCCGTCCCTCTAGATCCCGTAGTGAATCTGGCATGAGCCAATAGTTTGTAACCCCCCTTGTGTAGGGCCATTTAATTTGAATTTAAAAACATTTATTGAGCGCACTTATACCAAGCGGTTTCATGGCGCTTTTAGGGTTACGACCAGCAGGTAGCAGCAAAAGCATTTTAAGTAGAAAAGGCGCTGGAAAAGAGAAAAGTTTTAAGATTTTTCCGGAACTCTAAGTAAGAGGATGAGGTACGGAGCCCCAAGGGGAGAGAGTTCCAGAACGTTGGTGCCAGGGCCGCAATTTTTGCCCCGCCAGCTTTCTTTTTCTTGAAGCGGGGTACGGTCAGGAGTGCCATGTGGGTTGAACGAAGTTCTCTGCCCGGTAAGTAGGGGCTTATAGCTGAGTTGATAAACTCGGGAGCCGTGCCCATCCTGGCCTGGTAAGTGAGGCAGCCCAGTTTGAATAGGGAACGTTCTCTCACAGGCAGCCAGTGCAGGGCCTTCAGCAATGGGGTGGCACGATGGTATTTGGGCAATCCATAGATCAGGCGGGCAGCCTGGTTCTGCACCAGCTGCAAGCGGTGTATGGCATAGGCCGGTGCGCCATTGTAGATTGTTTCCATAATCAAGGCGCGAAAGCACCATAGCCATTATGATGACCTTTAGCGCCGGGAGGGAGAAGAAACGGGATATTTTCCTGATTATCCTGAGGGAGAAGAAGCAGGAGGATACTACCGAACTGACTTGGGAATGTACAGAAAGTTGTGCATTTAGCAGGATCCCAAGGGTCTTGACTTTAGGGACCGGGAGTGCGGGGGTACCAAGTGAGGGGGGCCAAAAAGACGGGGACCATGGACTGCAGCCACCTCCGGTCAAGACTAACTCAGTCTTGTCTGGATTAAGCTTGAGGTGGTTGCAGTTCATCCAGTCCTGAATGAATAACATAACAGTTTGGACGTTCTGAGCGGATGAAGGGGAATTGGAGAGATTGAAGATTAGCTGGAGGTCATCGGCATAGTTGAACACCGTGACCTCCAGCTGCTGCAACATAAAAATGAGGGGGTAGATGTATAGATTGAACAGAAGGGGGGAAAGTGACGAGCCCTGGGGGACGCCGCACTCCACCTTGCGGGGAGCGGCAGTGAAATCAGCAAGGTGGACCGCTTGAGCCCTATCGCATAGGAAGGACTCAACCCATGAAAGGGCTGAGCCCTCTATGCCCGCCGCCTTGACACGGGAGAGGAGGGTGGAGTGGTCCACCGTGTCAAAGGCGGCGGACAGGTCCAAAAGGATAAGGGCCTGTGAAAGATTGGTGTCAATGCCTTCGCGAAGTCCATCCATTACCGAAATCACTACCTTCTCCGTGGAGTGTAGCGGTCGGAAGCCTGCCTGACGGGGGGAGAGACAGTGATTTGCTTCCACGTGAGCGCTCAGGGTGGTGGTGACGTGGGTTTCCAAAACCTTTCCCAAGTAGGGTAATAGGGAGATGGGACGGTAGTTGGAGGGGGATGAAGGGTCGACACCAGGTTTTTTCAGGATTGGAATAACGACCGCTGCTTTGTTAAAGTTGGGGACAATGCCATAGCTGAGCGAGTCGTTGAGGAGAGTGAGGGGGGGGGACAGGGCAGTGTAGGTAGATCTCTCTAAGAATGTGGGCAGGGCCGAAGTCTAGAGGAGAGCCAGATTTTACCCGTTGAAGCAACGGGGGAAGAGAGTCCATGGTCAGAGGAGGAATAGTGGTTAGTTTGGTGGCAGTGGGAGGGGGAGAGGGATTAACGAAAGTTGGTGAGGGAAGGGGAATGTTAGTTTTGATTTTAGCAACCTTCTCAAGAAAGAAAGCATTGAGCGAGTTGCATAGATGTTGGGAAGGGGGGATCGTGGCCGTGGCTCTGTTGGATGCAGCTAATTCATGCACCGTAGCAAAGATTTCTTTGGACTGGGACTCGGCCATTAAAACCCTGTTAGAGTAGAAAACTGTATTGGCCTCAAGTGTGGCTTTTTTGTAGATCTGGAGAGCAGAGAGGTAAGTGGTTTTCAGTGTAGGGCAATAGGCTCTCCTCCAAGCTCGCTCAGCTCTCCGCGTAGCTAGTTTCTTTGCCTTAAGGTCTGAGTTGAACCATCTGTTGGCTGCGTGAGCCCTTTTAACCGTGATGCGTCTCAGGGGAGCGAATTTGTTGCCTGATTGAGTTAGCCAGTTATTGATGGTTGCCAGCTGGGCAGGGGCGGCGAGGCTTGAGAGGTCGGGGCTGGTCCTGGCCAGGGACGAGCAAAAGGAAGGCATGTCAGTTGTGCCCCATTTCCTGACCCAGATGTTCTTGCGGAGTGGAGGCTTCGCATCGGGGGCAAGGGCAAGGGAGAATGAGATAAGGGAATGATCAGACCAGGAGCAGGGGGAGACAGTGGGGGGTGAGATGGGGACATTGAAAGCCATGCAACGATTACCAACCAAATGTGTCTCCTGCAGGAGCACCACATCTGGGGAATGTCTCCGAATCAACTGGTTTACCATTCCCCTCTTAATTTTATCCCCCAGATCATTTACATTCCAACTGAGCACATTTATCCCCGATCCCGTTTAACAGCAGACATTTTAGAGGTACGGAATCATTTCAATAATAGCTATACCACTGGATGCAATAAAGAAATAGAAAAGAATTGCAAATTTAACTGCACACAATGCAATCCCAATACCAAAAGACCCCTCAGCTCTCAACTCACCTCCCCACTCCCTGCACCCCTGCATATGGCTGACGCCCATCCCTAACTAGCAGTGTGTCCGTCGCCCAAACACTAATCTACAATTAACTAAAGGTAGAAAATGGAAGGAGGGCCAAAAAAAAACACCTCTCCCCCCCGCCCCCCCAGCCTCTCCACACACTTCTTCAAATCTGGGGCATCCCACACTAATTCCGGTTAAACGGGTCTAATCAAACAGTTAGCTGTGGAGCCACCCCATCCCCCAATGTACAATACTACACATTAGCTCCCACAGCCTTATCTATTCTTGTTCCTGTTGCTAGTCTTCTCCTCCACGATCTCGATCCTCCGACTCGCTCGGGTGCCTGCTGTCTAACCAGTCTGATGCCACCTCAGGGTTATCCTAGAATCGAGCTTTCCCGTTGAGTTCCACACGCAGGCGGGCCAGGAACATCATAGCGTATTTAGACCCTTGTCTGAGTTTCTTCTTTACCGGCAGCAAGCTCTGTCGTTGTTTTTGCACCATTTGAGTAAAGTCTGGAAAAAAGGAGAGCGTCGCATTTTCATGCCGCAGGGGGGGTCCCTCACGTGCCGCATGGAGGATCGCGTCTCTGTTTTTAAAATTTAGGACCCTCGCGATCATCTGGCGAGGGGGGGCCCCAGGCCTGGGCCTTCCCCCCAGCACTCTGTGTGCGCGTTCGACTGTGAAAAGGTTACTCAGTCCCTTGGGCTTAAGGTGCTTAAGGACCATATTCTCGACAAACCGGTCCGGGGTTGGGCCTTCTGATTTTTTGGGCACCCCAAGAATGCAAATGTTATGCCTAGCCCTCCCCTCATATTAGTCAAGCTTGCGATCCATCATGGTTCTTGAGGTCTTCAGGTCTCTCACTTCTTGCTGCAACAATGCCACGTAATCAATCAGACTAGTAGTCTTGAGCTCAAGTGATTTTGACTTTCTCACTCGCCTTTGATAGATCTGCCCGTATCAAGTTTACCTCAATTGTGACCTTGTCCAACTTATCATCTAAAGCTTCCATTCTTTGGCCCAAGGATGCCTGGGCCACATTTATGGCTGCCATGACATCTGTCAGAGTTGGTTCAGTGGGAGGGCCTGTAGCGTCTCCCCCCACCGATTAAGCGCTCTTCATTTCTGTGGGGGACCCTTTAGGCATAGTATATCGGTCCAACTTATTGGTTTGAATGTTTCTGGACCCCTTGGAGGACCTAGAGGAGAATTTTTCAGATTCTGGCTCAGTTGCCATCTTAATGCCATTTCTGCGTTGCTGTCTATCAACGGCAAAAGGAGTATCCTAGATGTCCAGGGTCCCGGGCCCCCCGTGCATCTTCCGGTCACTCCAGGACTAGCCGCCCAGTCGCAGTGCCCCCAGGAGTCTCAACAGATCAACACCCAGCTATTTCGGCCAACAGGCAGGTGGAGCAGCATGCACGACCACCGGACATCCAACACTCAATGGACAAATTGCATTCACCAGCTCCCACTCCTACGCCCAAAGAGCGGGCCGTTTGAGTCAATTGTCCAGATGCTGGGCGCAGACAGTGCCAATTAGACAGGGCCACCCTGTTTCAGACGTCCGTCTCCTCACCAGCAGCACAACCTCTCGCTTGTCCCCCACGGCCAACACCCGGACCGGATGAATCACTGGGGGTAGCACATGTTCCGCGGCTCCAATCAGCTGCTCGACTCACCCCATGACATTATTGGCAGGGTAGACACACCGCAGTAAGGTAGGGTATTTCCTGCAAGGACATCCCCGGGGCCGCTGCCCTTCCACAGTCCGCAGTACTCCACACTCGAACAGGGTGTCGAACTGGCCACCACCACTCGCCACGCAGTCAATATAGTTGGCACCACCTGCCTGCAACCTGCTCACCTCGCTAGCTCCTCCACGTACTCGGGCACCACGAGGCTTTGTATTTGCCGCAATGAGGGGCAGCATCATCAATATACTGCCCACCGGAGCCCCAGTACTCGATTCCTCTCGCCCTCTGCATCGCGCTGAAACACCGCCGGCCCCGGCTTGCTGCCCCGCAGCACGGTGCTTTGTATTTATGCCGGGTGACCCCCTCTTGTGTTTCTCACAGGGCAGGTCAGATGAATTTCACGGCTTCCTGGCCTCACAGCGGCCGCACCGCTAACACTACATTTCCGCCGGGTCTGCCACAGTAATGAATGCGCCTTTTGGGTATTTTACAGGGCCGGACCGGCTACTTCCGGTTTGTGGCCCCGATGTTTGTTCATTTGGCGGTGGGCTCCTTGCCTACTCGAGCCCCCTGCATCAGATGCCGGTAGGCCGCAGACCACACCACAGTACGGCCTAACTTCAGTTCGAAGCACCATAGGCGGCCTGGAGAAACAGCGGGGGAGTCGCTTCGCCTGATCTTTCCGGGAGTGGTGTTATGATGCAGGATCAATGCCAGGATGTGGAGGCTGGTGTCGAGCTCTCACATGGCCATCTTGGTCACGCGCGTGGCTCCTCCCCGATATGTAATAGGACTACTTAATTAATGTTGTTAGTGTATAGATTTCCTTATCTCCTGCTGCATTTGCGCTGCCGGAATCATGCTGCCGGCTAGAATGAACTGACGGCTGTATTCCTTTTAAAGTGGGAAGCAGCGAGATTATCTTTTACATCTTCAATGAAAGTGCCCAGGTCGGTGGGGGCCGTTGCAAGTTTGGCTATTTAACAAGTCTACTTCAATGTACATTTTGTTTGACTGATGAGACAGAACATCTAATGTCAGCCGTAAGGTTCTAAACAGCAGGTCCCTTACATCCCATAGACCTGTTGATGCATTAAGCCCTTTGTGTTGGAAAGTCCGAAAGGTGTTTTTTTCCCCGCTATCTCACTCTCTGACTGGCCCTGTTTGTGTCCCAATATCTACTGTGCTCCGGATAGTGAGGTGTCCCATTTGAGCCATTGGGTGAGTTCAGATTGCCCCATGGCTGATTCACCCCCTCCTCTGGTGGGGTAAATCAACCCAGGGACAATGTGAACCCTCCTTAGGCGGTTTCTTGATGCTTATGAGATTTTTTTTCCCCCATGCTGCTGGCTGTACTGTACTAGCAAGCCACTGATCTCCCCTTAGTATTGTCGAGCTGTGTAGTTATAACGCCTCCCCAGTTACGCCCCCCCCAGGTTGTTCTTATTGTCTTTAGACCACATAAAAGTTTGAATCAAGTTGAGGCTAACCCGGTATAGATCTTGGGCTCAACAGATGTGGTTCCTGCGACCCTTAAGCTTCTGGACGATATACATCTTGTGCATCAAGTCCGGGCGGACTTTTCAAACCATTCAGGCCTGAAACCACTATATTCCTGATTCCATTTGTAAGTAACAGTGTGGTGGCATTTGGGGTGATAGCAACCTAAAGGAGAGTAACTCCCAATCAGTTACCTGGCCCCAGGCTATTTATTTGCTGGTGTTGATTCAGCAGACTCTCCCATCTTGTGAGCCTCCATGTCCTGGGTTGCCTCGTGCAGGGAGGCTGTTTAGACTTATGGTCAGAAAAGTTGGTGTTTGGAGGATTTTCATGTTGACTGTTGCAGAGAAAATGGCCCAGATGGATCTTTTAAGAAGTCTAATTTTGATGACACCTTTATGGATTACTCAAACATGTGAGTCACTAGAGGGATTAGGAACTCTAGCAACTTTATACTTGATGCTTTTTATGGCAGTTGGAGCTTGCAGCTTATTTTTCCATACCAATGGTTGCTGTGCCCATACCCGTCTGGACTGCATGTTGCCCCTTTGGATGCTCTTACAGCTTTTCACTAGCTGGTGTGTGCTTTTGAAGAAGGGGAGTATAATGTCCTTTTATAATTTTGTTGGGTTTACAGGCCGAGAAATGCACCTGCAGTGATTTTTCAGAGAACTGCAATGCCCAATCTGAAAACTGGTATCCTGATGAGCCACTGAGTGTTGGAGAGCCACATTGGTGCATAGTCCTGGAGAGTTATCTAGTTACAGGCTTTGTTTATATCTTCATTGATGCCTTTCTTTGACTGGAGAACTACCTCTGCATCAGCCAAGTCCCTCCACCAAAGATCGTTCCTCCAACCTCATCTGTCTGGAAGCTGGGCTGACCGACTAACCTCTGACAGTCTTGGGCCTGGCTTTGAGGACACTGGCAAACCGGTCCCTGCAGGGTGGTGGTGACTGAGTTGAAGTTAAAGTTGTGATGAGGTGGCAGCAGTAGTCTCGGGCAGCAAGCGGCAGACTTGGTTAGTGCGAGCATCGGCATGAGCACGCCCATGCATTATTTCTGTAATTTCTGTCTGTTCTGACTGAGCAAGGCAAAAGTTTTGTTTGAGATATTATTGGTTTATGACCAAAACCAAGTCTTTGAACTGATGCAGTAGAGTTCCATGAATTCAGCTTTGTCTCTTTTCTTACGGTATGAACCATAGTGCCAAGAGGTTTTAAAGACCTTTACCCTCAAAGCTTCCCCAGTCCTAATCTAAATCCAGGATTAACATCTGTGCCCCTTATATTAGTGGAGGCACCATAACTTCGTAGGCCCAAAGTATGGGTTCAATCAAAGGACCATGTAGAAAAACGTAGAGTAGCTGTGGGTCACATAACAAGCTGCCGACTCTCTATACACCTGACAGAAAGAGAATGATAAATAGAGCCACGTACTTACAAAATATATGTGAGACAGTTTACACAAAAGAGGATATTTTCTGTATGTGGAAAAATACCCATCAGTTGTCGATCGAGACCGCCCTTATCATCTGGGATCCTTCACACCAGGAAGGGTAGGTATTACAACCCCATTCAAATAAATTGCATGATAAGTGTGTCCCAGTGAAACAGAGGCAAAATGGGCATGTAATGACCACTTTAAAGCAGTGCAAAGAATGTGAGTGAAACAAAAAATTGAATGAAGTGCCAAAAAGACTAAAATTGGAGAGGAAAGAGGAAAGAAATTTTAATCAGTACCGCTCTGCTTCCAAATCAATAAAACCAGTGTGATATAGTAGTTTTAGCAAATAGTTACTATGTGTATTAACAGGTCAACATGTTTCTGCAGGCTAAAGGACCCTAGTGGGTGTCTGCTGCTTTCATCAGGACCAGATGACGCTACTGCTTATTAAGTGATAAACAAAAATTTTTTGTGATTTAAAAAAAAAGGACAAATTTCACCTGGGTATCCTAGGTGTAGACATTCTCCTAGTTGATGATCCAGACATCAAGAGTAGTGGATTAGTCAAGGTCAGGTACATAAAAAGACAGACAAAATACAAACACATATAGATTAACAACTGGATGAGTATTCATCTCTATTGTAGTCAAATGTGGGATTGGAACCAAAAATCTTATTTATTCATTATTTGGCCCATGTGTCACATATCTGTACACTAATCCTCCAGGTAAATAGAGCCCCGCTCTAGTAAGGAAATACAAAAAAGAGAGTTACACAGACATGTCAGAAACCAACTTCGCAAAACCACTCATGGCGTCGGGCATATACACTTCTTCTGCCCCTTTTATCGCCTGAAAGTCATATTCAGCCCAGATCTTTAAATGCTTCACGGCTCATAAAGCCCCCCATGTCTCTCGTTGTCACTATGGCAATCAACCCTACTCACAACACGTGCAGCCATAGTTCGATTGCTCTCGTGCTGTAAAGCCACAATACCAGCATGCCTGTTGTAATCTCATGCATTCCGGTATGAGATTATAAATTTGTAATGCCGATAAATTTTGTTATTAGTAACCAGGGTTAATCTTTAAAAAGACCACTTATGAAATGTTGCCTCATATACAGTGTAGATACTGTTTCTACGTTTGAACATGGTTCTGGTTAGTGATCGGTAACACTCGCAACTTCAAAAAACCCAGCCTTAGCCAAAGTCCTCCGCTCCATATCTTATCCGTTACAAGCCCTCGCCCTTCGCGCTATTTTTCCAGTTAGAAGATGGTACTGGTGTCTTTGTATTAGGCTTACCTGACCGTCGGTACTCCGGGCGTCCCTCTAGGCTGTCTCGGGGAGGTACCTGGTCAGCTATCGGGCGCATATTTAATCTTCGCGCTGGCGGTGGAAAATGATGTCACATACGTCAATAACGTGCTTCCCCCTTAGTTTCATGGGGGATATAGTTTTTAAGAATTTAACGCCCTCTTCTGATGCATGTTTGTATATCTTAAGACGTGAAAGATTATTCATACATCGAGAGATAGTAAAGGATTAATATAGCTGACATTGATTATTCCCTGGCGGTAAATCTTCGATATATAATAGCACTTAACTGATGAGTTTTGGCAGGTCAACCAATCGCATCAGTACAGAAGCCGTACTATTAGCGTGACTACTGTCGATTAGGGCATAGAGGCGGTGTTATGTTTTGCACCTTAATTACAAATACTAACAACTTTTATTATTTATTAATGCAAAAAAAGAGCCTCACATCAAATGTTACCCTGGAAAATAGTGCCGGTTGATAATCAGCACCACTCTTAATCCTAAATAATTTTCAGAAGCCCCAGCTTATAGCCAAAATACTCAGCCTCATGATTAGTCAAAAAAGGGAAAATTTTTATATTTTAATTTTTAACCGGAGTGTATTTTGTAAAAAAGACAACTTGTCACTTATGAGCTGTAGCATATCAGTGTAGCACGTTGGAAAATCATCATGTTTAGTAGTCACTGTTCTTTGTAGATGGAAAGTCAGCTATGGTATGATTACTCCATTGCATTCTAAATACAACTGTTCACCCTCAGAACTAAAAATATTTTTATGGGGCCTCAATTTGAGCAAGTCACTATTCCTTATAGATGGAAAGTCGCTGTAGTGTGATTCATCCATCACGTTCTAAATACAACCGTTCACCCTCAGAACTAAGAGCATTTTAGCAGGGCCTCAATTCAGGCAGTGTGCGGCAAGCCAACATAATGGACAAGAACACTAAGTTGTGCCTATGTACTTATCCTAACTATAGGCCAATCGCACCGCAAATGCCAGACCCTCTAGTCCCAGATAGTCGTTACCTGCTTGAAGATGTATAACAACAAAGCAGAATATCATCATTCGTCTGGGGTCCTCAATCTAATAGTTTATAATGACATCCACGGGATGTCCTCATTTAGACCCCCTTTGTCTGAATTAAGCTTATATACCCATTTTTGTTCCTTTTTGAAGAGAAATTTGCTCACATCAGTCACCTGTGTGGGAATCAAGGGCTGCTCAATCACTGTCCAGACAAAGTTTGTAGGCGCAGGCCCCACCTCCAAAAAATGGTTGGTCAGACATGTAGCTTGTTTCCGGCATCTGATGGTGCTTTTATGCTCGGAAATACGAGTCTTCATTTTTCTGGTCGTCATGCCCACGTACTTTAGCTAGCAGGGACAAGTAATTAAGTATATCAAATTGTGGCTGTTACAATTTGTATAGCGTTTTTGTTGCCAAGGTCGATCACTCCCTAGGTCAATACTGGTCGATCTTGAAGTTTGTGGACAAGCCGCACAGTTACCACATGGATGGTGTACCTCGACTGCCGGCATGTCCCAGAGTGTGCCCACTGCTCGTGGAATTTTAGTCTTGGGTCTCGTATGTACTAATTGATCTTTAAGATTTTGGCCACGTTTAAAAGCAAACAGAGGCATTGGTAAGGTGTCTGATCCAGTATTCAAGTTGGCCCAGTGCTTTCTGACAATCTTCTGTATACTATTTGAGAGGTTTTAGTCTTTTTGGCACTTCATTCCATTTTTTGTTTCACTCACATTCTTTGCACTGCTTTAAAGTTGTCAGTACACTACCATTTTGCCTCTGTTTCACTGGGACACCCTTTTCATGCAATTAATTTGAATGGGGTTGTAATACCTACCCTTCCTGGTGTGAAGGATCCCAGATGATAAGAGCGGTCTCGATCGGCAACTGATGGGTATTTTTCCACATACAGAAAATATCCTCTTTTTGTCTAAACTGTCTCACATATATTTTGTAAGTACGTGGCTCTATTTATCATTCTCTTTCTGTCAGGTGTATAGAGAGTCGGCAGCTTGTGATGTGACCCACAGCTACTCTAAGTTTTTCTACATTGACTTGTTTGGGGGTTGTAGCTGTGTTAGGTCGGTAAATATCCCTTTGGACCCTATCATCACCGTATTGTTCATGTTCAATCAAAGGACATCCAAAATGTTTTGAATTTCTTGAGCCTATCAAATGTCGACATAGCTTGGATATTTAAATGATCTAGGTGCAACTTCCATTTTAACTTTTTATAAAGTCATACCCAGATATTTATACAAGGGCAGCTCCTTCACCATCATTTCTCAGTTTAACCACATAGATGGTTTACTTTTTTTTACCTAACACCAACCTATTCGTATTTTCTATAATAGTGATTTATTTATCAAACATTTATTAGAGTATTTAATTGTATTTATAAGCTTACCTGAGTCCTCTAGGATTACTAAATCATCAGCATATCCAATCCAATCCAATCAGAAATTTGTATAGCGCGCTAATCACCCAGAGGGTCTCAAGGCCCTTAAGGGGGAGGGGTTCGCTATTGATCGAACAGCCAGGTTTTGAGTTGTTTTCTAAAGGAGAGGTGGTCCTGGGTAAGACGGAGGTGGGTGGGTGGGGAGGGAGTTCCAGGTCTTTGACGCCAGGTAGGAGAAGGATCTTCCTCCCATGGTGGCTCTTCGGATGCGTGGAATCGCGGCGAGGGCTTAATTGGATGATCGCAGTTGGCGGTGGGAGTGTAAAAGGTTAGGCGATTGTTGAGGTATTTGGGTCCTAGGTCGTGGAGGGCCTTGTGTGCGTGGGTGAGGAGACGGAACGTGATTCTCTTGCTGACGGGGAGCCAGTGAAGGTCTCTTAGGTGTTCGGATATGTGGCTTTGTCGAGGTATGTCCAGGATGAGTCGAGCGGAGGCGTTCTGCATGCGTTGAAGTCTTTTCTGCAGTTTGGCTGTGGTTCTGGTGTAGAGGGTTGTTACCGTAGTCCAGTCGGCTGGTGACAAGTGCTTGAGTGTCCGTCTTCCTTGTTTCGATGGGGATCCATCTGAAGATCTTTCGGAGCATGCGTAAGATGTTAAAACATGATGATGAGACGGCGTTGACTTGTCTGGTCATCGAGAGGGAGGAGTCTAGGATGAAGCCCAGGTTGCGTGCATGGTCTGTTGGTTTGGGTGCGCTGCCAAGGGCCGGAGGCCACCAGGAGTCGTCCCTGGCAGAGGGGGATGATCCTAGGATGAGGACTTCTGTCTTGTCTGAGTTCAGTTTTAGGCTGCTGTTCATCCACTCGGCTACTTCTTTCATCCCTTCGTGTAGGTTGGTTCTGGCGGTGGTTGGGTCTTTGGTGAGGGAGAGGATTAGCTGAGTGTTGTCCGCGTAGGAGATGTTTAGGTTGTGTTGGTGTGCGATGGATGCGAGGGGGCTCATGTAGACGTTGAAGAGGGTGGGGCTGAGTGATGATCCTTGTGGTACGCCGCAGATGACTTTGGTGCCTCTGATCTGAAAGGGGGGAGGCGGACTCTCTGGGTTCTTCCGGCGAGGAACGAGATGATCCAATCCAATGCCTTATCTTGTATCCCGATGTTTCTGAGGCGTTCTACTAGGGTGCGGTGGCAAACCGTGTCGAACGCTGCGGAGAGGTCCAGGAGGATGAGGGCCGCTGTTTCCCTGTTGTCGAGTAGGGTTCGGATGTCGTCTGTGGCTGCGATGAGGCCGGTCTCGGTGCTGTGGTTGGCTCGGAAGCCGGACTGTGAAGGGTCGAGGGAACCGTTAGACTCAAGGAAGGCGGTGAGCTGCTTGTTGACGGTCTTCTCTATGACATTGGCGGGGAATGGGAGGAGCGAGATGGGGCGGTAGTTCTTAAGTTCGGTGGGGTCTGCTGAAGGTTTCTTCAGAAGGGCGCTGAGTTCGGCATGCTTCCAGCTCTCCGGGAAGGTAGCGGTGTTGAAGGAGCAGTTGATGATGTCCCGGAGTTGGGGTGCGATGGCGGAGTTGGCCTTATTGAAGATGTGATGGGGGCATGGGTCGGTAGGTGATCCGGAGTGGATGGAGTTCATCATGCGGATGGTGTCTTCGGTGCTGATCGGGGTCCAGGCGCGGAGGGTGGCGGTGGGGGGTTTCGGTTCAGTGGTAGGGGCAGTGGTCTGGTCGCCGAAGCTGTTGTGTATGTCTGCGATCTTGCTGTGAAAGAACGAGGCGAGAGTCGCAGAGGTCTTGAGAGGGAGTGATGTCGTTGTTGCCGGCGCTGGGATTGGTGAGCTCTATGACGATGCTGAAGAGTCCCTTGCTGTTGTGGGCGTTGTTGTCTAGTCGATCCTTAAATGCTGACTTCTTGGTGGTGCGGATCATTAGTAGACATTATCTATGCCGCCTTCACATGCAAGAGGAGAATGTGTAAAGTAGCCTGTACTGCGGCTGGAAGGTCTGCAAGGTACTTTGAAAAGAAGGTGGGGTCTAGCACACAACTCTGGCTTACCCCATTGTTAATCAGACCTTTCTGGGAAACTGTGCCTCTATCTAACACCACCCTGGCCCGGCTTCCATGATGTAGCTTTCGTAATATAGCCAACTAGGTACTTGGAATTTTCATACTATGTAGGTTTACCCTGAGGAGTTGTCCGATCAATTAAAAATTAAATCAAAGGCCATACAGAAATCAACAAAGCAGCAAAGCAAGCCTTTTCTGATTTCTATGTATTATTAAGCCATCTCCCAGTGACCGAAACAGTGCTTGGTCTTGAGATTCCTTCTTTAATCCCTCCTTTTTCAATTGGTATTACATTTTACTCGTCAATCTGAGCTTTCAGGTGTTCCAGATTAACTCCTGCAGCTCTAGACAAATTAGTTTTCCAATTAGCCCTTTTATAGATTTTTCCAATAAGTAAGAAAAATGTACCTCTTCCAAAATGAAGCCTTTCCTACTGGCTGTACTTTTTCTCTCATATAAATCTTTGAGCGATAATTAATTCTTCTCCTGCGTACCCCTTTGCACCAATTTCCAGAACTTCTTCATATCCTTTGTTCCCAAACACCACCAACATTTCATCCCAATTTGATTTCTATTATAACTTTTGTGTTTCTTTTTAATTAAAGCAGCATAGTCTGCCTTAGTTTTACTGTATTTTCTGTCCCAACTATTACTACACATTTGTTCCTTTTTTGCTTTATCCTTCTAAGTTTTTTTTTTAGATCCGAATGTTGGACGTTAAACCACCTGGTATTCCTTGGACTCTTAATCAACTCTTGATACTGATGTGGTACAGTTCTTCAGTTCTGCTGTTAAGTATTGAGCTGCTTTATGAATAGTCCATGAATACAATTTTAGTGTCTTCAATTCACTTTGCTCATCCCTAATTCTATAGACAACTGTAGTTGAGCCAGTGCTACATATAATTTCCTTTACTGTTCTTTTTGAATAGTTAATGTTTAGCTGTATTGCTTGTTCTGTACCTTCATTACCAGGTTTAATCCAATGGTTAGGGGCCAATGATCACTACAGTCCATCTTTTGCACCTCAAGTTTTACATAGCACAAACTCCCAATACTGAGTAGATATGTAATTATTTGGGCCTTTCTACTTACCATGGGGGAATGTTTCTTTTGCAGGTAAATCTAATGGCATCTGCCCGGTTAATACAAATGAACCCGAATATTAAAGTTGTTTGCATTTCTCGTGCAATATTCAAATTAAAACAATTTGGTATTTAGTATGTTGTATTCAGAGACGGTATCTCCTAACACACCATCTTTCCTAACTGAGTAAGGAGAACATTAAAATACCCCATAATTATTAAAGGAGTCGTTTAAATAAAATTCACTAAGAATCCTTAATTCATTACTTAGCAACTTTAACTGTCCCAAGTTGTATTGGTTCCCTAACATTGAGACATCGATGTTTGCCGCAGTTATACTCCATAAAAGACGAGTTTATATGCACAAGTTACTACTTGTGTAACGATATATCTGTAAGAGACATTAGTGATAGATTCCTTACCTTAGAATATCCCCAGGCGTCAGACTGGATCCGGAAAGTTTTTCGTCAGCAGTACCCCTGAGCGTTGGTAGGTCCTCATGCGGCTACGCATCCGTCGCTGGTGTCGTAAGCGCCGAGATGACGTCACGGAGACTACTTAGGCGCCACCCATGCACGCTTACGTCAGTTCTGTACACGACTTTCCGCGCCAGCAATGCAGAGCCATGCAAGAAACTGACCACTGGTGCCATGAAACTAGGGTCCTGAAAGGGATGACCTTAACCCTAGAAATCCGTTTGCAGAACGGGAAGGATGGGTGGGATGGTAAGGAATCTATCACTAATTAAAGTCTCTTACAGATAGATCGTTACACAAGTAGTAACTCGTGCATCTGAAAGAGACATGCTAGATTCCTTACCTTAGAATAGATACCCCAGCAATACCAACCCCGGTGGTGGGTCTGCGAGCAAGATTACACCAGAAAGTCACAGAGAACAGAACGGCCAAAGAAGCAGTCTCTCCGGACTTGTCTGTCAAGGCAGTAATGCTTGGTAAATGTGTGCAGCGAAGCCCACGTAGCTGCCTGACCAATATCCTGCAAGGGAACGCCGCATCCCAAAGGCAGTAGTGGCTGCCGTCGCCCTGGTAGAATGGGCATGTAGCCCCACAGGAGGCTCCTTCTTAGCAAAAGAGTAACATGCTTTGATGTACAGAACGACCCATCGAGAATGGTCCGTTTTGTTTTCGGCCCAACCTTTTTTGGCACCCACGTAGCCAACAAAGAGATGGTCATCCACCCAGAACTGTTGTGTGCGCTTCCGATAGAACAAGAACGCACGTTTTGGGTCCAGACGGTGGAGCCTCTCTTCCTCTTTTGAAGGATGCGGAAAGAAGGTGGGCCAAGTGATGGTCTGCCCGATGTGAAAGGGCGTGACAACCTTTGGCAGGAAAGGACGGGTCCTTAAAACCATCTTGTCCTGATGAACGGAAAGGAGGTTTGGAAGAAAGAGCCTAGAGCTCACTCACTCACTCTTCTGGCAGAGGTGATAGCTACCAGGAAAGCCGTCGAGAGTGAGAAGACGCAAAGGACAGTTATGAAGGGGCTCAAAGGGAGCGCACATCAGATATGTCAAGACAAGTGTTAGGTGGCCTGGACTGAGTCAAAGACATCTGGGTGGAGAAATGCGGTGTGCAGATGCCAGGGCAGGAGTGGGGCTGGATAGCCAAACTGGTCTTCAAAGGGAGAAAGACAGAACAGGAACCAGACCCCCCCCCACTTCCTGCACCCCCATCCAGATGTAAGCCCCTGTAATTAAATTAAGAGAGTGGCTGGATGGGGGAGTGTAGGGAAATGTTAGCCACACCTGTGGGTTGGATTAGCCAGACCTGAACTCCAAAGAGATATTCTTCATTTTGGTTTTTGCAGAACAGTGCTTTCTGGGACAACAATTTGCCACATTTTCAAGGAAGTGGTCCTCACAGAGGGTGGCACCCTGCATCCCATTGGTCAGGGTTGCCCCCCTGCTTGCCAGCCCAGAAACCTGGATTAATGTAGTCAGCTTCCTGCCTGGAAACATCAAGAGAAGAGAAGAACTGCCCTGCTGTAGCCCTGGTCTGCACGAAGAGGACAGCACTCATAACTGCACCTGCTGCACACTGTGGCTTTCACAAAAGGGGACTTGCCTTGCTTTAAAGGATTAAGGAGTGGACTCTCTGAAAGCAACAGGGACAAAAGAGCTTCAAGAAGTCACCTGCATTAGCTCCACCAAGAATAGCGCAGCCGACCAGCAACCAGTGGACTTTTAAAAATGTGTCCAGGTGCATTGTGAGAATTGTAGTATCAACTCTCGAAGGAGACACTCCGATTCCGTAACCTTGGCTGGTGTCGTGGATACTTCCTGCCCCCAAAAGGACCTTCTGGAAGAAGAACAGAAGTTTGAGACGATTTGGAGAATTTGTGATAAAAAGCTCCATAGGTTGACCGACCTGTCATCAGGAGTCAAGTCGGTGATGTCAAACTATGACGCAGGTTGAAATTCAGGTTTGCCCTTTGAAAGATCTGAAGCTCTCCCCATCAATGAGAACTGCAACCCGGCCTTCCGAGGAGACTTGCTCGATGTAGAGAGAAAAAGACTCAACAAAGTGACTAAGTCAGAAGGTATAAACTTGACCAGGCACTACCACTCTTCGTATTCAGCCCCTACTCCATCGTGGTTGGCCCGAAGCTTTGACAATGTCCTAGTCAAGCACGATCAGATGTCCCTGTTTAGTGCATCTTGTTTTAAGCACTAGAACATACATTTAATATTTAAAAATGTATCTCTGGTTTCCGACATTGGATTTTTGTCATTTTGGTGCAATTTTAAAGATAAAAATATTTCCTATTTTTATAAAATGGTGTTTGATTTTTATTGTGTTGTCTTACTTATTTACTGTTTTGGTATATTAAATGCTTTATACATGTCTCCTAAGGTAAGCCTGACTGCTTGTGAGCCAAGCTACTAAGGCTGAGCAAGGACTAATTTGACTGGACTTTGTTTGTCATTGTGGTGTTATCCCTAGCTGTAGGTACCTACCTGCAATTACTAATAAAAACCACCTTCCAACACGTGTAATAAGCCTCTTAAATTCTGATAGAAAACTTTGTACCTTTTTTCCTTTACCACTTTGCAGTGCACTGAGCCGTTATGGTCAGTGATGCTAGTATTGTTCTAATACATGAATAATCTGTTTTTATGACTATTTGATAAACAAACCCTCTTTTGCCTATTGTCCTTACATGTTTATTTGTACTTTGACAAAGTCTAAAAAAATAATTTCGGTCTGTGATTACATATTGGTGTACATATCTTTCTCTTCTCCCCCTCCACGAGTGAACCAATTATTTGTTGTCTTGTCATGAGGAATAGCAACACGTTCACACCACTAACATGTCCCTGGCAACAGCAGCATGGCCAACAACATATGCAGAGTGAGAGCAGGCACTAGCATAGGGTTTAGGAAATGAGCGCGCACTAAACTCATGCCTGAAACAAGAGCACTCTCCAACCAACTTCTTACCCTGGAGTGGTTTCGTTTACTCCGGACTGAGTGAATAAGAGAAAATCGTTTTGTAAGAGCATGGAGTTTGAGGAATGCGAATTTTGATTTTCCTTTGCAATTTTTTCTTTTGTCATTCAAAGTGTATGTTTTGGGTAGACCTATTTCCTTGTAATTAATACTTCACTTGTGTAAACATTTAATACTCAAACTGTATTTAAAGTACGAGTATTGACTATTTAACTGTACCCATGGGCCACCTGTACAACTGAAATTCAGTATTTCATGAATATTAAATGTATTTGACAAATGAGCTCTGTGTTCTTCTGGGTGTCTAGTCTTTGGTTTCTAAAATTTAGTTTGATATTTCTCAATCCTGTATTTCAGGGGGACTCTGGAGGACCTTTTGCATGCAAGCTACCCAGTGGATGCTGGGTACTGGCTGGTGTGGTATCCTTTGGCATTGGATGTGCTCGTGCGTGGGATAATGCGACTCTTATTGTGAAAGAGGGCAGCCCCGGTGTGTTTACACAAGTATCATCAATGATGAACTTTGTGACACAAGGAACCAGCATCGCCAGAGGAGCATCCGCAGGTAAAACACCGAGGCCACTGACCAAATGCAAAATGTATGTAACTACGCAGCTGGGAGAATGAGCATGTTTTTATCGGAAAAAATGCATTTGATAAATATTTTCTTTTGAGGTGTTCAATGTCCAAAAAGGTATTTTTTGCATTATGCTTAAATTTCTAAATGGAGTGTCATCTTGTGCAGAGTGAAAAGAACTAATGTCTCTGGCAGTTAAAGCACTGCAAATGAACCTATCAAAATAAATCCATTTCACAGGCCACAGCTTCCCTTTTGAATATTAAGTCAATCAATCAATCATTTGTAAAGCACACTACATACCCGCGAGGGTCTCAAGGCGTTGGGGGGGGCGCTACTGATCGAACAGCCAGGTCTTGAGTACCCTCCTGAAGGTCAGTAGGTCTTGGGTCTGTTGTAGGCTCAGTGGGAGGAAGTTCCATGTCTTGGCGGCGAGGTGGAG
This sequence comes from Lissotriton helveticus, assembly GCF_964261635.1. Classification (NCBI taxonomy): domain Eukaryota; kingdom Metazoa; phylum Chordata; class Amphibia; order Caudata; family Salamandridae; genus Lissotriton; species Lissotriton helveticus. The sequence continues at coordinate 413,246,021 of NC_136057.1, read as the reverse complement.
AAGGATCTCCCACCGGTGGTTGTTCTTCGAATGCGCGGGACGGTGGCGAGAGAGGTCAGGGGAGCATAGCTGGCAGTTGGGGATGTAGAAGGAGAGCCGTCTGTTGAGGTAGGCTGTGCCAGTCTTGTGGAGTGCCTTGTGTGTGTGGGTGAGGAGCTTGAAGGATATCTTCTTGTTAATGGGGAGCCAGTGCAGGTATCTCAGGTGGGGGTGGTGTGGCCGTGGCGTGGTAGGTCGAGGATCAGTCCTGCCGAGGCGTTTTGGATGTGTTGTAGTTGTTTGAACTTGGTTGGGGCTCCCGCGTAGAGGGCGTTTCCGTAGTCGAGTCTGCTGCTGACGAGGGCCTGGGTGACTGTCTTTCTTGTATCTGTCGGGATCCATCTGTAGATCTTGCGGAGGGTGTTTAAGCAGGAGGAGACGACTGCGTTGACTTGCTTGGTCCTTGAGAGCGTTGAGTCGAGGATGATTCCCACTTTGCGTGCATGGTCGGTGGGTGTTGGGGCTGCCCCCAGTGCCATCGGCCACCAGGAGTCGTCCCAGGCTAAAGGGTTAAAGCCGAGGATGAGGACCTCCGTCTTGTCCGAGTTCAGCTTCAGACAGCTGGTCTTCATCCAGTCGGCAATGGCCTTCATTCCTTCGTGGAGGATGGCTTTGGCTGTGATGGGGTCAGGGGCGTAGCTAGAGCTTGTGGCGCCCGGGGCTATCCTTCAGCTTGGCGCCCCGGGGGGGGGTTTGGGAGGAGGGGTGTAGAAGCTGGGGAAAAAGGTCGGCGAGCACTTGAAAGAGGTCCGAGAGACACGTAGTATCGCCGCTAATAGTTACCTCGATCATGAAAGTTACATGCACATACATGACACGGTCCAAGGCTACGCAGTTGAATACACCGGTGACCGGCAGTACAAAGGAGAACACACAGACTGCATGATCTATCTGGGGACTCAGAAAAACCACATGTGACATCCATCAGAGAGCTGCGTGAACGATTACATGGTAATCCCCTCAGCACAATGCAAACATGCACATGCATGATACTGTTCGGGGATCAATCATCTACAGCTGACATTAAATGACCAAACATCATGGTCCCCCCATTAAAGGAGTGGGGACGTGCACAAAAGTGATGTGCTCTGGGGATCCAAAACCAACTTAACGTGTTGAAGCCTGTGATTCTTTATCTTTCAAAAACAGCAAATCAATTATTCACAGGGAATGACTCACTGTGTGCCCTTAGAACTAAACTCAGCAAAAAGGGGTCAGTCAGCTCCACAACCTTGCCAACACGGGCCCTGAGATTCATAGCTTTTAAACTCGAGCTACTCGAGCTACAGCGTCGTTGATGACTCCAACTCAGTTCCCCAGATTCGAGACGACCACCCTAGCGGTTTGGCCAACTCCTCCCCCCTCCTCCCCCCTAGATAAATGTATTCATCTAAAAAATCTGGCATGGATCCGGCCCTCCAGGACATATTTTGGAGAATCTTGCGCAAGTCGATCAAGATGCTAAGAACTGGGATGTTAAGTGCCTTATGTATTTGGCAGAGCAGCTTGTTACTGATCCGCCTATGAACAGGTAGCTTAATCGAGGGATGCCAACACAGGCTAAAACAATCACTGTTCTAATTCCACAAAATAAGTGTTGTGCAGTTTAAAATACCTGTAGTCTGTCAATCACAACTCAGTAATCTGAGATAGGCTGCAAAGTTTCTAAGGCTCACATTTATGTGTGATGCAACCTCTGAAATTTATAACATATTATTACCCTACTCAAAGGTGCTGTATCATCAAAGTTAAAAGATGCATATAAATTGCCATTTGAAACTTACTGGGAAAAATTGCAGCAATCTTCAAAGTATAATCCAAGATTCCTTATTTCTGAGACAGGGGCAGGGGGTATACCAAACTGAATGTGCCAGAAACTGAATTCCCATCACAGAGTAATAGGCTCGGAGAAACTGTCTTCAGACATTCAAACTATATTCATAACGTCAGTTCATTCAAAGTTAATTTTTTGTGTGTAAATCTTAAAACTAGCAATTTACACTTTAACATTAAAACGGACCAACTTGAAAAAAAAACAATAAAGAGTCACACAGATACAATAAAATCTCTTCAGATTTATGTGAAATACTTGCCCACTATTTATTTTTATAGGAAATGTTTGGCTTGGGGTTATGTAGTGTTGACAATAAAATAAAAAGTGCATTGATGTGTGACTAGATGAGCTGGCACAAGGCCATGAATAATTTTCACCGGTTTCATGTGAAAGGTTAACAATTAAATAGTGGAGCACTTCTAATGTATACGTATTGATTTTCTGTCTTAATGCTGTGGAATGAGGGAATAATGTTTCATATGACATTGGTTGCAACAACATAAACTAAGGGGCTTGACGCAGAAAGTGAGCAATACATGTACATTAGGAGAGCTCTTTGTTAACATGTGGTTTGGGCTATGATCAACGATCTTCGTGGATCTAGCTGGGACATATCGTGGCGACAGATGTGTCAACAGTGTTTAGAGCACCACTGTTGTCTGTACTACAATGCTCCTCTGATTATAATGATGTGCGACATTTGTACCACTGTTGCCACTTTCTGTATATAAATCATATGAAAGGTTAGTTTGTGCCTTTAGATGGTGAACTGTGCCACATCCAAATCTCACCATTAAATATCTTTCAAAAAGGCTGCACAACTAACATGAAGCAAGGTCCTATCCAAAAGGTAGTCTTGGGAGAGTTCCGCTGTCACTAAAGTCATTCATTGATTCATTTATTTATTAAACGGGGAGGATCCCTTTCGCTCGAACTACAGACTACAAACAACTTCAAATACCACATTGTCTTTGGATCCTACATTTTCCACCTTACTAAACAGGTCAGAGTAACCTAGATTCATGGCCCAGTGCAGTGGCATATTTAATGTAATTTAACGAGGGCATTGTATGCCAGAAGTTGAGCACGATTAGGACCAAAATAAGTTACTCTGCAGCATCCTCCCGTGCCCCCCACCTCCGTCCCATACTTTTAGGGACCCAACGAGCGGAGCTCGGAGAGAAAGCTCCATGTGTGCAACACACTTCTACTTACTGCTCGCAGAGGAACTGAACCGCTTTCCCTTTCTGTACTCCACACCGGCCGCCGGCGCTGCTTCCTTTCACCGACTTCACCGGCCCGCTCTGTACGTAATGGGCCTGATGGTGGTGGTGGTGGTGGTGGCGTGCGTGCGTGCGTGCGCCTGCTACACGCTGCTGCAGTCAGCAGTTCCAAGCAGCAAGTGGTGGTGCACTTGCACTTAAAACAGGGCGGTGGCCGCGGCACTGGTGGCCTGTTGCGGCGGCCTTTATAATTAATTTGGGGACACAGTGTCCCCAAATTAATTATAAAAGCCGCCTCAACGAGCCACCAGTGCCGCCGCGGCCGCTGCCGCCCCAAAAATGGTGCCGCCTGGGGCGGACCGCCCCCCTCGCCCACCCCTAGCTACGCCGGTGGATGGGGTCCTTGGTGAGGGAGAGGATCAGCTGAGTTGTCGGCATAGATTATGTTGAGGTCGTGCAGTCGGGCAACGTGTGCGAGCGGGGCATGTCAATGTTGAACAGGGTCGGGCAGAGAGAGGATCCCTGGGGTTCGCCGCAGATTATCTCAGAGGCTTTGGAACGGAATGTGGGGAGGCGGACACTGTGCGTTCTGCCGGAGAGGAAGCAGGTGGTCCAATCCAGAGCCTTGTCTCGGATCCCTGCTTAGTGTGCGGTGGCAGACTGTGTCGAAGGCGGCAGAGATGTCTAGGAGGATGAGGGCTGCGTTCTCGCCGTTGTCCAGCACGGTCCTGATGTTGGTGCGGCGATGAGGGCAGTCTCGGTGCTGTGGTTGCTGCGGAACCCTGACTGGGAAGGGTCCAGGATTCTGTTTTCTTCGAGGTATCTGGTTAGCTGTCTGACGGTTTTCTCGATGACCTTGGGCCGGGCCTGAAGTTCTTGAGGTCTCCTGGCTCTGCCTTAGATTTTTTGAGTAGGGTGTTGATCTCGGCGTGTTTCCAGATCTCTGGGAAAGTCGCGGTCTCGAGGGAGAGATTGATGACGTTGCGCAGGTGGGGTGGGATGGTGCTTCTTGCTCTGTTGAAGACCTGGTGCGGGAATGGGTCCAACGGAGAGCTGGAGTGGATTGAGCGCATGGTCTTGATGGTGTCCTCGATGCTCACGCTGGCCCAGGCTAGCATAAGTCACCTTTTATGTGGGCTTTTGTCACCAAGTCAGGGTGCATGATTTTTAAAAGTAGGACATGTAGAAATGTAATGTTAACATGTCCTTACAGTGACTAGCACCCAAATACATTGGTTTTCATTCTTGAAAGGCTTGGCTGTCAGTTAGAAAACCAGAGTACAGAATAAAATCCTAACACTGTATATCTAGAATAGGACTAGCTAGAAAAATGAACATCTATTTTTAATAGTTATCAAAAAAAAATAGTGAATTCAAATGTTGATACAATTTAGGCAAACGTAACTTTTAGAAAGCTACCTTTTCCCTGCCTGAAATTCCTGGAGGTTAAATTTGCTCCCCGACTTCTAGCCAGCAATTACCATTTGAATAGGTATGAAAGGACTTCTAGAAGCAAACAATAGGCTGACCTGCAGGGGCGAGTCCTCCGAACCTGACAGATTATGCATGGTGGGAGGGCTGGAGTGTCCTTTTTGTAACATTACTGTCAAATTCTGCTTTAGTGTCAGATCTTGCTTGACAGGTCTGCTGGGTTTACATATACCACTCTGGGGCATACTTGAAAGGCAGATAACCAGATACCAAGATCATTCTTGTGTATCCACTATCTGGTTGCTGAAAGACCTGCTTTGTTCCATCAGACTTCTGTTGCTGGGCTTTACATATAACAGTGGAAGTTTAGGTGGGGGGGCTTGAAAACAAGGGAAACAGGATGCCAAACAGTTCTTGTGTCTCCACTGTCTAGTTGCTGGGAAACCCTAAGTTTGTTCTACCAGACTTCTGTCTCTGTGGTTGTGAGGACAGTGGTCCCAAAACTGTATTTAGTGTTTGATGTGGGAGGACACTATGGTGACCATTGAACGCTCCCCACACACATCTGCAGGCCTCAGACCCCATGTTAGTGTGGCTGAAGTCTTTTACCATCTTGAAAATGTCCAGAATGGGTAGGGTAGGCTCCGAGAACTTTTAACCTATTGGTGAGGATGTGCCTTGAAGTCCTTCCCACACACTTGCTTGTGCCAGGCATAAATGTGGCATCGCTAGGCACCCACCCCAGAACATTCCTAGACCCGAGGAAGATCAGAAGAGGACCTAACCTTCTGTCCACGACCGAGAAGAGATTTGAAGAACTGAACTTACTCCTCCTTGCAGCCAGTTCAAAGAAGTGACCTGTTAAAGCCACAGCAACACAACAAGCTACATGAGGCTTTTTCCTACAACTGGACCTTTAAGGGAGCCTGCATTTGGCCTCTGCCTACCACCCTGTGAGTCTTTGGGTGCCTCCCCAGATGCCCAAAGGGGTGGAGAGGAGCTTTAGAAGTGTGGGTCTTTGGTTGATTGTTACATAAAGGTCTAAAAGCTTGATCTAAAGTTTGGCAGGTGGGATACTCTGGCACAAACATGCTGAATACCCCGCCCTATTAAAAGTGCCATAGGATATAATACACTTATAAAGCAGGAGACAGAATTTCTGGTAAGTTTGTGATGGAGTATGTAATGCATTCATTATCTCACTTGCTTAGCGCAATACTATACACTTTATTGATTGCAAAATCAGTTTAGCATTTTGGTCTGGCAAACAGAGGGAGAAGCAAATTGTTTCATTTTTAGGGTTTGCTTTCAGACCGCTTTTGCTGGTTGTAGTGAAAGATCTATTTTAAACAATACGATGTAGTACATGAAAAACATGCTTTGGCTCAGCTTCTTACTCCTGACCAGATGGCTTTCTTTCTTGTCACCCACTTCCCTGCTTCTGATTTCATTGTTTTCCTCCCTATTGTGTCTATCCTGGTCTGACCATTCCAGTCTCCCCATGTTGCTGGAGTGGCATGTATTCTGCAGCTCCAGACCTTGCATTGAAGTGCAACTGACCGACTCCTTTCTCTCCCTGCTCCCCTCTTATTGAAATCCCCCCCCCCAGCAGCTGCTTACCCCCTAGGCATCAGGTCAAATTCCAGGATGGACACCCACTTCTGTGCAGCTACACTGGGCGTTTTTGAATGAATTTTCTTTTTCTTCCCCTCCATTGCAAGGGCATTTTTGATGGGCTTCCTTGAACAAGATACCTCTGTCTTCTAAATCTCTGCTCTCCGTAATATTGTTAGCCTCATCAAGGAACAAGTAGATAATCTATAATAGATTCTAATAGTCTTGAGACCCACCCTTTCAGGTTTTTTTTTTCTCAGTTTGTCCATGTTTTTATTGAGAGCATGCTTTGAGTGGAGGAAATGTAGTACAAGCAGAACAGTCCTTTCAAGTTACATGCTTGATGCCCTTACTCTCCTTCTGGTCACTTGTCTGTTTCAAGCCAGTAGTCTTATAGCAAAAAAATTGCTGTATTGTACAGTTATACAAAGCAGACCAGAAAAACTTTTGGCTAACACTTTGGTCACTCTTTGGTCTTTCATGAACCGAGAACACGTTGTTATGCAAATTAATTTGAAATGGAGGTTTTTGTAGGCTCCAGTCAAAATTAATGTTCTGAGCCCCGCTGATGCTCCTTAACAGTGTCTATTTTTTCATTGCAGACGAGTGCAGCAGTGAGGGACTGACGGTCAGTGGAAGCAGCGGCACTATTCAGTTTCCCCAGGGCATAGGAGAAAACTATACTAATAACTGGTAAATGTAACTATTTTATTTTTATTCTTCTTAATTCTTATTGGAGTCTTAAGGTTCTAGCACTGAAAACGTGGCACAGGTAGAAAGGACATTCAGCTGTGCGCCCAGCAAGGGGTGGCCATTTTCAGTGGTTAATGCGTGCCTGCTCAAATAGTGGGTGAGCTTTTGCATATAGACCTTACATCACTTTCATAAGGTGTGGCCGTTCCAAAGAATGGGATTGCTTTGCATGCATGCTTGCTTCATTCTGTCAAAGCATGTACACTGGTTCTGCAGGGGACTGCCAGCCGGACTGGGAACTCAAAGCAGCCCTGGCAAATTTTGCCAGTCCAGCCCCCGCTCGGCGCGTGGCGAGCAAGCGCAGCTTGCGAGCCTGACCATTACTCAGGGAGGCTTGGGGGTCCCCCCCGCCCCAAGAAAAATTTGGAAAAAGACAGGCCAAAAAGGTGAATTTTACAGCACATTTTTAATTACATATTCAATTTATCATCTTTCAAAGCACAGTAAATAGTGCCACCAACCATTTAGCCCAACCGTGAACATGAAGCATAGGTTGTCCTCAAAGACACTTATGTGACAATATACTTGAATAACAACTTGTAGTACACTTTATGACAGGCATGTGCTTTACATGTGCATTGCATGTGCGCAACCTTTTGAATCTCGAAAGAACCTTGAGGTTACTACGGAGAGTGATCCCATTTAAATGAATGGATGGATGGATGGCTGAATGAATGGATGGATGGATGAGCTTTGATGATGTCTGCGAAGGACATTGTAAGAGTTTGGCCTGACAGCTTTATCACTGTATAACACTTGGGTTCTTTCCCAAGGGCCCCCTCTCGCCTCAAAGGCCACCTCCTATTAAATAATAAAAATAGGTTCTCTCTTGGTTGCCTAAATCAGTATGTTCCCTGATGAGAATGTTCCCCCAGCAGCAGGATGGCACACAAGTGAGAGAAGTTATGGCTTAAGCTGCATAGTACTTCTATTGCACAAACTACTTGGAGGTTCCTGTGCAGCAAAGTAACTTCATGTCTGCTCAAAATGCAGATGTACAGGGTTACTATCATGCCTGGCATTAGGCAGTGACACTCTCCCTTGTCATGAGGGGAGGATCCTTGTACAGCTTTTCTAGGCTGATGAGCTCACTGGTTGCAGCAAAGTGAGAGCTACAGCCCAGCTTCTGCCAGGTGCCTGTGCACTAGTGCATGTAAAGCACCACACTGCCTGACCCTGACACGATGAGTGTGTGTCAGCTGGCCTTTTCTCAGCCTGGCTGACACTCATCATACTTTGGGAAGAGGGGAGGGGCAGAGCCCAGGGGCCCTTCCTGATGTGCTGCTACTGCTACCGGTGAATGGGAAACAACACTGCCTCTAGGAAGAGAATGAAGTCCGACAAGCCACTTACCTTGATTATGCCTTTTCTCCCTCCTCTTCAGTGACTTATTTATCAAAGGCCCTTGTGGATTTTATTGTCATACAAGCACCATTAAAAATAGAAGAGCATGTCTGAGCAGCACAGTTAAGGAAGCTATCTCCAGCAGGACTATTGTAGGCCCATTGAGAAGACTTTTGGTGTTAAGTCAGCCAAATTCTGGAAATGTCTGTACATTCAACAAAAGGCCATGTTTAACACATTAAATGTGTCAAGCATTGAAACGTTTGGAAAAACAAGCAAATTGCAGGTGCTTTCTGGAAAGCACAGGGAGAGAAATGGCATGGAAAAACTCTGGCCTTCACATCAAGAGATTATCATTAATGATACTGATTACAAATATTTCCCGCATTACAAATTGAATCATCTCTAAGCTCTAAAATGGGCTTATTTAAATTGCCTAATATATGGTACCAAATATCTTAACCTAAAATTGGGATATAAAGCCTGACCTGCATGCAGATCTTAATTTGTGCTTGTGTTAGCAGGTGATAGGCAACAGCACTCATATTTAGGGACTGAGTTAGACATTTTTCTCATCATCAGATATTGACCCTGAGCAGAACAAGAAGAAAGGAGGGGTAAGAGTAGGATCATAAAAAAAAGTGACAAACAGTGAAGCAGGGATGACACAGAATATGCAATAGTGAGATAGAGGGTGAAGTGCGGTGGAAGAAAAAGGCATTAGGTGGAATCAAGACTTTGGTTGGTATTCGGTAGTCCAGGCATATGGCATTTGGCCTCTAAGAAAAACTTGGAGTCGCTGCGCTTAGATTTACTTTAACAAGTTAAACATTGCCTGCAGATAGCACTTTAATTAGCATTAGACAATGATTACTAAGTTAATAGTGGAACCCAGCCCTAAAGTGTATGTTAAATCAGGGTAGGGTGTTGACATCAGAAAACACCTTAAATTTACAGTCAAATTTATATTTGACATGTATCAGTGCACATAGATAAAAACTCAAGCACTTGGGATGCCTCATTGGATACCACCCATATTCTTACAAGAATACTTACCTAAGTAGCTGCTGCAGGATACCCATTTGCACCTAATGAACATGGAGGAGAGGACAGGCCTCATCGTACACTGCTGTTGAACTGCTGCGTAACCGCGTTGAGTGAACAGTGATCTTTCAGTCATAACGGGGTCCAAAGGTGTAGCTATCAATAGTGCAGCAGGCGCAGGGGCACTGGGATCCAAGTGTCTGAGGGCCTACTTCACCTCAATTATAGAATTTTCGAGTCAAACCCACCAGACAGCGCAAGCTGCCTTACTCAAAGACCTATAGGGGCTTACATCGCGCCACTGTTAACAATTGGTTGGTTTTGTCACTTTTATTTGCTTGCTTCTTATTCAATGGCTCTCCTTGTCCCAGCTTGTTTATCTTGTGTTTGTCTCTCCCCTGGATCACAGCATCGTTACCATCTGTAACATTGGCTGTTTCTATCCATCCACTGCGCACTTTTAGGAAACAATTTTTCTTTTTGGCTGTCGCACTCGATGACAGTGCACATGATTTCCACATCTCTCCTCTTCCACCCTGTGTGCTCTCTCAAAGGCCTTCCCGCGCTCCATGTTTCTCTCATGTGTATGTCTCCCTGACTCACCTCACGTTCCGTGTTGTTCGTGCCCTCGTGTACTTCTCTCCCCCTCCAGGTGTTGCTGCCAGTTTTGTGTGTTTCTTACTCTTTTGTGTGCTTCTCCTCATTTTCTTCCTGTGCTCCGTGTTATTCTCCCATCTGTGCTATTCTTTCTTGTCTCCAGGTGTGCTTTTTGACTTCTCGCCTTCACTGCCCCATTCCCTCCTTGGTTACCCCACCCACTCCTGCTGTCCTCTTTTTTTTTCCTATTTTGTACTCGCGCAGAAAAAAAACATTTCTTCAAAATGCATTCACCAAAGCAAGTGGCGTCCCCCATCTTGGATCAATAAAATAAAGAAAATGTTTCCAACGCCATTTTCCTGGTTTGTGCATGCATTCTGACTTTGACCTCACATACTTCATCTTGCATATGCACACTGGGGAATTGACATCATTGCCAGCAACGGTTGAGTCATCAAGCCTTTGTTTATTATTATAATTATTATTTATGTGCTTTTTCCTGATGCTGCACAGCATCAGGAAAAAGCCCATGCATCGCCGAAAGGCATTGGCAAAAGTCAGTTGGTCCCCAGACGTATTGACTTTGTCGGTGATTGCTTCTTTATTTAACTATAAACCTTACCTATAAACCCAGCGGACGGGGGCCTATTTTTTTCCTTGCTTGAGTTCGGAGCTATGGGGTAGCAGGTAGATACTGGCCACAGGGAATTATACAGAAGGAAGTAGAAAAGTCGAAGGAAACGTTGCAAATTATGGCACAGGGCTGCTCTTCCTGATTATTTTTCGTGTGAATTAACCGTAATAAGATAGGGTGGGCGTATTAAGTTTACACACTGTATGCAAAGCATTGACATTAAAGATCCACAGAGGCAAACGCGAAATAAAGTTCTGTCAAGAAACTGGATTCCGCAACAAAAGCAGTTCTTACATCTCATTAAGTTTAGGAACAACCCCATAGCTGAAAGTTAAACTATTGACGGAAGGGTGTTCTTTAAATCATACTCTATAAATACGACCAAAAACTAAATAGTCGCAAACGGCAAGTGGCCCTGCTGCTTTAGAAAGACTTTAGGAACATCGTTTTTTTAAACACGCTCACAGGGTAGCGTATCACATTCTTCCGGTAGGTTCCGTGAACCACTACTAGGGGCCTATACCTTTTGTTCTTTAATCCTGGCCCAGTTGCTACCCCCGCCCAGCAGTGCCCACACTGCCCATGCTGATTGCAAAAACGACTGGATAGCCTCACCTGCGGGCGGCAGGCAGGGGGGCTAATTAATTTATGGCCGCACTGGTCGGTGCCTCTGTTTCCGTCGTCTCTCTGTTCTCTGGGATGCCTCCAAGTCCTGGCCTCACCAGACACGCACTTTTTATTGGGGGAGCCCCAATGCGCATGACTGGTCACCAGCCCCTCCCAGAGGGTGAACTGAACAGAGTAAGACCACGCAGACGCGGAGACATCTGCGTGCTACACACCACTCCTGATTATTAAATACACTTGGCCAGGCTGCACCAGACTCCAAAGCAGACAGTTGCTTTTTGGCAGCACAGAGTGGAACAACCGGGTAGTAAATAGTACGTCTGACCTCTGCTGCTCCAGCATCAGACTACTGACTGACTCACGGATCGAAAATCGGCCCCTTCAACAAAACCGGCCCCCTGTGCAAAAACCGGCCCCCACCCCCTCCAGCCGACCGGGGGATTGCCCGGTGCCCGGAATTACCAGTCCGGGCCTGAATACGGGCCATATTTAACGTTCACCCTCCTCTGCCAGCCTCTATTGAGAGGGACCAAGAAGGCTCCCAGGAACTTTCTGGAAACTTTGTGGGGTTGGGAGTATGGACAGTCAGTCTGTACCCCACAGATGTTGGGCGGTGTTGCTGGTCTCTTTTTAGGTCTGGCTTGACAGCGCAATTGTTGTCAAACATTGTGATTTAACTTAAATAAGGGTTTTAAGAAGCACTACCAGAAACAGGGCTTTAGTTCCGTGTACATGCAGGTATCCAGAAATGCATGTTTTGATTGGGCAGAAGTTGTATGCTTCCACAAAGTGTTGGTCCTTCACGCATATGTGATCATTTTGTTTATCCAGCTGTCTGAGCCAGCATCGGTATAGCAGAACTTGAACTTTCAGGGGCACACACATGACGCTGTAGTTCTATTAAAGTGTCTTGGATAAATGGGTCATTTACAGGGTTTGTTTTCCTCTGGCAGCCGCACTCATAGGAAGAGGTCGGTGATTAACTTTAGGCTCTAGTGCCGAGTTTTGTGTGAGAGACCCCAAGTCATCACTAATCTAGATGGGATTTTTAGGTCTCGCTTGACAGTGCAAGTGGTGCCGGACCTTATCTGTTCAGAAAAAAAATGTGAGTCCTACTGAGAGGGGCTAAGGCTCCATGTATGTGTCTTGTAAAGCGCACTGCTGCCCTGAGGCGTTGTGGCGCTGTAGACCGCTGGGGAACCCGTCCTGGCTATCCCTGTGAGATGGTCCCTACTGGGTATCTCCAAGGTGAAACCAGGCATCCCCGGCGAATGTGGGGGGCCGTTGTAGAGATGAGGGAAGCTAATGCCCAGAGTTGCCGAGTGTGATCCCTGGTTAGAGTAGGCACCGAGGCGAGAATTATCGAGTCCGCTGACCCTGGTCCACGACCCTGCCGCGTAGGGAATTGAACCCTGGTCCCGGGCCGTTCTTTGCTTCCGGGTCTGCCGCCTCTAACCAGTGAGCCACACCACTCCATCCACATGTTGGTTCTCCTGAATACAGGATTTGTTTGCATTGCACTTTTTGGTTTGTGACAAAGTTTATGCTCTAAATAGCAGGGCTGAGTTTTCCCCCCTCAATGTGGTAATGTCTGTCTGCGAAATCTGTCACACTGGCTGCTGCAATGAAGGCAGGGACCACAAGGAATGCTTTGGAGGGTTTTGGCTGTCCCCCTGACCCTCTTCACACCCATAATTTCTTTGACCGCTATATTACGCCCCCCCCTGCTGCTGCTGCTGAAAGGGCCGATAACTGGGAAAATGTCATTGTTCTGCAATTCAGTTTTCAGATGACCACCTATATGATTACCTGAGTGCCCTCGCAATAGCGAGGAAGACCCCTGTACACCCTCTGGACTCCACCTCATAGGTGACCCCTTACTGATGTGTGTTGGTTTCCTACCGCTGGTTGTGGTAGTGATTGAGTTGTTTTCCCCTGTTGGGAATCTGGTTTGGGGGGGAGGGAGGATGAGGGGGAAGAAAATGAGCCACAGCAGGTTTGGGCTGTTGATGTGGGAGGCGGGTGGGAATAAGTTAGATATGGATGCATGTAATAACGGGTATCACAATGTCACATGCCACCGATCATACTGTCAGCTTAATTTCGAACAGCACTTGCCTAGTTGTCTTCACCCACTTAAGGAGAATGTGTCAGCCTAGATTTTGTAATGGATGAACGGTTGGGACCCCCACATACCGCTTCCTTACCTGGAATGTGCGAGGGATGGAGGAAGCCTGTAAACGCAGGCATATACTATCTTATTTAGATAGTCACAACATACACTGTGCTTTGCTGCAAGAGACACACTTTAATCCCACTGTCCCCCCCCATGTTTGCTTCCCGATGGGCCGGGCATGCCTGCCTCTCTTCCTATTCCTCATATGCTCGAGGCACGTGTATCTTAGTGAGAAAGACCCTGCCATATACACCGCTGGGGAATGTTACAGATAAACAGGGTCGGTACTCTATTCTTTGGGGGAGGATAGCCAATCAGACCTTTACCCTTGTGTCATGTTATGGGCCCAACACGGATGGTCCGGAGTTTTTCCGGGTGCTCTGGGGATTGGGTCTATTCATCTTTTATGGGGGTGGGGGTTTCAATGTGGCGTTCAATCCCAGCCTGGATTGCTCACACCCGCAACCGCATCACTACTCTCGATCACAAGCCACTCTCAAAGCACTACTTGAGGACCAAGAACTGGTCGATGTTTGGCGGCATGTGCTCCCAACAAAAACCTGCTACACCATGGCCCAGGTCTCTTGGTCGAGAATAGATGCATGGATCATTACTAGAGGCCTTGCCCCATGGGTGACACATTCCTCCCATCTTCCCCGGACCTACTCGGATCACTCCCCAGTGCTTGTTACTGTGTCCCTCACACTGACTGACTCTCCGTTTCAGTTTTGGCTCTTCAATCCACTCTCCCTCTTAGACCTGGTATTCAAGCAGGAACTAGAGTAGGAGATCACGGACTTCTTTCCTAGGAACGAGGGCTCGGTGGAGCACTATTCCATGCTGTGGGATGCTTTCAAGGTTACTGTGAGGGGCTTCTGTATTGCGAAAAGTGGTGGAGTCCTGAGGGACATCCGGTCCACCTTACTTCTTTTGGAGACAGAGCTCGGGCATATCGAGGCGGAACTAAGACAGTCCCACTCCTGAACTGCAGGCTAAGTTGCGTCCTCAGTGACTATCAAGAGACAGCAGAAAGAGAATGCAAATACAGAGGGAAATATTCTAAGGCACGTCACTACAGGGAGGGGGCTAGACCCAGAAAGATGCTTTTGGCCCTGGTTCGTCCTCCACGTTTTTCGAATACAGTGCTTGAGATCGAGGGAGACGATGGACGAAAGCATAGCGACGCGACTGAGATAGTGGAGATTTTTAGGGAATTTTACAGATGGCTGTACAAAACTCACAGGTCTCAGCCGGTTGATTCCACCCCCCTTTTTTTTTTAAAGATACAGCGATAGCCTGGCTGGGGAGATGGACAGAGGGAATTTTTATTGAGGCATCATGAGGATGAAGTAATTATAACACGCAATAATGCAGTTGCAGTCCAGGAAGGCTCCGGGCCCGGATGGCCTCCCGGCCGAATTCTACAAAACCTTCCATCATCTACTTATCCCAGTGCTGAGACACGTGTTCGAGGAGGCTCGAGAGATCGGTATACTCCGCCCCCCCTCTATGCAGGAGGCACGCATTATAGTCCTACCCAAGCCGGGCAAGTCGCCTACCTCAAGCAACTCGTATACAGCCTCACATAAAAAAAACGTTCTAGAGGAGTGGGGGTATGAGGACCAAAAAATTCCTCGCTATTTTTAAACTTCCCATTTTTGTATATATAGTTGGCCCCAAGTAAGACATGACATTTTTCGCAACTTGGACGGCATCCTCCCTCCCTAGTAACAGGTATGTCCTGTCACCCCTGCAGGGGCGCTAATGGTGAGTAGAGAAGGGGGCATTTAAGTATCTGGGGCCCTCTTCGGATATACCTCTTGGCACATACTGATAGTGCGGAGACAGGGCCGAGCTGCTTCTTGCTAGGGCACACACATCTTATTAAGGTCAGCAAAGAAGTGGGTGGGAATTCTGAGGGGCAGTGCCACAGAAAAGTATAACAGGTGGGAGAGAAGGAGCATCTTAGAGACCACCACCCTACCCAAAGGGGAGCGGTACAGCGATGTCCAGGACTCGAGGGACCGCTGGATGGAGATCAGAGCACTACACAGGCGACTCTTGGGGAGGTTCACGTCGGAGTGGAAAATCTGTTTGCCAAATTACTTAAATGTATTCAACTGCCACGTAAGCCTGCATAGGGGCATTCTGCCCCTTTCCTGTTCCGCGATCAGATGGTTGGGGAACAAGCATGATATGAGTCAGTTTACTTTAAGCCCTGATATTGCCCTGTATTCCTCTAGTAGGACAATAGAGTCCTGCAGGTAGTCAAGGGCATCAGCAGCATAAAAGTAAACCATGTGGTGGGTACTATGTTCCTCAATCCCGCACTGCTGTGCATGCAAGCTTAGTTTATAGGTCAGCGGTTTTATAGCTAGTGGAAAGATGATTGGTAATTAAGGGCAGCCCTATCAGGTGCCTTGCAGGATGGCATAACGATCGGATTGCAGTTGCCCTGTCTCGATATGTGCTACTGGTTGCCTGTATAACACACATAGCCACCTCAGAAATCTGGTGCTGAAATACAACATTTCTAAAGTCGCAAATAAGTATTCCCACCTCAGGGTATCAAAGGTATTCTCAATATCAAGCGAGACCGCTGCTGAAAACTCAACACCGGTCGGGTGGGTCCTCCAGCAATCAATCTATTACTCTCGTTCAATTTAAGCGCTCCTCAGCTTCTGTCATACCCCCCCCCCCACCCCACCCCCCCACCCCAAAACCATGAAGGTGCACTGAACCCTCAGAACCACTTTGTGGGTGTCTCAAGCCACCGCCCTGAGTGAAGTGAAACCTGCGTTCGAGGCAAAGTATTGTGCGATTTGCGTCACCATCCGAGAGTGCCTCTGTCTGCAACCCCCATGTGAAAATACAAGAACGGGTCCTCCACCACCGCGGCGTCAGTGGGCAGGGATCAGACTCTGTACACAGAAAGTATGCGGTTCAAGGGATCATAGAGCTAATCCCCACACAGCATAGAAAAACCTCCAGTCTGGTGTGCAGGCGATGCATCAGGGAATAGAGAGAACTCCCTGTCCTCTGGGTGTTGCAGGCACCATATGTCATGTAATCAGCCATTAAACAGCCATCCCTGGAGGTCCTGGATCTTTTTACGACCGCTAACCCATACCGAGAAGGGGGGTGATCACGAGTGATGACCAGGACGAAATTAAAGTCACCTCCCCAAATAGCGTTAGGGTCTCGGAGGAGGGCTGGTTGAGGCCATCCAAGGAACGCACAGTGACCAGCATTTGGGGCATAAATTGTAAGTAAAGCAAGGGTCATACCATACCATCTAAATGGCCCTGCATTGCAATGTACCGGCACTCAACGTCCACCCTATGAATTACCACCACGAATGGGACCCTATGAGTGATCCAAATAAATACCCCCCTCGCATAGAATGATGTTGACATGCTGAACACCTGGCCCCTTCATTTTGCAATGAGTTTGTGTAGTTCTGTCATCATAATGTGCTTCCTGTATGAATGCAATGTGTGTGGCTTAGTTTAAGGTTAGACAGAATACAGTGCCTCTTGGTAGGAGTAGCCATTCTCCCTGTCAGTATGTTGTAATGCAGTGTCAATTCATTTGGGACCTCAGCCATGATATGTAGGTGTCAGTGTCCTCCCCACACCGCCAAATATATGCACAGAGGTGTCACTGTTGGCCAGCCTAATGCATGTGTGTAACTCTTGCACCATATAAACCAACTCAAGAGCCCTCCCTTCCATTCCACCCAGTCCGGGTACCATGAGGTGGCCGGTCATTGTACAAACATCTTAAACACTGCATACAGATAAAAATCAGAGTATTAAGTCTGGTCCAATATGATAAACTGTGGTGTGTGGCAAGCACAGTTCATAACTTGTGGGTCACTGCGTCCTCCGTGACCCACCCAATGTCCCCTTAACCTCCTCTCCCTAAGCACAGTATACCCTGCCCTCCAAATAGGGCATGGGTCTTACCATTCAGGCAAAATAGGGTCACTTACAGCAGGTCATCTGACCACCAAGATGTGAGGTCTGGCCCGGAATGTTCATCCCTCCCTCCAACCCCTGCGTGAGTCAGTCATATCATTTGTTTCCAGTCGTGGAGGCCCAATCCAGCTGAAGCACCACAAACTGGTTGCAGTTCTGGTGCAACACCTCCGCCTGCTCCTTGGCTGCCTGGTCCTTGAAAGGTGCTTGTGTGGTCTCCTTGAGTGATGGTGGTTTGTTCTCTAGGTAAGCCAAACTGCAGTATGTGGGGCTTCCGTTGGTGGTGTTGCTAGCCCTTTTGCGTGTTACCATGTCCAATTGTCCTCGGGGGACAAAAAGTAGTGGGTATCCTTCCCCTCAATGACCTTAAGCTTTTCCAGAAAGAGGAGTACATATAGCAGGTCAAGGCTCCTTACTTATTGTTTGACCGATGCGCAGGTGCTGCAACGCCGCTGCACCTCAATGGTAAAGTCTGGATAACCGTTGATGGTACCACACTCAAATAGCCAGGGCTTTAGACCTGAGGAGCTGGAGGATCAGGTCCTGGTGTCTTAAGTTCAAGAGATACTCTTATCACGTGGCGCAGTGGTGCCCTCGGGGGCAGGAGTTGCTCTCATTCAATTGAGGAACTTGCATATCCTTCCAGCCAGCACCGTGGACGCCAGCCACTGTTCCTGGTCAAAGTTCCACACTGGGAACTTCTGCTCGTTCTGACGGGAAGCCCAGAAAGCAAACATTGTTCAGACATGAGCAACTTTAAGCATTCTCTGTCTTCCATTGTAGTGCGGTCATGACTGCATGCAACCCCTGCCTTTGAGGATGTAAATCCTACGCTGTGGGGTATATTGAGGTCAAAGCGAACTCCATGTTGTCTGCCAGTTTCCGGTGGTTCACTCTGAGCAATTCCACTTCTAAGGACTCTGCATCAATTTTTGACATCAGTGTGCTTTTAGTGTCCAGGATTGTCTGCAGTTTCTTTTCAAACTGGCTTGAGTTTTTTCAGGGTTACATCCAGGTATCGCAAGACACTAACACCCTGTACCTGCCCACCGTCCTATGGTGTGAGGTCTACTTCAGGCAAGGAGTGCACCTTGGGCAGCTAGGATTCGCTATCATTGCAGATATTGGCTCCCATATTCCCAGCAAAGTTCCACAACTGCACACTAATGAACTAGGGTATTTCTTAGCATAACTGTTGGTGCATTTTAGCTACAGGGAGTGGAAACATGTTTACGTGCCACCAATACCAGCACAGTCACTCATCAGCAGGGCACCTCACCACCTCTAAAGTACCTGGGTGTCAGTGTCCAATCCAGACTGGTCTCCGTGTCCACTGGGCCTCAGGGCAGAGAAGACAGTGTAGAACTCCACTTCCCGATCCACCTCTGCGTTTGCTCAACAGGGCCCACTTGGGGTGCTCATGGTCCTCCATAGCTCCAATAGAGATCCAGGTCCACATGAGGGCATCCCTGTAAGAGCAACCCAGCAGCATGCCCCACCTCTAGTGCATTGTTCAGAGGTTTACGTCCAGGGGCCGTCATTATGAAGGGGCCCCTATTTTATCGGTGTCCTCTCACTGGTGACTGCAGCCCACTCATGTTCTCCACTTGCTCCGGGCCCTTTATAATGAGCGGAAGGGGAGGATCTGTCTGTTGTGGTGGAGACCCCAGCATCACACATCCAGTGCTAGCAACTCCATGAGGGCCACTCAAGAGCTGGGCTCCCACATGCACAGGGAGTTCTTATTCTCTACTCCCCTCTCAATTGTCCAGTTGGCAGCCTGCCGCAAGCCAAAAGCGGTCCCGGCCTGATTGGCTGCCCATAGCCTCCACTGACTGTGAACTTCATTGGCATACTTCGAACTCTCTGGGCCGTCCTTGAGTCAGGTGACACTGTCATTCCATCGAGAACCCACCACTACTGAGCGCAGCAGCACCCCCATACCCTGCCCCTAAAGCCGGGGGTCCCACCTAGGATAGACCGCTACCACCATCTTGGGTGCAGTTGCTGCCATAATAAGAATGCACTGATGCCTGCCAACCCAGTAAGTGTCCTGAACAGCCCAGGACCTCTGGGGATGCAAAGTTTGTGGGGGAGTGGGAAAAGAAACCGTAAAACACCCCTAGGGCCCCGGGAGCCCAGCTGATCCAGAATGAAGCGGGATGGCACCGGGCCCAGGCGTGATCAAGCTAGTGCTCCTGTCACCATCTTAGTCATGCCCCTATGGCAAGCCAATGATGAAGGTTATAGACCAGACTGTTTCTAATAAAGTTGCCAAAAAAGCAGTAGGCCTAAAATATTGATTATGAAAAGTATGTTAGTCAATGGACATTTAAGGGTAGAATTGTATTACTCTGTATTACATTTTACTGATAGGTATTTTGTTAGGTGGATTTTCAGACTACCATAGAAGTTATGGGATTTGGTGCTAGTTAACTTCTCAAACTATGGGTGTAGATTTGTACTTTCAGAGTCTTTGTTCTGCCCTGTTAGAAGAGATCGTAGTTTGATGTGCGAGCTGTAATTTTGAATCGTATGTTATATTAGGAATCTACCAGATTGTTTCCTTGTGAGGAAGGGTATGCTCAGTACAGAGGCCTCCGTTGGTAATGGAGATAAGCCACATATAATAGCTACAGTCATGATTGGTTCGATAGGAAAGCAAAACTTCTTTCTAATGCCATAGATCTGATTTGCTTATTATGAAAAGTTCTGATTAACTTATTAGACCTTACATATTGATTTTGAAAAGTTTAAGATCCAAAGGCATGCAAGGTGGAGCCTGGTCTATGGATAGTGATGGCTGCTTCTTGCTATGGCTCAAAACTTACCTGGGAGCGGGCTGTGTCTATTAATACTGGCATGATCGCTCTCCATGATCAATTAGCCCTTGAGAAATTGTTGTCCTCTAAACCCACCTCGGGGGTTCCAGAAGAATGGAAGGACTGCCCAAACAAGCCACCGCCTCAACCCCACCTTTCTCCAGACGCAGCGGGGGCAACATCAGGAGCATGCACTGTGTGCTCGCTACAATGTCATGAAAGCTGCTTGCGGCTGAAAATGAGGGGCTGAGGCACTGCTGGGACAATCAGTAGCCTAAATCAACTCTCTGAAGTGGTGTGGAGGAGGAAACAAGCTGCCCAGCCCTAGCATCCAATGCATCTAATATCTGCTGCTAATGAGTGGGAACGCGCAAATCTAATCACTATGGAAACAGTTGTCACTAGACCATCCTACTGTGCAAAAAACTCGCACGAGAAGAGGGGTGAGTTTGTATTGCACTTTGCCCCATCCCCCCACTTACATAACCATTTCATCCACCCACTTTGTTCTGCTCCCTATGCCATAAACTGCTCCTGTCGCCTGGGAGTGATGTGCACAAGGCCCCACATCACGCACAAGGCCGCACTCTATATAAAAAATACCAGAGCTGACCAGGGACTGACTGAACCCTCAAAGGTAGGAGGTTGTAAATTCACACCGTGAAATTCTCATCTTGGGGTTTCTCACTCACCAGGCAACATAGGGCCCTCTGGTTCTGATGAACTGATCTTGCAATTTCTCCATCCTTTCCATGCAATTTGAGCCCCCGCTATATGCTCGAGCATCGCGGGGACACATGTACTTTTACCAAGGTGGGTCGTGTTACTATTGTCACTCTATGCTTGTGGCACCAAGGTGCGAGGCTCATGCTAGAAATCAATCCTGTACCTCCTTTAGGATTGTGAACTGGGTCATGAGGGGAGGTGGGGGTGAGAAAAGAGATAACTGACACAGAAGGGACCAGACTGTTCAATTCATCTTTGTATATGCATTTGGGCATCAGTGAGGCCCTAACAGGGAAGGGGTCTTCCATTGTTCTGTAGTTATGCCCATTTTGTGCCCCACTCCAGGAATTGTCACCTACAAATCACACACATGGGCAAAAGGAGAACATCTTTACTTCTGCTGGTATAATTGACACACCCTGTTCATAGGTGAGGACACGTGTATACACTTTACCGGTGCATACTCTTTGTACTCTCATGTGATGCTGAACACTCTGCTCATTCCTACAATGGCACCTGGTAAGACTTCACGGTAGCTGCTCTTCACAGAAATGGTTGGGAAACTCGTAACATCAGGTTCAACACATCCAGGCGCCTCCTACAGGCCATTTTTAAAGAGATCAAAGCAGGTGGTCCAGGCTTGGGCTCAGTACTATCCACTATGTCCGACCTTGCTATGAATGTCAAATCCATCAGAACGGTTATAAACTCTTTCCAGGTCAGGCTAGACAGCCTGGACCATGAAGTAACTCTGGTTAGAAAGTGTAACAAGACGACATGAAGAGCTTACTAATGAATCTACTCCCCCCACCTCGCAGGTTTAACATTCACTCCACAGCTTCAACTTCAAAGAGTGCATAGAATTACACCTAGGACTTCAAAGACTGTAATTCAAATAGACTTTGCTCAATCCTAGCATGCTTTCTTTGTCATGAGCAGACCATAAATAATCTAGGCAATGAAGAAACATGGGCCCTATGGCATGCAATCTAGATCTCTTCACATTTTTCTACGTACACCAAAAGCAAATCCTGATCTTTCAGAACACAACTGAAAAATGGGACATTAAATTTGGACTGCTTCAACCAGTGGCAATGTGGATTATGATGGATGACAACTCCAGAGTGTTGCACTTGGCTCTTTTTGCAGCGTCATCCCTGAACTTTTTGCCTTCCTCCTATATTTTGTCTGACCTATTTTTGTTGGTTTTATGACTCTGGGCACTTTACCACTGCTGATCAGTGCTAAAGTGCATATGCTCTCCCTATGGTAAATTGATGTATGGATTTGTGATTTCATGATTGGCTGATTTGGTTTACTTGTCAGACCCTAGTACAGTGCACTGAGTGTGCCCAGGGCTTGTAATCCAAATGCTGCTGGTGGGCTTGCAGCACTGATTGTGCCACCCACAGAAGCAGTCTGTAAAGTGTGTCTCAGGTCTGCCATTTCAGAGCCTGTGTGCAGTCTGGTACTGCCATGTTGACTGGACAAGTGCACCCACATGCCAGTCCATAAGCCTTCCCTTTTCTGCATATTAGTCACCCCTATGGTAGGCCCAAGGGCAGGGTGCATTGCAGGTAAAAGGTAGGACAAGCCCTGATGTGTGTGGCATGTCCTAATAGTGAATTACAGCCATTTACGTGTTTCACTATTGCAAGGCTACCTGTTCCCCATAGGCCAGAATGGGCAGTTTGATTATTACATCTTATAATCTAAATGACTCAGGGAACTAGTTAGAAATTAGACTTTAGTATGCCTGAACTCAGAATGATAAAATACATCTTTTAGTGAAGTTGGTTTTAACATTGTGTTTGAAAATACCACTTTTATAAAGTAGGTATTTTCTTGTTGAACTATCCAAGCCTGCCTCTGCTAGGTTGTGTATTCCTTGTCTGGAGTTTGAGTGACAAGGGCTGGGGGATTCCAGGAGACCGGGTGAGTCAGCCCAGTGCTGAATAGAGAGATCTGCTTCTAGATGGGATGGAGGAGTTGCACCTGGGACCTGATTAGGTCTGTGCCTTCTCTCCACAATGCTGGCTCCACCTCCTGTGGTGTCTGATGTCTCTGCCCTGCACTGTGAAAGGAAAGGAGTCATGTAAACAGAGTGCTCGAGGACTGATCAGAACTGGTTTGCCCTAGGCAAAGGCCTCTCTGCCTTCAGAGAACAAAGATAAACTGTGTATAAAAGAGGGGACCCAACCCCCAGAACTTTAGATCACTTTTGGACAACAAGAAAAAACCTTTGCTGAGGATTGGAACCAGAGAGACTGAGGAGAGACTATCCCTTAGCTGAAGTGCTGCTTGGGGTATTGGCCTGCAGTGGTTGCCTGACTGCAAAAGAAAGGGGAAAGGAACTTTGTGTGTACTTTCATCAATGTGTAAGGATCTTCACCCACCAGCACCCCAAGAGTTATTTTGAAGTGCCTGCAGTTGTGCGGGACTTTTTGAGGAACTGCGCATCACAAGGAGCTGGAAGAGCGACTCACGAGCAAGAAGCGTAATGCCGAACTACCGCTACACAACACGAGAGCGCCTCGCATCGCCGGAGAAGAGGACGACGTCACAGAAGACGCCACCGCATCTCCGGGAGGCATGCCGCGGGGACTGTC
This sequence comes from Lissotriton helveticus, assembly GCF_964261635.1. NCBI lineage: Eukaryota > Metazoa > Chordata > Amphibia > Caudata > Salamandridae > Lissotriton > Lissotriton helveticus. The sequence goes on along the minus strand of NC_136057.1, from coordinate 413,222,568 downwards.
GCGGCCCACAAGAACCGCTGAGTCATCGCAGGGCCCCCGAAGCACCTCGCATCGCCGGAGAAGAGGATCGACATCACAGCAGATGCCACTGCATCACCGGGAAGTGTCGCAGGGCATGTCGCTGTCCTCATCGTATTACACCAAGAAGACAATATCTTTATTTCTTTGCACCAAATCTTCACCGCATCACGGCGTTGTTCGCCACATCGCCACGGAAGCGCAGTAAGAAACAGATGCATCACCTCCCCTCGCGGAGAAGAACCGACGTATCGCCGTCCCCTACGCAGCAGTAAGGAACCGACGCATCACCGTTCTGTGTAAGAAACCGACGCATCACCTTCCCTGCAACACCTTTGTTGGATTGGGTTACGCATTTTCAGGTACATTGACTCAGTCTCATTTTACATCCAAGAGAGAACTAAGCTAATTCTACCATTTTAAGTACAGTATGGTGGATTTTTGTAGCTTGTAGTCTTGTGTTAAATCTATATAAAAGATACTTATTTTTAATATACAACTGGTGTGGTATCCATCTGTAGTGTTGTCACTGGGTTACTGTATGTGTTCACAAATGCTTTACACACTACATCTGGGATAAGCATGTCTGCTCGTGCCAAGCTACCAAGGGGGTGAGCAGGGGTTATTTTAGGAGTGTACCCCCTTACCCTAACTAGAGGCAAGGGTCCCTATTTGGACAAAGGTACCTACCTCTTCCAACTAGAGACCCCCAAATCTAACACAGAGACTTGACTGATTCAGAGATTTTGGCTAGATTATTAGATGGACTGGATGATCCCTACATAGACCGCACTCCACAGTTGCAGCAAGGTACCAAATCCATGCACTGCACTACTAATTATATGCATCGTACTGGCAGACATCAGGACCGCCTGTACACAAGTACAATAGAAAGAGAGGGATTTGAACTGTTGACGAAATTATACAGGACCAGAGTAGAGACAAATGTAGCTCTTTGCTGAAACCTACAACGTTGACAGAGGAAACATCAATGTCACATCCTCATAAGTAAAAAAGATAGCTGAGGATTATTGTAGGACTCTCTTCCTAAAGTAGTATTGCCTTGACTTTCCATCTTCTCCAGTGTCTACTGCTTACTCCTTTATTAGCTATCAGTTTACTTTTTTCCTGGTCACTCCACCTTTGACACCTTGCCCTTCCTTTTCCACCTATTACCAATTAGCGGGTTGTTTGAAGTTCGGTATATGGAGGGGCCATGCTTAGGGCTTCTTTTCCGAATACCAAATTAGAATGGTATGTACAAATGTTTAAAAATAAACAACAAAGACAACTAGGGGTCTAGAGGAGAGGAATTGTCCAAAACAGTCATAAATGGTGTTTAATACATTAGTGACTTATAACTAGTTTCAACGAGTGTGACAACAATGTGAAATGCAATGTCTGTGATGATTTGTGAGTAGAACCCAAAAGGTATTCGTAGGATTCCCATCAAAAACTTGCGATGTTATCATTTGGTCATCCAACCAAGGTAATAAAGTCTCTTGATCATTGAGACCATATTCTTACCTTGTACCATAGTCGGGTCACTGCCCACAAATACTGTTTGACCAAGTGATCTCAAACTGATGGGTAAGAGTGCAGTGCAAAAATCATAAAAGTGGTGAATGTTAAAAAAGGATAGAGGACAAGAGGAATAAATTTATTAGAGATCTGGCCTCTTCCTAATTAAAAACGAGAACAGTGCAGGAAAGCAGTGTTAAACAAATAACTGCATAGGGGCCAACATGTTTCAGCCTGAATGGGAAAGACCCAAAGCTTTCTTCAGGGCCTCTGTTCTAAACGTTGCTACTGCAATGTGATTTTGTCACACAAAGGAAATTGAGGTGACAAAAGATACAATAAAGTGAAAGATGGAAAAAAAGGTACGATAATCCAGTAGCATATCCTCCTGGTCAGTGGATAATTGAATGCATCCAGCACGACCGGGGATTAAGCCTCACCTCACCTGGACACATACTCAGGAATAATGAGGCCACGCTCTGTCCGTCGTTACCTCTGGCAGGTCCCGAGTTAAGGGGAGGCCTCCCCCTTAACTCTCTCTTTCTCGCTCTCACTCTCTCTCACTCTCACTCTCACTCTCACTCTCACTCTCACTCTCACTCTCACTCTCACTCTCTCTCCACTCTCTCTCCACTCTCTCTCCACTCTCTCTCCACTCTCTCTCCACTCTCTCTCCACTCTCTCTCCACTCTCTCTCCACTCTCTCTCCACTCTCTCTCCACTCTCTCTCCACTCTCTCTCCACTCTCTCTCCACTCTCTCTCCACTCTCTCTCTCTCTCTCTCTCCACTCTCTCTCCACTCTCTCTCCACTCTCTCTCCACTCTCTCTCCACTCTCTCTCCACTCTCTCTCCACTCTCTCTCCACTCTCTCTCTCTCTCCCCTCTCTCTCTCTCTCCACTCTCTCTTCTCTCTCTCTCCTCTCTCCCTCTCTCTCCCTCTCTCTCTCCTCTCTCCCCTCTCTCTCTCTCTCCTCTCTCTCTCTCTCCTCCTCTCTCTCTCTCCTCTCTCTCTCTCTCTCCCCCCTCTCTCTCTCTCTCCCCTCTCTCTCTCCCTCTCTCTCCCCACTCTCTCTCCCCTCTCTCTCTCTCCACTCTCTCTCTCTCTCCACTCTCTCTCTCTCCACCTCTCTCTCTCTCTCTCTCCCTCTCTCTCTCTCCCCTCTCTCTCTCTCCCCTCTCTCTCTCTCCCTCTCTCTCTCTCCCCTCTCTCTCTCTCCCCTCTCTCTCTCTCCCCTCTCTCTCTCTCTCCCCTCTCTCTCTCTCCCCTCTCTCTCTCTCCCCTCTCTCTCTCCACTCTCTCTCTCTCTCCACCTCTCTCTCACTCTCTCTCTCCACTCTCTCTCTCTCTCCCCTCTCTCTCTCCCCTCTCTCTCCCCTCTCTCTCTCTCTCTCTCCCCACTCTCTCTCCCCACTCTCTCCCCACTCTCTCTCCACTCTCTCTCCACTCTCTCTCCACTCTCTCTCCACTCTCTCCACTCTCTCTCCTCTCTCTCTCCACTCTCTCTCTCTCTCTCTCTCCACTCTCTCTCTTTCTCCACTCTCTCTCTCTCTCCACTCTCTCTCTCTCCACTCTCTCTCTCTCTCCACTCTCTCTCTCTCTCTCCACTCTCTCTCTCTCTCTCTCCACTCTCTCTCTCTCTCTCCACTCTCTCTCTCTCTCTCCACTCTCTCTCTCTCTCTCCACTCTCTCTCTCTCTCTCCACTCTCTCTCTCTCCACTCTCTCTCTCTCTCCACTCTCTCTCTCTCTCCACTCTCTCTCTCTCTCCACTCTCTCTCTCTCTCCACTCTCTCTCTCTCTCCACTCTCTCTCTCTCTCCACTCTCCTCTCGCTCTCTTGCCTCTCTCCCTTACCTCTCTCTCTCTCTCTCCCCCTCTCTCATACCCTTCAAACCTGAGACCTTCTATTCTGTATGGGTACCTTTCTTAGACACCACCTGACCAGAGGTTAGTGCCCAGTGACCCTCATATTGGACTAGTATCCCATCAAGATTCTGGATGGTCTGCCACTGTATCCCACCTTCAACCCATTAATATCTGTCTGGGAGTTAGTATTGATTTTCTAGATGGATAGAGAGGACGTTTATCCCTCTTGCAATACCAGTCTGTTACAGTGGACAAATGCCTGTCTCCCTCAGTTCTGGCCAGCCCTTCTGCACCGACGTAGTTTGGTGGAAGCGACTGGGGGTTCACAGAAATCCAGATTTGCATGTATATTTACATGTGTGTGTGTGTGTGTGAGTGTGTGTATGTATAATATGTATATATATAATATATTCTATCGAAAAAATACCCTTGCAGGCATAGTGATGCATAAATTATGCAAAAAAGGAGAGAACTCTGGGTAGTTCCCAAGTTTAGGTGGAAGGTAGCTCCTGTGTATAGCACCCTCAACACCAGCGACACTCTAAATTTGCTCACCTCAAGTGTCTGCTTTTCTATCAAAGTTTTTAAGCATAGGATTAGCACAGTGCTATCCACGCGGAGATAGAAATGGACAAAGCCTTTTGCCATTTGTTCAAATTGGAAGTTTTGTTTCTGAAGTTTACAAGTATATTTTGAATTAGCAAAATTCGGTGTGAAGGTGAAAATCCACGCTCTAAAAAAATAAAACGAAGGATATTTCAGTTGGAGTTAATATCAACTAAAAACATGCAGTCACAAGGTAATTAGGGTAAACCAAATACATAATATAGACTCCACAGTTAAACCAAGTCAGGTCTTTAACGTTGTTGTTCTGTCCCTCATACAGGAAACTGCATAATACTTATTTACAAGAGAGGAGCAACAGTCGAGGGTCTACATGGTAAATGTAAAATACTGAAGTAATGTAGTTAAGGGTTGTGAAAGAGTAGGTTGCATTTTACCCATTGTGTCTCTCTACAGGTGCAGTCATAGATGACATCCCATAGACCTAAGTAGAAGATTAATCTCAAGAAGCAGAGGCTGTCTCTCTTTCCCTTCCACTTCTCCTTTCCCCCCTGCTTTAGGTGTTACCTTGAATAATTCGGGTGGTGTCTGAGGTGGAGGGGCAGTGGGATCATCATTGGCTCCTGTGGATTATCCAGGCACCTGACAGATTGAAGTGCCCGCATATCCACCTGAGTCGATATGGCAGAAGAGTTCGATCTAAAGGCCCTAGCAGGAGTACGTGAAGGGTTAGAAAATCAATTAACTCAATCAGCAGAAGAAAATAGAAACCTAAGGGACGAGATTAGAAGTTCCCTGCAGGAAACTCATCAAATGAAACAAAAGATGGAGGAATTTCTTGCTGGAACTACTCCACTGCCAGGGTTAAAATCAAACCGTAGATCAGCTGAAGAAGTCGCTACCCAAGTTATTCACTCGGTCGCAACTATTGTGCCTCTAGCTAATCCTGAGAGGTTTAGTGGGGACCCACATAAAGCCCAGATCTTTCTCATCCAGTGCTCGTTGCATTTTTTATGCATATCTGAAGTGTTTAAAGAAGATCAAGCAAAAGTAGCCTTCATTCTGTCCTACTTGAGTGGTTATGCCGCTGCCTGGTCAATGCCATTGATCTCTCGTAATGATCCAGCTTTATATGATTTTGAGCTTTTTAAGGAGTTTTTTAGGATTTTTGATAGAAGAACCGCGAATCAAGCTACAGACAACGAACTTCTAGACCTCATGCAAGGAAATTGTGATTTAGTAGCTTACTTTGCGCAATTTAATAAATTAATAGTGGAGAGCGATTGGCCAGAGTGCAAATGTTCGGCCATATTTTACCGTGGTCTAAAAGATGAATTGAAAGATGCGCTAGCCCAGATACCCAAAAGACCACAGAAAATTTCAGAACTAATTGATCTGGTCCTTCAGATTGACCATCGACTTTTTGAATGACCTCCGAAAAGGAGTTCCGTACTTTTGTCCCTCGTTTAGATCGCATCAAGTCACTGGGGCTTTCATAAAGTGTCCCCCCGGCCCCAGGGACCACCACCTCCCAGGGGGCTTTAAAGGTGTTGGAGGTGGAGCACTTCATGGCCCTGGAGACGGCCGCCCCACAGGGCTGGCTCCAGCAATGTCACGGTGTACCCACCCCCGGCACTTTGCAAACATCTGCCTCGCTGCAGGAAAACTGCTCCTGCTTCCATGAAGCAAAGTAGTATTGCTTTTGGGGCAAAGGGAGCTGCATGTTTGCAGTTCCCTTTGTCCAAAAGCAATGCTGACTCCCACAGGAGGGGGCTAGCCGGCAGGGACAACTAGGGCATTGGGGCTCCCCCCCCACGGTCCCCAACATGAGGCCGAGCCCTGAGGGAAGGAGTCCCTGGAGTGGGTGGCCATGCATCCCCCCCCTCCAATACATTTTTAAAAAGGCAGGGCAGGCCGGGGGGGGGGGGGAGGGGTCCCCTTGGCCAAATGTGTTCCAGGAAAGGTGCCCCCCTTCCATAAAAAGTTTTTGCTAGGCCCCGGGGCATGGAGTCCCCAGGGCAGAGATCGGCCCGGGAGGGAGGGCTGCATAGCCCCCTCCCCTTAAAAAAATTAATAAACTAAGGCCTAGTCCCGGGCAATGGGGTTCCCCGGGCCATAATCGGCCTGAGGGGGGAAGTGCACCCCCTCCCTTTTCCATAATAGTTTTGTTTTTAAATGGCTCAGGCCCCACTGTGTGGAGCTTACTTGAGGTTACAGTTAGGCTAGTTGGCCCCTAAAGACTCCCAGCAGTGAAGGACACTTCAATCCCCATCCCACTGGTTGGGGAATGTAGTCCACTTTACTCCTGAGGAACTTTGGCGGCCAAGAAGCCCTCCTGATACCTCGTGTAAGTCCTACGCAGCGGAATTCCTGAACGCTGGTCGAAGGCCCTCCCCCTTTTTTCCACCACTCTGCAAACGCGGCTACTACTTAAAAAAGCATTTGCATTGTAATAGGTATTGCATTCGCGAAAGTTAGGGGAAATGTGCGCAAATGTTTTTTACTAATGTTTTTTGGAGTGGAGTGGATTTACGTTGTGTGTAATGGAATTATGTGGTATGTTGTGCAGTGTAATTATGTGGATAGAAAGTATGTGGTATTTCGTGTATATGATTTATGTAGAGTGGCATTATGGAGTGTAATTAAGTGGTATAGTAGTTTGTTGAGTGGTAACCTCCGGTTTAGTCTTCCTCATTTCCATAGAAGCTAAACTATAAACTCAATGGGACAAAAAAGAAGGAATCACTGAGGAGCCCTTCTGCACCTAGTGAGAGGTATGACCAGGGCCACTGGAATCATGCGACTGTTCGGCTGCACCGATTTTCGCATAATTATAAATTTTCCACTTTTGACGCGCTATCAATCATCTGATGCATAATCTGCAGATTTTGACCCCAAAAAACTTGTTTCTAGATCAAACGGCTCAAACTAACAAAAATGCAGCGACAATTGTTACAACGTGGTGGAAGGCCCTATGCACACCTGAAATGGTCATGAATGAATGAATTTGAACTTGTATCACGCATTGCTACCCTGAGGCCTCCCAGCGCTGCGGACAAACGCATAAGGAAATGAGACGGAAAGCTTAGAGAGAGTCCCTAAAGAGATGGGTTTTTAAGAGTTTCTGGAACGCCAATAGATTGGACTCCTTCCGGGGGTCTAAAGGAAGTGTGTTCCAGAGAGTAGAGGCATTGAAAGAAAAGGAGCGTCTCCCCCATCTTGATCTTCGTATTTTGGTAGAGACCGCAAGAAAAGATGAACTGGAGCGGAGGTCCTGCGAGGGATGGTAGGGGGTAATGAGGGGGTGGATGATGTCTGGACTCTTCCTCCAGAAGGCCTTGTGGGCCAAACAGATAGCTTTGAATTGTATTCTTGCCCTAACAGGGAGCCAGTGAAGGCTCCTTAAAGCAGGTTCTGCAGATTGTCTGCGGGGGGTCTGAGAGAGCAAGCGGGCCACACAGTTCTGTATCACCTGAAGCTTCTGTATAGTAAAATGAGGGGATCTTCGATAAAAGGCATCACCATTATCCAGGTGAGACAGAATAGGAGCGTGAACCATGATCATTCTCGCTTGAAGAGGAAGAAGGGGAAGGATCTTGAGCAACAACCTCATTAAGCCGTAACAGGTGGCTGAGCTTGGTAGCCTGGAAGTGGAAATGGAGATGCTATCAAGCCACATCCCCAGACCCTTAATCTGGGCTTTTAGACCTGGGGCAGGGCTGAGGCAGTTTGGCCAGAGGAGAGCTGGGTTGAAGGAGGGAGAGTTGCCGAGGAGCATTAGCTCAGTCTTATCCCCATTGAGCTTGAGGCATGAGAGTTCCATTCTTTCGGCTACTGCTTTTAGGCATGGACCCAATGAGCTAGATGACCTCTTAGTTTGGTTTAATGCTACCACAAGCTGAGTGTCATCTGCGTAGGTAACGATCTTTATGCCGAATGGAAGGACAATCTCAGCCAAGGGGCTCTTGCAGATGTTAAATAATGTGGGGCTCAGGGACGAGCCCTGAGGTACCCCACAACTGAGCGGCAGCTGGTTAGACCCTTCATCACCTTCAAACACCTGAAAAGAGCGATCCATGAGGAAGGACTGGAGCCAGGCTAGGGCCGTACCAGTGACTCCAAGGTTCTTAAGGCGGCAAATCAGAATATTGTGATTGACAGTGTTGAAAGCGGCACTGCGGTCGAGCAGAATGATTTCTGCCGTGCACCCCTGGTCCAGAATCTTCCTCACCTCCTCAGTTACAGCCACAAGGGCGATCTCTGTCCCTAGCTGGGGACGAAAGCCTGTTTGAGAGCAACGGAGAAGATGGTTAGACTCTAAATACTCTACCAACGTAGTGTTCACATGTTTCTCGAGTAGCTTACTCACCCAGGGAAGAAGAGAGTTCGGACGATAATTAGTTAACTTGGACTGGTCGAGGATAGGTTTCTTTCGAAGAGCCTTCACGCAAGCACATTTCTATGCTGAAGGGACCGTACTGGAGGAAATGGATAGATTTAGAATGTCTAAGATGGCAGGGCGAATGGGGTCGATGGCCAGAGTAAAATGCTGAGGGGGGGCCGGATCCCGAGGTTACTTTAGTCATAATCAGATCAAGAGCGGTAGAGGTTAGGGGAGGTACTTGCCCTAATGAAGATTGCAAATCAGAAACCAGCTCTGCGGTTTGAAAAAAAAATTGAGACATTCCGGGAAGCTGGAAAGGAGAAGTAGATATTTTGAAGTTTTTGATTAAAAAAACAATTCCGCTAAATTATTACGACTTTGTGCTCCCTCTGGGGCTCATGCTTTCTGGGGGAGGGTTGCTAAAGTTTTGGCGATACGGAAAATCTCTTTCGGAGCATTAGATACCAAGATGATTTTCTCCTCATAATAGATGGCTTGGGCAGTTTTAATTTCAGCTTTATATATTCTGATTGATTCTCTATAATCTGTTTTCCTTGAATCAGAATAATTCTGCCTCCATCTTTGTTCTAACCTTCTGCAAGTTCGTTTTAGCTCCCTTAATTTAGGGGAGACCCATGGTGCCACCTTTGGTTTCCCTTTATTGTGGGTATATCTTTTGGGAAGGACCGAGTCAAGTGAACTTGTAATCCAAAAATGAAAATTATCGACAACCTGGTCCAGGTTTGCGTTAATGGCAGGTCTGGGAGGCCTGGTAGCTTCGAGAACAGAAGTCCAGAGGCCCAGTGAGAGCCTCGACCAATTCTGTTCTAATACCGGTACTTTATTAAAAGAAAAGAGAGGTTGACAGACCTCCCAAATTAAAGGGACCAGAAAATGATCTGTCCTAGAGAGTGGCATGGGGTGCCAATCACTAGCTCTCGTAAGTTACTAAAGACATTGTCAAGGAGATGACCTTTGACATGGGTGGGTATGAATCCATTCTGGGTTAACTGGAACCCATATATAGTTCCTTTGCAGAGGAATCAACTGGGTCGTCTAAATGAATATTAAGGTCTCCAACTACAGTAAAATTAGATGGAACTAAGGTCAGGTTGGCAATGGTGATGGAAAGACTTGTGAGGAACTGTCCTACTACCCCAGGTGGCAGTAAATTAAAAGGCCCGAAAAGGTACTTGTCGAGGACAGGTCTACGGCAAAAGCCAAGCTCTCACTGTCCATAAGAGTAGTTGTAGTGGTGCAACAGTTAAAAGTTTCTTTAAAGATAATAGCTAGACCCCCGCCTCTGCGAGTGTTACGATCAGCTCTAAGAATTAAATAACCTATGGGGAGAGTTTGAACGAGAACGGGGCATCTGTTACTTATTACTAAATGTCAGTGTTAAATTGGTACTAATGGTGTGCAGGCCACGCTTGCTTCTTTCTGTGCCTTTTTTGCCTCTTTCTGTGCCTCTTGCCTCTTTCTGTACCTCTTGCTTCTTTCTTCTGCACCCCTTGGGCCTCTTTCTGCACCTCTCTTGCCTGTGTGTGTACCCCTCTTGCCTGTGTGTACCCCTCTTGCCTGTGTGTACACCTATCTTGCCTGTGTGTGCACCTCTCTTGCCCCTCTTTGTGCACCTCTCTTGCCCCTCTTTGTGCACCCCTCTTTGTGCACCTCTTGCCCCTCTTTCTGCACCTAATTTTTTTCTGCTCTTCTCTTGCTTCCTTTCTCTACTCAAGTGGGAAGTGCAAGCTGTCCAAAGCACGCTGTTAAAGGTCTGCGTGCTCTCGTGACTGAGGTATTTGTCTAATTGTATATGTATTCTCACATGGGTTATGCGTTTGAAGATGGTAGCTTAAAAAGCGGGTAGCTTTTTCTATAAGTGGATAAATCTCAGTTCTGCTCTATCATTCGGTAGATCAGGCAGACATGTTTCATGTATATAGGTGTTATAGAGCCCCTCAAATATACAACTGACTTCCCATGTGCCCTGCATTATGAGCAGAAATAAATGCATACATCCTTTTGTACACAAATTTACAGAGTATACTGTTTGAAACACAGGTATTCAAGTATTTGTATGTTTATTTTTATGTACCATGCCACTAGGTAAAAGTGCATGCATACCTTCACAAACGTGGTCAGACTTACAACAGTGATATGGTTAGGATTGCTGTTTTACATTTGGTTGGCCTAACATTCTGAGCAGTCAATGAATAGTGGACCTTCAAGAGGAAAGTGAGGTTTAAGACATCTTGGGAGAAATATTAGTGATTAGGCTACTTTGTATTAGTCTGTGGAAAGGTACAGTCGAAGTAGGCCTCTTTCTGCACCTCTGATTCTTTCTGCACTTCTTGCTGCTTTCTGCACCTTTCTTCCTCTTTCTGGACTTCTGTTGCCTCTTCTGCATTTCTCTTGCTTCTTTCTGTGCCTTTCTTCCTCTTTCTGTATTTCCTACCTATGTAGGCATAGTTAGAAATTAGCTTTGAAAAACCTTAGAAATTCAATGAAAAAAACACAGGTTTCAGGGACATTATAGCTACACTGACATTTCACTTGTACCAAACCAGAGAAATTCCGCCAGTATAGTTAGGTGAGCTGATTATAACTTGCGCCACCGCAATGCACTTCTGATGACGTCACATATTACATCATTCATGACATGGTCAGTGACATCGCTGATGACATCATCCACTTAATATCTGATGCACCTCCTCAGACCCTCAGGTATAACCTTTCATACACCCACTCTAAAATATAGACTACCATTCTCGAAACCATAGACAGACCAATACCAGTTAGTACATATATACTCATTGATTCATAGGTCTACACACACATCCACTCACTAACCCATACAGTCACTCCTACATATGGTCACTCATCAATGCATACACCTATAGACACTCACAGACCACCACTCACCCATAGTTACTCACACACCTAGTCAATCACCCGAAGAATCAATCACACTGCCATTTACTCACCTATACAGTTATACACATCACCTCACCTATTCATACAGATACTAACATACTTACTCTTTTCTACAATCACTGACCCATGCACACATTCATCCATACAGCCACTCACAATCACTCATTCTCATAAATAGTCACTTATATACTCCAACACTCACATATACTGCCTTTCACATATGTAGTTACTCTCACATACCACTGAGGCATCCATTCACTCACCAACACAGCCATACACACACTCACTCACCCATACAGGCCATCGCAGGTGCACTCATGAACTCATACACCCAGGGATTCAAACTCATACATCCATGCAGGCAGTCACACACCCCCTCACCACCTCACCCGCCCACATAGACACTCAGGCACCACTACAGGTACTCGGACAACTAATCAATAAGCCATATAGACACTCATGTACCTACTCACCAACCCATGCAGTGACTTACACACCAACTGACAGACTGATAAAAACATTCACACAGATTAGTCATTCACCCATGCATTCACTAAGACACGTTTAATCACTCACTTATAGTCAGTCGTGCACCCAGTAATTCCTCCATTCTGACATTCATACAACCACTCATTCTTCAATACACCTTGGCGTGTATATATGTATATGTATATGTATGTATGTATGTATGTATGTATGTATGTATGAATGTATATGTATATGCATGTATATATGTATGTATATGTATGTATGTATATATGTATGTATATATCAGATCCTAAACATTATGTTGGCGCACATACAATAAACAACTAAAAGAAGTCTGGAATCTTGGGTCCGTGTTTTGGAGTGCAGTTCGAGTTACAATGAGAAAAATGATATATCTATATATGATTCTTAAATTTTTTCGAAACAGTCACTGGATGATGTCATCAGTGATGTCACTGACCATGTCATGAGGGATGTAATATGTGATGTCATCAGCAGGACACTGTGGGGGTGCGAGTTAATTAGCTCAGCTGACTTTAACAGCTGAATTTCTCTGGTTTTGTACGCGTGAAATGTCAGCCTAACTATAACGTCCCTGACACCTGTGTTTTTTCAGTGAATATGTGTACGTGAATCTGTACATGTGTGTATACTTGTCTGTATATGTGTGTATCTGTATATATGGGTGTGTATGTATATGTGTAACCTAGTGGTGGTCTCCACTTTGTAGTTATAGTTATGTCTGCTTTTTCATAGACTGACCGTTTTTTGTGGTTTAATAATAACTTTGGCACAGTTTGAAAAATCTTCATGTAACTTTCCCCCCAAACATTCATTCACCTCCGCTCCTTCCTGGAATGTCTCGGGGTGGTCCTTCAAGTGGGGGCTGAGAAAAAAGGGGGGTCCCAAAATGCGAAATCCCCGTGCAACTTCCGTAGACTTCTTTAAGATGAGCTCAAGCAAAAAGGCTGAACAAAATTACACCAACATTAACGAGAAGTTAGATCTTTGTCCGCAGATTGTGCTTTTTGTGATGTGGTGTAAATCCATTCAGTAGTTTGTGAGATATTCAAGGAAAAAATATAGATATTTCGATGTTGGGGCTCACAAGATTCTCATCAATCTGCAGCGAATGTGATTTATAAAAAAAACAATGGAGCCATGTGATTGGTTGGGAGGACAGTTTTTTCAATGAGCCTTCACACTTTCGCAGTATCATGAAAAATAGGAAGGAGTAGGTGATGTTTGAATACACTCTGGTATGCACACTCGTTACTGTGGTAAGTAGTCTTGGTGGAGATGGTGTTTCAGAGTCTACTATTTATGCCTATGAGCTAGGGAAGGGTTGTGAGTAGTTAAGGTTCTTCCCACGCTATACTATGCACACCTATCCTCTGAGAGAGGTCTGAAAGTAGAGGCCAGTCGCTGCGCATACACCCAATAAAGTACACCCGCCATCTGAGCAAGCTTTCTCAGAGGGGCTGGTCCATCCCTGCACTCTATTACGCACAAACATCATCTGAGGGAGGGGTAGAAAGGAGAGCCTAGTCCCACCCTACCTTGCACGCGTCCTATATGAGAGGTCTGAAAGCAACGGCCAGATCATCCCACACCCTACTATGCACACCCATCATTAGAAAGGGAGTCCCTTCCCACAACCAACTAACCACACTGGATTCAATCCATGTGCGGGGGGAAGGGGGGCTTCGCTTTAAATATGGTAATAAAATATTACTTTACCAAAAAAAAAATTCACTGAAAAAAACAAAGGGTCAAGGAACATTATGGTTAGGTCTGATATAAAAGATCAGTTTTTGTTTATATAAAAAAAAAAAAAAAATAACCTTACAAATTCACTGGAAAAAAACAAAGGGTAAAGTAAAGTTATAATTAGGTGAATTTCTTAACCGTGTTTTAAACTACAAAAAACACAGAAATTCAGCAGTTCTAGTTAGCAGCACTAACTATAACTTGTACCCCCACCATGCACTGTGTATGACATCACATATGAAATCACTCGTGAAATGTTCTATAACATTTGTGACGCAGCTGATGGCATCTCAAGTGACACTGATGACCTCATCAAATGAGGGTTAGTTTGCTTGATAGTTGACATAGTGGTAGGTAACTACTAAAATGCTTTTCTCCCAAATTTTGTACAGCCTGTGTTCCGCTAATTAGTATAGGTGTTTGCAAAACGCATATGTTCCTAATGTACCATAGATGTTTAGGGGTATGGATCATGATTTAAAACCGTGTATTGAAGTCTATCTCTGTCTGCAGCGACAGCTGACTTGTGTTCATTATGTTCCACACAAGTTTTAATGTACTGCATTTTAAGTATCCAACTGAACAAAGATTCTGTGTACTACATACTAAGCATTGTAAGCATCCTTAATTTGTTGGACAGAATGCTCTCAGCAAGACCATTTCTACTTCACATGGATGACTGTGTACATGTTCTTGTTTTGCTTCAGAAGATGGGCTATCTGTAAAGTTTTCACCACAGGGTGAAGGCTGCAAGTAGTATCATATTTAGTACCACAAACCTTGATTATTTTAAGTGAATAGTTGCTCTTTGGACAAGTTTTTCATAGGGTAACTCATCCAGGCCTGAACTTATCCTCGCGTGACCTATCTAGTCTTAAGGTTCTGTCGGGGTGAATGAATTTATTACCTTTCACGGGGCTCAGCACTGCACTGTCTGGACTGGGCGGCCGGGGGGCATCATCACGTCATATGGGAGGAGGCATAGATATTGATGCCCTGACTGTCTGGTGTGGTAGGCGACAGGCCTGGTGGGCAAGCTTCCTTCCTGCTGGAGGCTGAGGAGAACTATCCTCAGTTCCAGTTGTCAGCTCTGGTCTTTATGCCACATATAAGTAAAGCATTTTAAAGTACCCTTTGTTGGGAGTTGCATTCCCGATCTGTTGTTGCAGGAGTGTCATAGATCAACAGGTGTTCTTTTGTTTGGAAGAGAACAGCAGCACCCATGCATGCTTTTTTTTAAAAAAAAAAAAAAATTTGTGGCCTCATCTCACCTTACAAGCCTCTGCGGGTCTTATGAAGCCGCCTTCGTTATCTGTCGCCCCTACGGCTTACCGCACTCGCTTGGGTCGTCCGACCAGTCCCATTGTTTTGATAGGGACCATGGTGTAATCATAGGACCAATGATGTTACAGTAATCTTAAGTTCTTACCCCAGCTCACAAGGGGATGCCACATGTTCGAGATCTTATCCTCCACTCCATCATACTCCAGTCGTGCCATGGAAAATGCAGCTTTAAGCCAATCCTCCCTTTGCGGGGATAGGGGGTCCTTCCACCTCTTACACACTTCCCTTCTTGCCAACAATATCAAATTCAATAGTAAACCCCTATCTTTCTGCGAAAGGTTCTGGCTGAGGCACCCATCATCTCCAAAGAAAACCAATTGCATATTTATCTCAATGTTGGTGTTAAATATGTCCAGTAGATTGTCACCCACCTCAGCCCAGAACCTTGTAAGTGTTGGGCATTCATAAAAAATATGTAAGTCGTTGGCAAGAGGTACTGCACATCTGGGGCATTTAGGGACAGGATAAGGAGCGCACTTTGCAATTTTTGCCGGGGTGTAATAAAGTCTATTAATAACAAATGATTTTTTTTTTAGACAGGCAGGTTTAACAGATCTGTACAAGTTCTTCAGTGACGATTCATATAAAAGGTCTGCTGGTGGCTCAAGTGGGGGTCCGGTCCACACTGCAACAGGGGCAGGTGTCACATGGTCTTCAGCCTCTAACAAACTGTTGAAAAAAGGGTGGCACTACCAACCAGAATATACGATCCTTAAGTATTGCCCGGCGGTGTCGCCTCTTGAACCCATAAAGAAGTTAAACTATTGAAGAGGCAGGCGCTGGAGACTGGAAGGCAGGAAACAAGATTTTTATTCTCTCCGGAGGAGAACACAACGAAACGGACAGAAGGTATCGTTCTGAGGTGCTCTAACTGCATCCCTGAGGCCTGGCCTCTTATACACAAGTTTATCTCTTTATTGCACGTAACACATTCTCGTCGGTACTTTGATGTACGGAAAGACATCCTCAGAATCCCCCCTTCCCAACCCGTTCCCACGCAAGGTTACAGTGGAACTCCCTGCCCCGTTCACAACAGGTGGTGATCATCGCGCAGCTGGATATTCCGCCGATTCACGGAGTGTGTGGGGTTCGATCGGATCTCGTAGGGCGGGGGGCTTTGATCAACCCGGGGATCCCTTGCTGGGGGGAAACTTTCTATTGTACGGGGAGGGGCAAGGAACAGTATCGGCAGAGCTGGGTGTCGGCCTGGGAACGAGGAGGACGAATGGGCACACGGGAAAAAGGGGGTTTGCATCAAAGGGCCGGGGATCATAAATGGGAAGAGGGGAGGTGTTGCGCTGAGAACAGGACGAGGGCCCGGGGCAGAGCAGCGCTGAAGAGGGGTTTTATGATTCGCGGCAGGTGCAGGCAGGGGGGTTGTCAGTATGCGGGGGATGCCGGCGAAGCTAGGAGGGGGAGAGAGGCGCGCTGGCTCTCGGCGAGAGCAGGGAAACCATGGTGTTCAAAATGGCGGCTGTTTTACGCGCACAAAAAGGTTAAGGAGAGCAAGAGGGCGCCGATAATGTTGACGGTCTCAGCCCAACTTTCAACAGTCCCCCCTTTTCAACATATCTAGCCAACTTGCTTTACTCAATGTCAATTTTCATCAAATTCCTAACTTCGGTATCATACAATGCTCTCATGTGTTCGCTTCCAAAGTCCACAGTTTTGGGAAAAATACAACTCGCACATAAAGAACACATAGGTGGCAGACATTGAATTCCCAAGCACAGGCCACATATTACAACTACGGGAATCATGATAATGGTGAGCAGTCTCCAGCCCCAGCTTTTGACGGTGTCCCAGAACCAACCACCAAGCGACCATTCTTCTTGCTCTTGGTGAACTTCTGAAGAGAGTCTGTGAAGATGTTCGATGGCTTTGTACACTGAGGGTGAGTTGTCCGGTATGTATGTGCAACAGCTGGACCCAATAATGCGGCATGCTCCTCCACGGTCCGCCAGAACCACATCTAGAACGAGGCGGTTCTGAAGAGCCACCAAACGGACCGCTTGGAGCTCGGCAGTGTTGTTGGCAAAGATGCCCGCTGTGATGTTCATGGTCGTCTCGACTGCCTGAGTCAAATGTCGGATGGCACGGCTGTTTGCCATCGGGCCCCAGAGGGGGACGAGTCCTTTCATAGCATCGAGGAACTGTGCCCCTGTTGAGTCGGCTTGTTCAATGTCTTTGGCTCGTTTTTGCCTGTGGTGATTCGCTGGGGCTACATAAGTCGGAGGAAGGACGAAGGAGATGTAGCAAGTGCCCCCCCAGCCTTTGGGGAGCCAGGTGTAGGCCTTCGTGCCGCAGATGAAATACATGTTTGGGGATGACACAAAGGAAGGTGGATCCGTGGAATCCAAAGTTCTGGTAAAGCGGCAAGCGCTGCGACCCACCAGCTGTGTCCCAAGTCCTTCTACACACATGTGGCCTGTGACGTTGATGACCGACAGGGCCACAGTCAGAGTGGCAGCCGTTCGTTTCCGCAGATAGGAGAAGGTGGGTCTGGTTGGATTGTTGAACACCTGTATTTCGATTCGTTCTTTAGCCGGGATGTCCATTTGGATCGAGTCGCTGGGGGTCAGCGGGCAGAAGTGTGTCTTTGTCTTGTTTCGCCCGGCCCCGTGAGAAGAATGTGCTGCAGTTCTGCTGGAGGTGGCATTGCCCGTATAGCTTTCTTGCAGGAGGATCAGCCAAGCAAGGCAGGAGCCGTGGACAGAGAAGGGTGAAGGGATGAATGGTATTGAATGTCCAGTGGCTTGGGGTAGCAACCCACAGATCCAGCAGTTGGTGGTATTGGTGGCAAGATTGTGCTGGTGAAGTAGCTGCACGAAAGAGTTGTTCCAAAACTCCTTTCGCCTCTCTCTTAGTTGAGGAGAGAGCGAAATTAGATAATGGTCCTTCATGGTGGTAGGCTGAGCAGTGGTTAGGAATGTTTCGTGAGCAGGTGCATGTTCTTCCAAAATCCAGAGCGTGGTCATGAGGAGAAAACAGAAGAGGATTGTGATGAAGAGTGCAATTGTCTTTGAGCTATGGAGTCTGTCTGTTCTCGGATTTCTGTAGTGGGTATTTCCTGCTGTCCCCGTCGGCTTCTTGTTTGGCGCTTCCATCATCTTCGTTTTCAAGGTGCTCGGTAGTGGGCAGGACCACAGACTTAGTTTTAGCTTCTCTCCAGGTAACCCTTGGTAGTTTGGGTCACCGTTCTGAGATCCTTTAACCTAGTCCGTGGCCTACTTAGCCGAAGCTCCCTCCTTTCGACGCAGGAAATACCCTTCTCGAGATGGCACAGTGGGGTCAGGATGTTTTGAAAGTTCAAGTGTCTCAGTATCAGGATAGCAGTTCAACGATGGTCGGTCCTGGTTCAGGAGCTCTTCTTGGGTGTTGACGGTGTCTGTCGTGGCCAGGGCTGGAGAGACCTTTTTGCAGTGATGAGCGTGCAGCCAGTGTTTCTTCCCCTCCACTCGAAGTGCGGTCCGAGTGGTGATCAGCACTTGCCAGGGGCCCGTCCACCGGGGTTCCAAACTCTTTGATCGCTGAAAATTTCGGATCAGCACGAAGTCCCCCGGCTGGATGGCGTGACCCGGACTCCTGGAAGCATCGGGGATGGCCTGCTGCACCTGCTGATGAAGGACAGACAAAGTTTCAGTCAATTTGTACAGATAATCAGACATTAGGACGTCCGGAACGTCATGAATGGAAGTTGGTTTCGGGGCAGACCAGACGCTCATGGGTCGACCGAAGACAACTTCATAAGGGGTTAAGTGATGTCGGGTGGGGGTAGAGCGCATCGATAGCAATGCCAATGGGAGGGCGTCTGGCCATTTCAGGCCCGTGGTAGCCACTATTTTGGCCAGTTTAAGCTTTAGTGTGGCATTGTGTCGTTCGACAAGCCCAGCAGATTGAGGGTGGAAGACTGCGTGGAATTTCTGTTTAATACCCAGCCCATTTAGGATGAGCTGGATAACTTTGGCTACGAAGTGGGGGCCATTATCACTCCATAAAACACGACAGAGGCCATAACGGGGGAAAAACTCCTTTAACAGAACCTTTGCAGTGGCCATAGCGGTGTTGTCACGGGTTGGATATGCTTCCACCCACTTGCTAAATGCGCACACCACGACGAGCACATATTTCAAGCCTTGGCATCTGTCTAGCTGGATGTAGTCCATCTGCAGGACTTCAAATGGGTGGTTTGGGACCCCAAATCCCCCCCGGGGTACTACAGTTCCTTTTCCGGGGTTGTGTTGCAGGCATATTAAGCATTGTTGGACCAGGCGTTTGGCGGAATCTGGGATCTTGTCATTGTGCCAAACCCTGGAGACAAGTTCGATCATGGGGGCTGATCCTATGTAGGCAGGGGAGTGTGCCATGGTTAATATGGGAATCAAGTATGAATCAGGTAGCAACCATCTGTTCGTGTCTTTTGTCCGCCAGCAGCCTTCATCGTCTTTCAATCCCACCCGTGTCCATTCAGTCAATTCGTGTTGTGTGCTAGCCGTTTGTATGTCTCTAATTGTGTCCTTGGCGTCAGTCCAGTTTTCTGCTTGTGACCTGGTCACGTACATACGTGTTGTCGTTCTATTTTCAGCTGTCGTTCGGGCGGTGATGTCGGCTAGTGCATTTCCCTGTCCAATAATGTCTGTCACTTTCTTGTGTGCCTGGCATTTGATAACGGCAAGTTTGTTGGGGAGGAGGACAGCTTCGATTAAGGCGGAGACTAAATCCCCGTGCAAAATGGGTGTGCCGTGTGAGGTCAAGAATCCTCTCTCCCTCCAGAGGAGCCCAAAATGGTGAACCACCCCGAAGGCATACTGGCTGTCGGTGTAAATGTTCGCTGTGGTTCCTGTTGCCAGGATGCAGGCTCGCGTCAAAGCAATCAGTTCCGCTGCCTGGGCAGATCGCTGGGTGATGCGGGCTGTTTCTACTACAGTTCGAGCCGTGGTGACTGCATAGGCAGCGGAAGTGGTGCCATCGGAGAGTTTGATGCAAGAACCGTCCACCCACAGCTCCCCGTCGGGGTCAGGGAAAGCCGTGTCTCTGAGATCGACCCTACTCCTGGTCTGTTCGTCCGTAAGAGTCACGCAGTCATGTACGGGGTGCACATTGGGATCGTTCTCTGGCAAGGGTAACAGAGTTGCTGGGTTCAGTGTGGTGCGTCTTTTCAGGGTGATATGGGGGGCAAGCAAGGTCAGTTCGTATCCAGTCAGTCGTGCACTCGTCAGATGTTGCGTCTTGGTTTGGTTCAGGAGGGTGTCGACTGCATGGGGTACCAGTACCGTGAGGGAATTCGAGAGTACAATCCCCTCACTCTGTCGGATAGAGATTGCAGCAGCAGCTACAGCTCGAAGGCAGGCAGGCAAGGCTCTGGCGACAGGGTCAAGAGTGGCAGAGAAGTAAGCGCACGGTTGTTGCTTAGGGCCGATGGCCTGGGTCAGGACAGATAAAGCGCACCCCTCCCTTTCGTGAGTGTAAAGGGAGAAGGGCTTTTTGTAATCAGGGGTACCTAGGACAGGGGCTGAGCAAAGGGCATCTCGCAGTTCTGTGAAGGAAGTTTGACACTCAGGGGTCCAAGGGAGTGGGAAAGGGACGTCTTTGTTTAGCAGAGAAAGCAGTGGTTTTACAACGAGGCTGAAGTTTGGTAACCATTGTCGGCAGAAGGAGGTGAGGCCTAATAGGGAGCGAACCTGCTTCTGGGTCTTAGGGACAGGGGTATCTAGAATGGTTTGGATTCGATCAGGGGTGAGTTTTCTTCCATCTTTGGACAAAAGGTGGCCTAGGTAAGTGACCTGGGGTAGGCAGAATTGCAACTTCTTCTTGGAGACCTTGTGGCCATTTTCCGCAAGGAAGTGCAAGAGTTGAATGGCGGCGGTAACCGCTAGAGGGGTGGTGTCGGCTGCCAAAAGGATGTCATCGACATATTGTACCAACACCACTCCGTCGGGTAACTGGACTTGGTCTAGTTGTCTTTTGAGGGCCTGGCTGTAAATGCTAGGGCTTTCCGTGTAGCCTTGAGGCGCTCGGCAAAACCTATATGAGCGGGCTTTTAGGGTAAAGCCGAAGAGATATCGGCTGTCTGGGTGGATGGGGATGGAGAAGAATGCGTTCTTGAGGTCGATGACGGAAAAGGTGGTGGCAGTGGATGGAATCAAAGTCAGGATGGTGGTGATGTCTGAGACCACAGGGTACTGGGGTACCACCACTTTGTTGATCTCTCGGAGGTCGATGATAAAACGGTATGCTTTCTCATCTCCCTCTCCCTGCTTCTTGATAATGGGCAAGATAGGGCTGTTGCAAACGTTGCTAACTACTTCCTCTACCACTCCTGCGTCTATCAGTGACTGGATAATCATTACCAATGCCTTCTCGCCCTCTGGCGATATCCGATATTGTGGGAGTTTTGGGAGTGTTGCGTCTGGTCGGACAGTAATGTGCACTGGGTCAATTAACATACGCCCTACGTCAGAATCCGCTTTGGCCCACAGATACGGAGGTAGAGTGTCAAGCAGGGACGCGTCAACGTCGGTGATGGAAAACATGTGTCGGGGAGAGCAATGTCCAAGCAGAACGGGGTTGTCGTAAAGAAACACTCGAACTCCATCTTGAGAACACCTGATCGTCGCTCGGAAGTGTTTCAGTAAGTCAAGTCCCATAATGGCGTCAGGGCTATTGGAGGAAAGCAAGAACGTGGTGTCGGTGGTGTTGTTTTCTACGTCAAAGAGAATCGGGGCAGACAAAGGGTTGGTGGAGGGCGTTCCATCGAAACCTGTCGATGTTATGAGTGAGCCAGACAAGGGTGCCCTTGGAATCAGTCGTTTAGATAACGCACTACGTGTTGCGCCAGTGTCTACCAGAAATGGAGACTTGGTACCCAGGACCTTAGCAGTGACATAAGGGCCCTGCTGGTCAACATAGAGCTCGACTGGATCCCTCCCTCGCCCTTGGCTGTCCTATGCGAAGGTGTGAGTGTCGTCATAGTCAGTTTCTTGATATTGGTTCTGCCTGGGTCGATCGAACGTATTTGGTCTGCTCGATCTGTCGTTAGTCGCGTCATTTGGGGGCCCTCGTTGTTGTCCCTTAGGTCTCGGTCCGTTTGCTACATCCCTGGGGTCTTTGTTTCTGATCATTTCCAGAAGAACTGGGCACTGGGATTTCCAATGGCCAGTCCCTTTGCAGAAAGCGCACTGGTTTTCTCTAAGGTCTGTGCGTCCACTGTAGGAAGTCAGAGTGCGGTCCTGGGGAAATGTAGTCTTAGGGACGTTTGTCTGGTAGTTTCCCCGGTATTGGTCTCGTCCTATAGTCACCCCTTGCAGTTTGGCAATCATCACCCTCTCTTTTAAGTCCTTCTTCTTTTTCTCTGTCGCCCTATCGTTTTCATTTTTCTGATGCTCATAATATTGGGCCATTTGGAGAATCGCTGTAGGTTTGGAGGCTGCCCAACTACTCTCGCTGGCCTGTGGTTTCTGGGAGATTTCCGATGATAGGCCCTTAACATAATTCTGGACAAACAGATGGTGTCCGGTTGCAGTGGTCATGTCCTGGCCGCTGTAATCGGAGAACACCGTTTCAAACCGGGAGAAGTATTCCGATACATCCTCCTGGGGTTTTTGGCGACAGGCTGTTACTATCGACCAGTCCACTTTCTTTTCTGGGATTAGGGTTTTTAATTTCTCTACGATTTTATCTGGAAGGTCTAGAATGGATTTCAAAGGCTTTTGTCCTGGTCCCCGTTGTTTATCCAGGTCATTGAGTTGTGACCAGGTATGTCCAAACAGCTCAAGGTGGTCGACTTTCCGGATTTGCTTCCACACATCAGCTGGTAGACATAACCCGAAGAACAAGTCGATGTCAGCCAGGGTCATAATCGTTGAGCCCAGGGCTGTACCCAATTCAGTATAGAAGGCAGTGGGGTTTTTACGTAGGTCGGGTAGAGATTTCCGGAATGTCAGTATCTCTTGCCGGTCCCATGGCTGGTAGACCCAGTTGTACACTACCCTTCCCTTCGCATCTTGGTTGTTTGCATCATCGTGAGTCCCTGTACCCCGAGGAGGAACCCAGTAAGGGGCAGCCTCTCGTATCGGCATCATGGTGTTAGATTGCTCGGTTGGTGGTTCGGTCACTACGGAGGTTGCGGATTTAGCTCCCGGCTTTCGTTCAGTGAGGTGGCGGAAAACCTCAAGCGTACGCGTAAGGAGGTCCGACACATCACACTCGCCCTCATCCCCGATATCGACCTTCCGGTACAGAGTCCTTAGGCTCTCGGGACCTTTGTCTCGATATCGGTCCTCGTATGCATTCAAGACATGATAACAGTCGTACGGTAAAATGTCGTCTGTGACTCCCTGTATACGAGCTGAACATATCTGTGATGTACTCTTCATCATCCTTCCTTTCTACCAGTGTCCTTGTTATTTTGTCGATCCCCGCTCGCTCATCTTTGTCTAGTCTGTTTGTTCTTGCAGGGCCAGCCCCTCGAGTCTCATGGTCGTCTAACGTTGTTGTTGATGCGGGTTTTAATACAAGGGGTTCGGCTGGCACAGAGGCCATTGGGGCCGACGCTGTGGCGGTACCTTCGTTTGTACCTGGGGGTGGCGCGTGCTGCGCCAAGGGTTGAGAAGGGGCATATGGAGGGGGCATGTAGATGATAGGAGGACCTAACAGCAGGTCCTCATTGGCTCGTTGTTTCGAGGGTAAATCAGGGTAGAGCATGGAGGGAGTTCTAACCGGACACTGGCTTGGCGTTTCCATTTCTAGTTTCTGTTTAGCTTTCTCTCTTTCCTTTATCTCTTTTTCTAAGTTCTGGGCAGCTAGGTGGGCTGCTTTTCGCAGCTCTTTTTCCAGCCTACTCTCAGTTTTCTTTTTACGTTGTTCAGTTTCTTTTCGCCACATGCCGAAACTGTCAAGCATAGTGGGTGTTGTCTTGTTTTTACCCAGGGCAGTTTCTAGCGTTTTTATTTTATCATCGAAGGATCCTATCAGGGGCCACTGACTTTCTTGACCCTTTTTCGTATATTTATGCCATAGTTTACTATAGGCTATAGCGGTCAATCCATGCTTCATGAACATGTCCTTATTAGGGGTGCCTTCCAGTGGGGCTGGATGGGCCATCTCTAATAAGCGGTCCGGGCTAAACAGGCTACTAATCAGTGGGGAGAAGACAGACATGACGGCTCATAACGAGGGACTAAAAAGTCAGCACTGCCTATCTTATCACTAGGTGCAAAGACTGGACAGAATATTTCTATTCTACGTTGTTTGCAGGCAGTGAATACCTCATGGATCAAAATAACAAAAGACCAATAAATAACAATGGGGAGAATGAGTAGGTCCGCAAAGATCTGCGTTACCTACCCTTTTCACTGTCTGCAAAAGGGGTGGTCTCTTCCCTGTTTGCAGACAGGGAATCTCCAGGAAACAATAGTTTTGCGAACAACAGTTCAGTTTCAAGTAATTATTGAGTGGGGGAGAAAAAATAAGCACGGCTGCTGCCCTACCTATCCTCCACTGCTTGCAAAGAGAGAGCCCGTTGTTTCTCCGTTTGCAGACAGTGAATCTCCAAATAAATAAAAAGAGCAATACTAGTATTTTTAAACAATCAAGCAATCAAGCAATCATTTCGCAACTTGTCGTGATTACACGACCTTACCCGGACCGCATGGACAGTTTCTTGTCTTCCGAATCCAGCGCCCGATCGTCCTCTCTTCTCCGTTATCCTCGCGGCACTCCTTATGGTTCCCAGTCAGGACCGTAGATCACTCGAGAGAGGTCTGTTCGGAACCAGTGAAGTTCGGATGATCGGCTGTCAGACGAGGGTCTATCGGACAGACGCGTTCCCGATCGTTGCAGTCGTTCACTTTGTCGTCAGGACCTCTCCCACTGGATCCATGGGTCGCTGATGGGCCCCACGCTTGGGACGCCACTTGTTGAAAAAAGGGTGGCACTACCAACCAGAATATACGATCCTTAAGTATTGCCCGGCGGTGTCGCCTCTTGAACCCATAAAGAAGTTAAACTATTGAAGAGGCAGGCGCTGGAGACTGGAAGGCAGGAAACAAGATTTTTATTCTCTCCGGAGGAGAACACAACGAAACGGACAGAAGGTATCGTTCTGAGGTGCTCTAACTGCATCCCTGAGGCCTGGCCTCTTATACACAAGTTTATCTCTTTATTGCACGTAACACATTCTCGTCGGTACTTTGATGTACGGAAGGACATCCTCAGAATCCCCCCTTCCCAACCCGTTCCCACGCAAGGTTACAGTGGAAGTCCCTGCCCCGTTCACAACAGGTGGTGATCATCGCGCAGCTGGATATTCCACCGATTCACGGAGTGTGTGGGGTTCGATCGGATCTCGTAGGGCGGGGGGCTTTGATCAACCCGGGGATCCCTTGCTGGGGGGAAACTTTCTATTGTACGGGGAGGGGCAAGGAACAGTATCGGCAGAGCTGGGTGTCGGCCTGGGAACGAGGAGGACGAACGGGCACACGGGAAAAAGGGGGTTTGCATCAAAGGGCCGGGGATCATAAATGGGAAGAGGGGAGGTGTTGCACTGAGAACAGGACGAGGGCCCGGGGCAGAGCAGCGCTGAAGAGGGGTTTTATGATTCGCGGCAGGTGCAGGCAGGGGGGTTGTCAGTATGCGGGGGATGCCGGCGAAGCTAGGAGGGGGAGAGAGGCGCGCTGGCTCTCGGCGAGAGCAGGGAAACCATGGTGTTCAAAATGGCGGCTGTTTTACGCGCACAAAAAGGTTAAGGAGAGCAAGAGGGCGCCGATAATGTTGACGGTCTCAGCCCAACTTTCAACAAAACTGTTGTACCACATAGAGATTTCCTTATTCAATGGGCGTATCCCTTGCAGCAAGTCTTCGATCTCCCTGTTTCCACTGATCTCCTGCTTTTCTGCCTCATACCATGATGTTAACTGTATGTACTTGAATCTTGAGAGCCCTGTGCCAATCCTGGCCCTAAGGTAATCCCAGGGATATATCCCCCCAGAGTCAAACAGTTCAGACCAAATTTTGACACCTGCCCTCTTTATCGGTAGTGCCAAACCATCCTGCAAACAATCCGGGGTTCCTGGGGCATCCCATACAGGGGCATTATCAGAGTAGTAACCAATGCCCCAGCTACGCCTGAGCCTGCACCAAATCTCCAGAGATGTCCTTAAAACCTTCAAACGAACCCTCTTGAAGAACCTAGGTGATCCAAATTTATACAGAAAAGCTTCTCCATCTCCTCCCCCTTCTACCCGCACCATTTCGCCTAACAACCTCCCCCAGGCTGATTCTCCTGGCTTTACTAATAGCATCCGTATGCTTTTAAACTGAAACGCTGCTGCGTATAGCCTTACATCTGGGAGCGCTAACCCCCCTTTTTTTAATCTGCGTCTGAGTTTTTTCCACGCCAGTCGAACTCCCTTGTTGCCCCAAATAAAACTGTTGATCTTACTCTGTACCTTAATCAGACTTTTACTCGAATGTCAGTGGAATTGAGGAAAAGAGGTATGACAGTTTAGGAAGGATGACCATCTTTACTAAGTTGGTTTTCCCGTATATGGTCAGTGGGAGATTTCTCCATCTACTGAATAGACTGTCGATTTCTTTTACCACCCTCTTTAGATTTAACTCGGGGATCTTTTCAATTTCCTTCACTACATAAATCCCCAGGTATCTCATCTCTTCACTTTCGGTACCTGACCACTCCAGATTCCAACACATCACCTCCGTCTTGGTTCTATTAACAAGGAACCCAGAAAGTAATCCAAACTCATTCATACACTCTTCCACCCTTGTGATAGCTGTATCCGGGTCACTCGTATACAGCACCAAGTCGTCGGCATACAGAGCTATTTTTGATCCGTATTGTCCTGATCTGAAAGGATAAATTGACTCATCCAATCTAAGCATCTGGGCCAGCGGTTCCACATATAAATTAAACAAAAGAGGTGAAATCGGACACCCCTGCCTAGTTCCTCTCTGAATATCAAAACTCGCTGTGAGGAACCCATTCAAAAATATTCGGGCAGAGGCACCCTGATAGCAATTCTGCAAAGTCTGTATAAAAATAGGGCCAAAACCCATAACCTTCAGAACCTCCCATAAATATGCCCAGCAAACTCTGTCAAATGCCTTGGCCGCGTCGACCGCGACAACGGCCAAGGGTTCTATCCTCTGGATAGCCAGGTCGATGTTACCTATAAGAAGCTGTATTTGTTCCTGGATATGTCTACCTGCGACGAACCCCTTCTGATCTGGGTGTATTAACCCGGGTATCAGTTTGGCCAATCTCCCCGCTAATATGCCCATAAAGATCTTATAATCGGCATTTAGCAGGGAGATTGGGCGATAAGAGTCTGCCTTTTTTGGATCCTTGCCTGGTTTCAATATCAGAACTATTATTGCCTCCTTCCAAGTTTTAGGGACCTTTCCATCCAACCCATAGATTGAATTAAAGGTATCTTCCATGGGTTCTAGTAGCTCCTCTTTGAGATGATTATAAATTTCATTCGGGAGCGCGTCTGATCCTGCAGCTTTTTTATTCTTAGATTTATTTATCTGAGCTACGATCTCCTCTGATGTAAAGGGAGCATCTAAGTGGTTTTTGCTTTCTTCCGAAAGAGCTGGAAGTTGCTTGTTACTGAGAAATGACTGAATCAAACATGGTGGGGGGACCAGGTCTTCC
This sequence comes from Lissotriton helveticus, assembly GCF_964261635.1. Lineage (NCBI taxonomy): Eukaryota > Metazoa > Chordata > Amphibia > Caudata > Salamandridae > Lissotriton > Lissotriton helveticus. Next base: position 413,195,006 of record NC_136057.1, on the reverse strand, counting down.
CTGTACAGTTCTGAGAACATAGAGAGAAGACAGGTCTCTATATCTTGGGTCTTATTTGAAATTTCCCCGCCGGCGTTTATTTTAAGTTCTTTTATGTCATTCCTAGCTCGGTCAGTTCTGACTTTCCATGCTAATAAAGCCCCAGCCTTTTCTCCATATTCATAATTTTGCATCTTACTGGCGTCCCACTGCGCTCTACATTTGGCTTCTAGTCTCCCTCTATATTCTGATCTTGCCTCTTCCAACTTCCCCAAAATTTGAGTAAATCGCTCCTGGTCCCCATTGCCAGCTCCATCTCTTTCTCTCTCCAAGCCACCTATCCTCTCTACAATGCCCTTTAATACCCCTGCTTCAATCTTGTTCTTATGACAGATGATTCCATGGAGTTTCCCCCTGAGCCAGGCTTTATAGGCGTCCCAAACTACATCGGGTGTTGTTGAGTCGGAGTTCAACATAAAAAACTCCAAGGTCGAATCCTTTACTGCGGCAATCACATCAGGGTCCTGCAGCTTGGTCCTATTAAGGGTCCACCTTAATGACCGCCGCTGTACCTCCTCAATGTGATATACAATATGTAGAGGTGCATGGTCAGACAGATGACTCGGAAGAACTAAAATCTCCCTTATGTTGGCTAATGAACCTCTGTCTAAAAAAATATAGTCATTCCTGGAGGAATGACGGTACTTTTTACTAAAAAAGGTAAAACCCTTCTCGTTTCCCTTTATTTCCCTCCATAGATCAACTAGGTCCATGTCGTGGATCATATTAACTAATGCCCTTCGTACTTTTGCTGCCCCTTTATAATGACTTAAATTGGACCTATCTTTGAGGGGGTCGATCAGAACATTAAAATCCCCCCCTATCACATATGGTGGTGACTCCAGCATCAATATCGATTGTAATTTGTAGATATAATCTGGATCATCTGAATTTGGACCGTAAAAAGAGGCACAGACTATATCACGATTTTCAAATGCTAATGTGGCAGTCAACCATCTACCAGATGAATCTGACTGTGCTTTTTTTATATCGCATGGCGTCCCTTTTTTAATTAAAATGGCAACCCCTCTGTTTTGGGCTGTTTGTTTTGAAGCACCAAAGCTCTTTACCCAAGTAACTTTCGAGAAAATTGCGATGCTTTCTTCATAGCTCAAATGTGTCTCCTGTAGCAGAGATATTTGTGCTGTTGACAATTCTAAATGTTTAAGAATAAGCCTCTGCCTCCGAGGGCATCTTAAGCCATTGACGTTCCACTAGATAAATATTGCCCCATTAATCCTTGAAGTCACCCCTGCCATCCTTCTCTTTTCCTACCTGTCATTGTCGACCCTTTTGTGAGGCAAGACTTATCATAGTTACATAAAAGGTTTAGATGAGGATGATTTTTTTTCTTCTTTTTTCCCACTGCTCCCCCACCGCGTGCCCTCCCTCCTACCCAACCCCCCCTCCCCAAACCCCGTGCCCTCTCTACCCATGAGGAACCCACCCATGCCTGCTGACTTTCACACCTGTCCGTGCAGAGATTTTTAGGAGCCTCAACCATTATCATGCAAGTGAGGCGATTTAGCAGAGTTTAGGGGCACAAAAACACACTGGAAACATATTAAAAAACACAAATGGACCTTCTTTGCTTGAGAATAGCCCTTAGGAGTGCCAAGGGTTACCTTGGGAGAGCCTGCCCCACTTGGCGATCCCTCTAGATCACGGTTTATCATACAAAATTACAAAAATTGTCCACTGATCGTAGCCACTGCGGGAGATGTGACCATTTGGAATTTTTAGGGTGATCTGACAGATATTGGATGCACAATAAAGATTACGGCCGATTTCTGCTCTACCAAGTCTGGTCTCTATAATTTCCAGGTTGGCCTCAGTGGGGTACCAGTAGGGGCAGAGTAATAGTGGCACAAATCTTGGGGTTATAGATTTGCAGAAATAAACTAAAGATCCTCCTCTTTAAGTAACTCCCCCTCCCCTGGTGTCCCACCAAATGGTGAATCCCAGCTGGAAGGACGTCCCCTTGTCCTGCCTGTATTAACCACCTCACCGGTCCTCTGTACTCAGACCTTCACCCCCACTTTTCTACAGAGCTCCATTGCTTTGTAGGTAGTTCTAAATAAAGACCCACAGGCATAGAATTAAATGGAGGTGGGTGTGTAAGAGAAAAAGAATGACACAGAACTTGATGACTAATAAGGCTGTATTGTGATGTATTCTCCTCCCGTGAAGCCTTAGTTTCACTCCAAATGTTTACAGTACTGTAAGTGGACTCTGAAGTGTTTTATGCACAAAAGAAAGTTAATGTGAATTACTTATGGAAATATTTTGAAGGTGATCCAGCGGTACTCCAAAAATAAAGCCTGAAACCATTTCACTTATCCCAGAAACACAAGAACACACATACTCACCAGTGGGGCCCATATCACTGAGAGTTACTCATGCACACTTTCTCTTTATTCTAGGGATCAGTGAATTTAATGGAGAGCTGCTGTATCATTTAGCGAGATGTCTAATTTAAACTGAACGTTGCACTATTTACATCTGCAGTTTTTAGAATCTTACCATGGTTTTGTCATCAGAAAATATACATTTAGACATATCGCCATATGGGTCGACGGGTCTGCTATTACAAAATTAGGCGTAGGAAGACTCAAGACCAGCTTAAATTTCCATTTATCTAATTTTATTCAAGCAGATTTAACATGTCTATAACTTTTCTTTATTTATTTAATTCTCAAAATAACATTTAAACGAAAGTTTTGTTCAAAACAGTTAAATTCCTAATATTTATTTCTGATATTTTTCTAAAATAAAATATTAAGTTCAGAACACAGGTTTAAGCAAAGATTGATAGTTCTCAAAGTCCATTTTTCTCCTTAACGTCCCTAACTAGAATCCCTACTCAAAAGTGCATTTTCTGAAAAGGAAAAAGTTAACGTTCCTAAAACTAAATTCTTACATGTCCAAGTCAATCGACAGTCCGACAGCATGCCAACAGGAAATTGAAGAAGCGTTTTTTACTTAACAAAATTGTAATAATTAATAATTGTAATTCTGAAGCTTATAGAGCGCATGGTTACACTTACCAGTGTGTCCCCGCGCTGAATAAACCGCTGAGGAACCCGTCCTGGCCTGTTCCTGTGAGGCGCCCAACTCCTGGCCCCCCCCTGGTGAAGCCAGGCATCCTTAGTGATTAGGGCCAAAATCAGCACTTTTTATATCTTTTTTTACTAGCTCTATCTAAAATAAGGAGTAACTTTCGGAGAAAAATCGAGTCCTCATTGGTCAATTTAGGGTCAGATGAGCATAACCTCATCGATAAATTATATTTTTTCTTTCCTGTCATGAGTTTTTTAAATGTTCCCATTGTTTCCACTGTCCGGCTTGGTCAAGTTCTTCAACTTGCAACGTACGTTACACGATTTTCACACGTTCAGAACCATTGCTCTCAGCACTTGCCAGCCACCTAGACTTTCAGGCCACCTCGACCTTGAACTTGCCTTCCACACAGGCACTGGCCGCTCGCATTCCTTTTGGTCAGTCATTAATGCGCATGCGTTTTGTCTTTCACTTTCAAAGCAGGCCCATAACTCCATCTTGCCTCGGGCCTCACGAGTCGGAATGAGAACTATCATAGAAACAAACACAAATAAACGTTAACTAAGAGAAAAATAGCCTATTCTGTTTACCTCCCCCTTTGCTAAGGTTTCCCTATTAGTAGTTACCTAGCGACAAGCTACATATATGCATTCTATACTTACTTTTGGCCCTTATTTCAGCCACACATATATACAAAAGCACATTTATGCTTTATTCCATTATTTTAAAGCTACATATTAATACCAAACAGGACAAAATAACACAGTTAATAAATTATGTTTGCAACTCAAGCAAGAATTAATTTCCCACGTGTTGAGGTGTGTGAGACAATTTATTCTAAGTTGGTTAGTCCATGCAACACTCCATTAGTTCAGATTACACGTTATTGAAGTGGGATTTCGCAAGGGGTACCCAAAATTTATTTTCTCCACCTAGCTCCATCAACTCCCCCCTTTGGTGATTTTATCACCAAAATATCTCCTAAAATTTTGCAAATGTTTTATCAAAACATGTTCCATGTTCTTCAAATTAGTACATTTTATACTTTAGTATCTCTTTCTTTAGTCTCCTTAAAGATTTTCTCTCAGAATTTTACTAATTCTACACCACCTTTTCCTCTTTCCTTTTCTCTCCTTTCTTGTACTGCTTTTTTTAATGCTTCTCTTGCATTCCTTCTTATTCTGCATATGCAACATAGTATTATCATCTTAATTACCAACACTATTACTGTTACTGGTATTAGTATCTTACCTATTATTGTACTACCTATCTCTTGAAACCAATGCTTAATTGCAGTAAAACTTCTACTAAGACGTTCAAGAATACCATCAACCTCCAGTGGTCCACTTCTTCATGCAACTTTGTAATATTTATAATATATTTTTCAATATTTTGACTTTTATCAGGAATATAGGTGCAACAGTGTTGTACCTTCAATATTCCGCAGACTCCTCCCTCTTTGGCCAATATAATATCAAGAGCAAGACGGTTTTGCATTACCATAGCTCTCATAGCAATCATTTCGGTGTTTACCATTAGGAAACCACCCGCTGTGTCTGTTGATAAACGATCTACAATTGTAGACAATTTTTGAATTCTATTAGCATTGAAAGATATTCCCACTGCTGGCATCAGTGCTCCAAAAAATCACCTATTATTTCTAAAACAGTCTCTCTCTTTTTGTGACTCAAAAGTTTACCTATCTCATGTATACCATTTGTCCCTCTATCAACATGAACATTTTTTGGAAAGACCAAACCTACATAACATGTCCCTTACCAATGGTCTGGCAGTCTGTAATAAGCTTTGTTCCCACAAATGTAATACAGTATCCTCTCCTCCTTTAAATCCCCAACACCCTATTATTCTATAGGTATCTTTACATTGACTTGCTCCCACAAAGGAACTATCATACATAGTGTTGTCTCTTCTAATACAGAATTTTCCCATCATTGGTGTATCTATATTTATAGCAACATTTATATTTCGTTCATCAATATTCTCATCATTGGATGTTCAATATTTTGATTTCTCATGCTTCACTCTTTCTTTGCGTTTGTAAGTCAATCTTCTCTCAACCATATCTAAGAAAGCTTTCTCTTCTACTCATTTTACATGTCAAATAATTTTTAAAGGCATATTCATGACTCAATTCATCTACCTCTAGAAAGTATTCTCCCATAACTGCAGCAGGTTTTCTTTTATTCAGAGTCTTATACATTTTTAACTTAGCAAACACTTCATCTGAATTTGAGAAATGGTATTCCAACTTCCCTGTCTGGTAAAACAGACTAGCAATCACACTACAAGTAATCCCATAGGTAAGTGGGAGATGATGATAGGTCACCCCCTCGGAAACAGATGCAGGCAATTTTACACATACATAATAATCACTTGCATCCATAGTCCTAACATATTCAGACAACAACTTTGAGAAAGTATTCTTTGAAAAGTCGCTAATCGAGCTATCCTGATGCACTTCTGGCCTATATACATGCTGCTTGTTAGACTTTGACTCTGGCTCCTGTTCACTTGAACTCTCATTCTTTTTCAATTTCACTAGCTTATCTTGAAAAGGAATTACAATAGCTAAAAGTATCCATATTATTGTTAATAACCCAGTACAAATCATACACAACCTACACCATTTTCGAAATATAGAACACTTTGTCTTATGATTGTTACTAGCAGCCCGTCCCGACGTTGTCCGGGAGCAATTAGGCTTCAGGGCCCCCGCCCGACGTTGTCCGTGGGCCCCCCCGGAGCCTTCCTCCATATATTGCAGTATTATACCTCTGTTTACTTTGTACGCTTTTGTAACCTGCACACGTCCCTTTTTCCTCCTGTAATGCAGTATTATACCTCTGTTTACTTTGTACGCTTTTGTAACCTGCACACGTCACTTTTTCCTCCTGTAATGCACTGTTTGGCTCACTTTTGTAATGCACCGTTTGCTTCCTCTTGTATTTTGTTGGCTCAGGATTGTCATTTTTGCTTCATCTTTTCTTTTGCTGCCGCTCACCGCTCCTAAATAAATAAATAACCTACCTGATCCGCTGCTCGCCGCTACTCCCCGCCTGTCCGCCGCTCCTCCCCGCCTGTCTGCCGCTCCTCCCCGCCTGTCCGCCGCTCCTCCCCGCCTGTCCGCCGCTCCTCCCCGCCTGTCCGCCGCTCCTCCCCGCCTGTCCGCCGCTCCTCCCCGCCTGTCCGCCGCTCCTCCCCGCCTGTCCGCCGCTCCTCCCCGCCTGTCCGCCGCTCCTCCCCGCCTGTCCGCCGCTCCTCACCGCCTGTCCGCCGCTCCTCACCGCCTGTCCGCCGCTCCTCACCGCCTGTCCGCCGCTCCTCACCGCCTGTCCGCCGCTCCTCACCGCCTGTCCGCCGCTCCTCACCGCCTGTCCGCCGCTCCTCACCGCCTGTCCGCCGCTCCTCACCGCCTGTCCGCCGCTCCTCACCGCCTGTCCGCCGCTCCTCACCGCCTGTCCGCCGCTCCTCACCGCCTGTCCGCCGCTCCTCACCGCCTGTCCGCCGCTCCTCACCGCCTGTCCGCCGCTCCTCACCGCCTGTCCGCCGCTCCTCACCGCCTGTCCGCCGCTCCTCACCGCCTGTCCGCCGCTCCTCACCGCCTGTCCGCCGCTCCTCACCGCCTGTCCGCCGCTCCTCACCGCCTGTCCGCCGCTCCTCACCGCCTGTCCGCCGCTCCTCACCGCCCCTCCCGCCGCTCCTCACCGCCCCTCCCGCCGCTCCTCATCGCCCCTCCCGCCGCTCCTCATCGCCCCTCCCCGCCTGTGCGCCGCTCCTCATCGCCCCTCCCCGCCTGTGCGCAGCTCCTCATCGCCCCTCCCCGCCTGTGCGCAGCTCCTCATCGCCCCTCCCCGCCTGTGCGCAGCTCCTCCCCGCGCTCATGTCCACCGGTCCTCTTCGCGCTCCTGTACGCCGCTCCTCTTCGCGCTGCCAACGTCAGCACGCACGTCGCGGCCGGCGCTTCTTCCAAGGGACTACTTTTTTTTGGGGTACATTTTTGAAATTAAGTATATTTATTAAGTTTATATAGCCTATGTCCATCTGAACACCCTGACGATTACAACGATGTATCGGGTGTGTGGATTGGCGCTGTGGTTCCCGAGTTTACCCGCCTCAAAGGTTCAAAGTTCTTCCTTTATAATAGTGGTATAGATTTACCATTTTTTTTTTTTTTTTTTTTTGACACACGCAAATTTTATTTAACAATTTTTCTTTGACCTTGTGTCACCTTCAAGTTAGTTTTTGTTACTCCTAACAACATTTCTTTGACCGAATGTCAATTATACAAATATTTATTTCTAACAGATTTTCTTCGACCTTTTGTCACTTACAATTTTTTTTTCTCCTTCTATAGCACCTCCTTCTTTATCAGAATTTTCAGGGTTTATACTTTATATCTTATACCTTGAGCAACTGCTCTTCTTTTCAGTAATTTGTCTCTTTACTCACTTTTCCCATTCGTCTGGTGGAAACTCAAATCTTCTTGACTACTATTTACTTCTGAAATTGTTGGCAAAATGACATACGACCATTCAGGTGACTTATATTTTTGATTTGGCCTCCTTACTCTCTTTGGTCTATGTACTACACCAATCTTTCTTCCCAAAGACTCTCCTTGACTTGTTATCTCATGTACTTGCTCCTCTTGTTCTTTTCCTCTATTAGTTATTCTGATTCTCAATCCGCCATTATTCTTTGGCCAGTTGTCTCCTTTACAGAATCTTTGTCTTAGGTTCTGCAGTGTTTTGTTCCACTCTCCAAGCCCTTTTTCTTTGACTTTTTCTCACTGATGTTTCATCTCCACTGTCATCAGTTTTGCTTTCAGTGTCTTCAACAGTTTCATTTATGATGAATTTTACGATATCCTTATCTTTTGTAGTATCAGCTTTTGTTTCTGATAGTTATTCTACTCTGTTAGGAACTCCTCCAGAACTGGTACTTGGAATCATATCTTCATCATGAGTTGCTTCCGCCTTTCTAGTATTTGGAATCTCGTCCCTGCCTTCAGAGCCTTCAAACTGTTCTTCTGAATTGTCTCGTTCAGCAGTTTCCTCTACGTTCTGCTCAGTCTCTTCACCTGTCTCTTCTCTTACCAATTCTCGATCTTCAGATTTATCTTCAGAATATGGTACCTCAACAATTTCCCTTCTCCTTCTGATGCAGAACTAGCCTCGGATACTTCCAGATGTCGACGTTCTTGTCGAGCTTCTGAATCTTGACCTTCCTCTGGCTCACCCTCAGAATCAGTGGTAATTTCACCTTCGTCTGGGTTCTCAGGTTCAGGTACCATGATGGTATGGCTTGCATGTCACCACATCAGACAGGTTTTTGCAGTAATCCAGAATGATTAACAACTTATCAACTGGTACATATGCCGGTCTCATCACCCTGCCCATCAGAATCTCGTGTGGACTCAGTCCAGTTTTCCTGTCAGGAATGCTTTTCAGAGTCATCAGAACAAGTGGCAAAGCATCTGGCCACTTCATTCCTGTTGCCAGACACATTTTTGCAATCCTGTTTTTAATTGTTCCGTTTACCTGTTCAACTACTCCTGAAGCCTCAGGCCTGTAAGCACAATGTAGTCTCTGAAGTATATTCAGTGCTTCACAAATCATCTGTATGAGTTCATTTTGGAAATGAGAGCCACGATCTCTCTCAATCGTTACTGGGAACCCGTACCTAGGTATGATTTTCCGCGAAGCAATTTTGCAACAGTAATTCCATTGTTCCTCCTTGTGGCAACGCCTCCACCCACCTTGAGAACAAACATATGACCACCAAAACATATCTCAATCTGTTACATGGTGGCAGTTCAATAAAATCCATTTACATTCATGTGAATGGACCCCCCTCCCGTCCTATGGTTCCCAGACTCACAATTGTTTTTCTGTTTGGATTAAACAGCTGACATACCAAGCACCTCTGGCACAGGCTCTCTGCAATCATCCTGAATTTTGGGTTATACCAAGTCTGTCTAAACAGTCTTAACATAGCATCTCTTCCAATGTGAGCTTGACCATGGTACGGTCGGGCCATGTTTGAGATCATGCTATCAGGCATTACTGGTCTTTCATCTTTGTAAACCCACATTTCATCTTCCTCCCTTTGTCTGCATCCTGCTTTAAACCAAGTATTCTTTTCCTCCTCATCTGCCTCTTCCTGCATTTGCCTCACTTCCTGCCAAATTTCAACTACTGTTAGCATTAAAGGACTTGGAACATGTTCTTTTTCCCTGTCTTTACTGATTGAAGCCAAATTCTTTGCGCAGTACTTTGCAATGGAGTCTACATATCTGTTACCTCTGGTGATGTAGTCATCCCCTTTCTTGTGAGCTGCACATTTTACCACAGCAATTTGTCTGGTAACTGAATTGCATCAATCAACATCCTCACAAACTCAGCATTCCGTATGGGAGATCATGCAGAGGTCAAATAACCTCTTTGGGACCACAGTTGTCCATAATCATGAACAACTCCAAACCCATACTGACTGTCGGTCACTATGGTGACCGTAATCTCTTTTCCCAACTCACATGCTCGAATCAAAGCAATCAGCTCTGCTACTTGAGCAGAACGAATTCCCTTCAAACAAGATGCTTCCAACACTTTTGCAACAGTGCACACTGCATATGCCGCGCTCAAAGCACCCTCATCCATTCTTAGACTTGAACCATCCACGAACATCACATAATCAGATTCAGACAATGGCTCATCTCTGATGTCTGGTCTTGGTTTGGTACAGTATTCAAGAACATCCAAGCATTTGTGATCAACCTCCCCTCTTACTACAACTTCTTGGACATCAGGCAACAGTGTAGAAGGATTTACATTTACACACCTCGAAATGGTCACATTCTCTGCTCCTAGAATGGTCTTTTTGTACTTTGTAATCCTGCTGTTGGTCAAATATTGAGTTTTTGTTCTAGTGAGGAGAATCTCCACTAAGTGAGGTACATACACTCTCACTGGAAATCCCATCACTATTCCTTGACTTTGCTCTAAGCTAACACTTGTAGCTGCTACTGCTTTCTGACAACCTGGTATCGCTTTTGCAACAGGGTCCAAAACAGCTGAGAAATATGCAATGGGCTTTCTCAATTTCCCGTGTCTCTGAATCAGTACTGATCATGCACATCCCTCTCGCTCACTGCAATACAGTTCAAATTCTTTTTCATAATTTGGCATCCCTAAAGCTGGTGCTTCACAAAGACTGGTTTTTAACTGCTCAAGTGCTTCCATCTCAGTTTTAGTCAGAACAATAGGGTCTCTGATGTCTGCTTTAGTCAACCTCTGCAATTGCCTTGCAATCAATGAGAATCCACTAATCCACTGTTCAATAGCCCACCATTCCCAGGAACATTCTCACCGGTCTTAGAGTTTTCGGTAGGTTCATTCCCTGTAGCATTTTAATTCTTTTTGCAGTCACTTGCTGATTCCTTTGGCAATCTTATGACCTAAGTATTGCACTTCCCTCTGACAAAATTTTTTATTTAGATGGTGACACTTTATGTCCCTCTTCATCCAAATGGTTCAACAATGCAACGGTATCAGTTATGCATGCATTTTTAGTCTTTGATGCTACCAGAAGGTCATCTAATGCAATGCAACTAATGCAGATTCTCCAGGCAAGCTCAAACTCTCTACTGATTTCTTTAGCAATTGATTAAATATTGAATTTACTTTCAGTGTACCCTTGAGGAATTCAGCACCATGCCAGAATACGGTCTCCGAACCGGAACGCGAATATTGGCTGGCTTTCTGGATGTAATGGAACTGTGAAAAACGCGTTACATAGATCTATGACTGTGTACCATTCCGCATCATAGGGAATCTGATACAGAATCACTGCTGGATTTGGTACAATCGGGCAACATGGAACAACTATTTTATTGACCTTTCTCAGGTCTTGTACAATCCTAAAAGATCCATTTGGCTTTTTCAATCCCATAATTGGAGAATTACAAGGACTGCTTTCTATTTCCCTTAGTATTCCTTGCTCAATCATTTTGTCAATCACTGGAGTTATTCCTTCAATCACTTCTGCAGTCGTTTTATACTGGGGAACATTTGGGTAATTTGCACCTTCCTTTACCGTGACCTTTACAGGATCCACATCTCTCATTAATCCAATATCTTTTCCTGTGAAATCCCACACCTTTTCTTTCACTGATTCTTTTAGTATATCTGGTATTTTCTCTCGATCAAACACAGGGAACAGTTTATCCTGCTCAGCCTCAACCATGAGCATAGTCATTTTATACAGGCTATCTTCATCTGGGGTGTGCAACTCTATGCCGGTGAACAATATATGGCGCAATTTATCTTGCACAAAATGTCCCTTTCTAACAGATTAATGGGACTACTATGGCATACCACAAATCGATGCATATCTTTAAAAGTTCCAATTTCAACTGGTTTTGTCAAGGAAGTTTTTATCTGTCTATTAGCTACACCTACAACTTAGATCAACTCTCCAGAGAGGAGGATTTTGAACTTCCACTGATCTAACAGTAGAACGGGTAGCACCAGTGTCCACTAGGAAAGTGATCTCTACATCATTCACCTTCCCGCTCACAAATGGACCAGACTCCTCTACCTCAAGAGTGGCTCCAAGCACACACTCTTTTCCTCTCTCAGGCACCGTCAGAAACTTTAATCTGACTCACTGCCACCCTCTTGTAACCAATATTGAGGACACGCATTCACTCTTTGCGTTCTTTTTACCTGCTCACCTCCGCTGAATCCTGTCTCTGCACTGTATCTCTGCTGGTTTACACTGTGTAGCAGTGGCGGTTGTGGCACCTGACTTTGCTGATTTACTATCTGCTGTTGTTGCGGTGGTTGTTGGTTTAGCTCATACCGCACCTGCGGATTCAATGACGTATTTTCCGCATTAACTCCTGCCAGACATTTACACTCTTTCTTCCAATGTCCTAATTTGCCGCAATTAAAACAGGGGTATTTCTTATTTAATTCATCAATATTCCCTACTAATTTAGGTTTACTGAAACTACCTTTTGGTTTTATCTGATTTGTATCAGCGCCTCTATTATCTAATTGTACTGCTTGTTCTGCCACCTTTACTTGTGCCCACATAGCTTTTTCTTTTAATTTCTTGTTTTGCATCGATTTCCTCGCTACAATATTTAGCTTTCCTCGAAACATCACCTACACTGCTCCACTGCCATCCTATCATATTGTGCCTCATCATATCTCCAATGTACGCCCTCAATTCATACACAAACCAATATATAAAATGGCTCTTCTCCTTTTCACTCAGTTCTTCATACCCACTGTATTGTTTAAATACCAACAACAATCTCTTAAAATGAATGTACAGATTCTTTCGGCTCCTGTGTGGTTCTGTCTATTTTAACCCAGTCAGTTTCTTTTGGGGGAATTTTATTTTTCAGAAACACTATCACTTGCTCATATTTTCTCATCACATCGGGTGACGGAGCTCCTGTTACTTTATCTCTAGGATACTCCTCTCTCGGCCAATCTACAGATATCTTACATTCAGTTCACAGATCTGCTGGTACAACTATGTCAAATAATCCATCTAAATCAACCCACAGTACTTTTGAAACTTTCACAAACCGATCTACCTGTCGATACCATTCCACTGGTTTCTCTCAGCCTAGAGAAATCATTTGTAAATGACAATATATCCTGTCTGCTACAAGGAACATGTACATATCCTCCTCCAGGTATCTCTCTCATAGGGAACTCAGTTGTTACTGCTTCCTTTTCCCTGATAGGAAAAGTTAATGTGGATGTATCACGGTTTTCTTCTTTGCCCACTTAACCCTCCATTTACTCACGTCTCTCCATTTTCGCAACATCACAATCAATTATTTTATCTGCACTAATCTTCCAGCAGTATTCATGTTCTCAATATCTTTTTCAGCAAAATCTACTCTGTATGATTTCTGCAATGATTTGAATTTTGAAAATTCCACTCCTAATTTATTTGCTAATTCCTCCAATTGGTCATACACCGTTTTGGCCTTCCATGTTATGCTTTTACACATGAACATAAGTTCATCATCCTGGTACGTTTTTAGTCTCTGTTCCAATGGTTCCAATAATCAATTCCTCCATGTCTACTTTAAGTTTTGCTACATCCAGCACTTTTGATTTATGCTCTTTTAATTGTAAAGTTTTAATCTACTCACTCAATTCCTGATCTGAAGGTCCAACAGGGGTTTGCGTTCAATCTATTTTTTCTACACTCCTTTCTGGTGTAGCAGAATCAATTTCTGCTCCAGTTGCATATTTATACGATAAACTCTAATTAAAAGTCAAATCGGGCGGATTTACAGTGTTCACTCTTTTAACTGCTGACAAATCTGGGTAAATATTTCTATTCAACTTTTGTAAGCCCTGCTGTAACGGGATTGTTAAACTTGGTTCTTTTACTCTCTGATTTTCAAACACTGGAATTACAGGTCCTATTGTTACTGGAACTGTCACAGCTTCTATGTTTTTGGTAAGCTCTTGTATCTTTTCGGTCAATTCATTGGTAGTTTGTATATACTCTGCAGTACTGGCTTGATCCTCAACTCGTCTTTCTGCCCTATTTACATTTTCTCGATCATCACTCTGTTTAGGGGTACCGGTAAGTCTTGACTCTGTTATAGAGGTATTTGGGTTGTATCTCACTTCTACTCTGTCTGGCACATCTTTTAAATTCAAATATTGTTTTGGAGTTTCACTATTTCTCTCATCAGCCGATGGAGCATTCAGTGTAGTCCATGAAGAACCTGGGTGATACGGGGGCGGTCTCCTATTTAATATCTACTCTAATACAGCATCCTCTGATTCACTGTCACCATAATTTTGCCTTTCTTTTTCTATATTTTTCTTCTTTTCTGTTCATTTTTGCCCTTCGAAATCATCCATCAATCTAACGGGATACAATCCATCACACATTTCCATCTTTCCATCTGCGCATTCTGTCTCTCTCCCCATAGGCCACCGAATCTACTTCGTGGTCTCGCATGTTGACTCAACCGTTCACTTTCTATATCATGTATTGCATCTTCCCATTCAACCAATGCTTCAAATTGAGTGGGTCTCGGTCTTGGCTCAAGCTGCATCATTCTGTCCCTAAAATTTCTCAAGACTGCCAAGCCAAAAGATCCTCCCTCTGGAAAAGCTAACACACCATCATCTTTGGTATACTGTACCCAATTCTCCAACCAAACGCACGTATGGTAACCATATTTTGACAACATGTAAGAAGCAGGCGTCTTCGGCAGAGGAATTATTTTTCCCTCTCTCGTGACTACCTCTGTCTTTTACAAACATATTTTTCATCTTTTTAAACCATGAAGATTTCTTCTTGTTTCCGTCATAATAGTAAGCCATTTTCGGTAAATTTTCCTGCCTCTCAAAAGATCGCGTATTACTCTGTTGCTGTCCCGTAACACCAACCTATCACAGCGCGGTTCACTCTAACAGACCAATTAGAACAAGATACGTCTCTGTAGTGCTCAACCAATAGCTTTTGCTGCTTTACTGTGATGCACCAATCAGCCCTTTACCATTCTCGGTCACAAGGACCAATCCCTGCGCGACACTTTTGACGTCACTCGCGCTCCAGCATCTGCAGCGCTGACTGACCCCTCCGTTACAGGATTTTTTCAAGAAGCCGTATTTACAAGATATTTTACAAAATCAGTTAGTAACTTACACAAAACAATACCATTTGCCTGTTTCGCTAAATAAAGTGATAGTATTTTCTCAATCACACAAGTATTCTGTATGTGGAGTAGACGACGCTTACCTCCACAGATTCGTCGATAAAGTAGCACTACCCTCTACCTTACCCTTCTATCAGGCAATAACGAACCGTTTCTCTAGGAATAAGACACATAGAGACTTTAATACTCCTTAGAGTCTAATACAGAGTTTCACAAGAACGCATATTGCGATTTCATTTACACATGTTCACACAGGAATCCCTATTCATTCATACCATAATTATGTATTTCCAGTAGGCAGCGCTTACCTCTACCCCACCACAGAAATTCTCTATCGTCAGTAAAGTAGCACACCCACTTTACCCTTCTTTCAAGCTCGGGTTAAGTCCTACTACTCTCCCAGCAGTAAGTTTTAGTCAGAATACTCAATGATCCCTATACTTGAAGGTTGAGATTTTATAGACTGTCCTCGCTATACATTTATCCTTTCACACGTAAAGTCCCTAAACAGTGATATACGGCGATACCACCGCAGTATACGGCGATACTACTTCTTTGAAACAGAGCAATGCACTGTGTGACTTTACTTGACACACTTCCTCTGCCTGCAGACAGAGGCACCAGCTTCACGCAACACTTGGAAGCCTTTTCAGAACTACATATAACATGATACAGACTCAACAGATGTTAGTCATAATACTGTACATCAAAAACTCTATATAGTGCTTTATACATAACCCTAGCTAATTTCCATAGCAACCACTACTCTGCTACCAAGCTTATAACTGATCCAGCGGTACTCCAAAAATAATCCCTGAAACAATTTCACTTATCCCTGAAACACCAGAACACACACATACTCACCAGTGGGTCCCATATCACTGAGAGTTACTCATGCACACTTTCTCTTTATTCTAGGGATCAGTGAATTTAATGGAGAGCTGCTGTATCATTTAGCAAGTTGTCTAATTTAAACTGAACGTTACACTATTTACATCTGCAGTTTTTAGAATCTTACCATGGTTTTGTCATCAGAAAATATACATTTAGACATATCGCCATATGGGTCGACGGGTCTGCTAGTACGAAATTAGGCGTAGGAAGACTCAAGACCAGCTTAAATTTCCATTTATCTAATTTTATTCAAGCAGATTTAACATGTCTATAACTTTTCTTTATTTAATTCTCAAAATAACATTTAAACGAAAGTTTAGTTCAAAACAGTTAATATCATTTTAGAAAAATATCAGAAATAAACATTAGGGATTTAAGTTCAGGACACAGGTTTAAGCAAAGATTGATAGTTCTCAAAGTCCATTTTTCTCCTAAACGTCCCTAACTAGAATCCCTACTCAAAAGTGCATTTTCTGAAAAGGAAAAGTTAAAGTTCCTAAAACGAAATTCTTGCGTGTCCAAGTCAATCGACAGTCCGACAGCATGCCAACGGGAAATTGAAGAAGCGTTTTTTACTTAACAAAATCAGCACTTTTTATACCTTTTTCACTAGCTCTATCTAAAATAACTTTCGGAGAAAAGTCGAGTCCTCATTGGTCAATTAAGGGTCGGATGAGCATAACCTCATCGATAAATTATATTTTTTCTTCCTGTCATGAGTTTTTTAAATGTTCCCATTGTTTCCACTGTCCGGCTTAGTCAAGTTCTTCAACTTGCAACGTTACACGATTTTCACACGTTCAGAACCATTGCTCTCAGCACTTGGCAGCCACCTAGACTTCCAGGCCACCACGACCTTGAACTTGCCTTCCACACAGGCACAGGCCGCTCGCATTCCTTTTGGTCAGTCATTAATGCGCATGCGTTTTGTCTTTCACTGTCAAAGCAGGCCCATGACTCAATCTTGCCTCGGACCTCATGATTCAGAATGAGAACTATCATAGAAACAAACACAAATAAACGTTAACTAAGAGAAAAATAGCCTATTCTGTTTACCTCCCCCCTTTGCTAAGGTTTTCCTATTAGTAGTTACCTAGCGACAAGCTACATATATGCATTCTATACTTACTTTTGCCCCTTATTTCAGCCACACATACATAGACAAAAGCACATTTATGCTTTATTCCATTATTTTAAAGCTACATATTAATACCAAACACGACAAAATAACACAGTTAATAAATTGTGTGCAACACAAGCAAGAATTAATTTCCCACGTGTTGATGTGTGTGTGACAATTTATTCTAAGTTGGTTAGTTCATGCAACACTCCATTAGTTCAGATTACACGTTATTGAAGTGTGATTTCGCAAGGGGTACACAAAATTTATTTTCTCCACCTTGCTCCATCAAAGGACAACACTACCAATGTGATAGAAAATTTTATTTTTGGGCTCAATGTTTAGCCAACACACAGGAGGTTTTGACGCTAAGGCACTTGCTTCTGAGGTGACTAAGGAAAATGCTCAGTAATTTAAGAATGCTGAATATTTTAATGGAATGACATAACTTCAATTTGAAGTACTACATGATTGAATCCCAATAATTTGTGGCCCTGAAGAAGCAATATGATCTTGCACAACACCTGTTAAAGAACATTGGATTAATCTTAAAATTGTATCCGCTTATTTTGAATAGTCAAATTTAGTTAAGCAGATTTTTTCATGGAATGAAATCAAGCTTTTGGCCTATCAGGTTAATTGGTCGCAGTTTGAAGTCTGATGTGACAGATATGCTCAGTTGGAGTTTTTTTGCACAGGTTCAGCTGTTCCTATTTACTGTACATTTGCCTTAAGGCAACGAGAAGTTGGCAGTATTGGAGTTTGGAAGTGTTACTGTGTTTAAGCAAGACCACTGACTCATTGTCAGTGAAATTGCTCTCCCACCCTCGCAGCTCCACCATTAGGTGAGGTGCCCCTGCCCCTGCACTCTTGAGTGTTGGTGATCGAGGCCTTCCTCCACCCGCAGGTTTCCCTGCGCCTCATCCCTGGTGGTCCAGTGGACCTCTGTCTCCTTTCTCTCACTCTGCTCCTTCACTCGTTTTTCTACCCTTTCTATCTTTCACTTTCTGCATCTTTCTGCATCTCTGCTCTTTTGTGCCTTATTTCAGCCCATTTTCCCTTTCTCTCCCTCTGCTCATTCACTCGTTTTCACTCGTTTTTCTACCTTTTCTATCTTTCACCTTTCTGCACCTCTGCTCTTTTGTGCCTTATTTCTGCCCAGCTGTCCAGCCCTCCCCGACCCCTACTTAATGGCGGCCACTGGTGCACCGAAGGCGCGTCAAAGGCAAGCACGTCTGCACCCGTCCGCGACCAGCACCAGGAACCCTGGACCTCCGCCCCGCCAACGCTACGACCCAGCAGCACTCCACGCACTCAACCCAGTCTGCAACAACTGCAAGCTAGCATCACCAGCCGAAATCCATGGACCCTTCAGCTGTCACCGCTGCCGGCACACCTGCAGCACCGCCAAGAACACGGATCCAGCACAACCCGCCCACAAGAACATAACCGAACCGAAGACCCTGCAATGCATCCTCCTCGACGTCCGATCCCTCCACAAACACGCCACAAATCTAGGACCTCCTGGACAGCACCACCCCGGACGTAGCATTCTTCACCGAAACCTAGACCAACACCACCTCGGGACCAGACATCGCCATCACCATCCCCCAAGGATACAAGATCTCCAGGAAGATCCGCCCCACCCACCCAGGAGGAGGAATCGCCATCGTCCACAAATCCAGCCTCCGCCTGAGCACACTCCCTGATGAGTCCACAGAACTGATGGAACACCTTCACTTCAAGATACTGGCCAGCCCCACCGCCGCCCTCCAAGGAACCCTCATCTACCGACCCCCCTGAACCCTGCGGACCCTTCACCAACTCCATCACAGACATTATCTCCCCGCAGGCCATCGCATCCACCAACTACACCCTGCTGGGAGACCTCAACTTCCACCTCGACAATCAACTGGACCCCAACACCACATGCCTCCTGGACAACCTCCACAACATTGGACTCTGCCAGATCGTGACCGAGCCCACGCACTCAGCAGGACACACCCTCGACCCCCTCTTCACTACAGGAAACTCCATCACCTTCAGCCACACCACCGAACTCCCATGGACCGACCATCGTTGCGTCCACTTCACCTTCAGAACACCCACCATCCAAAGACACCAGCACCTGCTTCCACAAAGAAACTGGACCAAAATCACCGACGACCAGCTCACCTCCTCACTCAACAACTCCACCCCAACCATCGCGGAAAACGACGACCCCAACACCGCAGCCCGAACCCTGCATAGATGGATCTCGGACCGCACCAACACCAAAGCCCCCCTCAAGAAAAACAACAATACCCGTTCCAAGAAAGCCAGATGGTTTACCACCAAACTTCGAGAGTCCAGGGGCACATGCCGCCGCCTCGAAAAGGCCTGGAGAAACACCAAATCCACAGAAGCCCACAACAACTTCAGAGCCGCCACCTACGCCCACCATCAACTCATCAGAGAAACAAGGAAAAAAGCGATTGAAGACAGAATCTCCACCCACGCACACAACAGCAAAGAACTCTTGAGCATCAAGGAGTTCGCCCAACCCACCAGCGAGTCTACCGACATCCCTCCCTCACAAGATCTCTGCGATAAACTCTGCACCTTTTTCCACCACAAAATCAAGAGCATCTACGACAACTTCGATGAAGACAACCAACACACTGAACCCTCACCAACCACCCCCGACACCCGGAAACCAGCGATTGATGACTGGACAGCCCTCACCACCGAAGACACACTGAAGACAATGAAGTCAATCCACTCAGGGGCCCCCACGGACCCCTGCCCCCACCACATCTTCAACTGAGCCGCCGACACCACCACACCCATGCTCCGCCACACCATCAACCGCTCCCTGGCGACCGCCTCGTTCCCAGACGACTGGAAACACGCCGAGGTCAACCCCATCCTAAAGAAACCCTCAGCGGACCCCACCGATCTCAAAAACTACAGACCCATCTCCCTGCTCCCTTTCCCAGCGAAAGTCATCGAGAAAGCCATCAACAGCCAACTCGCCACATTCATTGAAGAACACAACATCCTCGACTCCTCCCAATCCGGCTTCAGAAAAAAACAGTCCGGAAACCGCCCTCCTCGCCGCAACAGACGTCATCCGCACCCTACTGGACAAAGGAGAAACAGTAGCCCTCATCCTCCTAGACCTATCAGCGGCGTTCTACAGTCTCCTACCGCACCCTAATACGCAGACTCTACAGCGCAGGAATCCAGGACAAGCCCCTCAACTGGATCTGCTCCTTCCTCTCCGGCAGGACGCAACGGGTCAGACTCCCCCCTTTCCTCTCAGACCCCACCTACCACCTGCGGAGTCCCCCAGGGCTCCTCCCTCAGCCCGATGCTCTTCAACGTCTACATGGCTTCACTTGCCCCCATCATCAGAACCTACGGGCTCAACATCGTGTCATACGCAGACGACACCCAGCTCATCCTCTCCCTATCCAATGAGCCCAACACCGCCAGACGCAACTTTCGAGAAGGCATGGAAGCCGTCGCCAAATGGATGAAAAACAGCTGCCTACAACTAAACACCAACAAAACAGAAGTACTTATCATGGGTCCAAACCCGATGCCTGGAGCGACACCTGGTGGCCCACCGCCCTCGGAAACCCACCAACCCCCACAGACCACGCACGCTACCTGGGAATCATCCTGGACTCCGAGCTCAAAATGAACCAACTCTGTCTCATCTACCTGCTTCCACACCCTCCGCCTCCTTCGTAAGACCTTTAAATGGATCCCCCTCGAACACTGAAAGACAGTCACTCACGCCCTGGTCACCAGCAGACTCGACTACGGCAACGCACTCTACGCCGGAATAAACAAAAACCTCATCCACAAGCTACAGAACATCCAGAACGCCGCCGCAAGACTGGTCCTCAACCTGCCAAAACACTGCCACATCTCCCAGCACCTGCGCACACTCCACTGGCTCCCCGTCGACGCGAGAATCACCTTTAAGATGCTCACCCACTCACACAAGGCCCTCCACGGCACCGGACCAGCATACCTGAACAGCCGGCTCAAATTCCACGCACCCCAAAGGACCCTACGATCAGCCCAGCTCTCCTACGCCGTGGTCCCCCGCACCAGAAAGACCAGATCGGGAGGCCGCTCCTTCTCCTTCCTCGCGGCCAAAGCGTGGAACGCCGTTCCGCTCCACCTCAGACAGACAACATCCCCATCTTCGCAAGAAACCTCAAAACCTGGCTCTTCGACTGACCCCCTCCTTGATGGAATGGAACTTGCACCCCCCCCCCCACCCCTAGCGCCTTGAGACCCTTACGGGTGAGTAGTCGCGCTTTAATAAACTCCTGATTGATTGAAGGACCAATTTCCATGGAGGCTGTATGTCTTCGAGCATTGGCTTTAATGCCAATAGTGGTGCGTACTATGATATTCTGATGAAAGTGAAGCTATGCTAACTATTTTGTAGTTTGCTAATCGGAACAAACAAGGATCTGACAAGGGTGATGGAGGTAGTAAAAATTCTAGAGCTGATAATGTTATATCGTTAAACCACTGAGTTTAAAGCAATTTTTCAGGTGTTGGACTCTAGGTTTCTTCTAAGCTGCAGGCATGCGCGCCCGCCCAACATCGCTCATCCTGGCACGCGCTCCTGTGCTCTCAGCATGCTTGTCCAGACAAACATGAAGTTGCCATGCCGCGACCCATTTCATTTTCATCTGCATCCCTCCTGGGTTCCTTATTTTGAGGTCCTAGCCCATTCTGTAAGTATTTTAGAAAAAAGTGAGGCTGAGGGAGCAGCAGAAGACCACGTTGAAGATATGTTTTTACACTTTCATTGGTGGTTGCTCAGGCAAATGGTAGGAGAAGGTTTGCACAAACGTTAGAGCATAAACTGCTTGGACTGATTCTTTGCTAAAATGTGTTTCACAACCTGTTTTGCAGTATCCGAGCAAAATGGCTTAAATTCCGCAACATGTGATTTTGTGAGTGTGAAAAGAATGTACAATTTTTCATCCATGTGATGTTTTCTTTCTGCTAATGCTAACCTGGCATCCTAGAAAACAAGCATCCAAGATTTTTATTACTAGTCCAAATTAAAGTAAAACTACAGCAAATCTGAAATGTTCATCAATCTCATTCCCTAACACAGCCCTTTATGAAAGCGCTGTGAGGCACTGGTGTGCTGCTTGTCTGTCTTCTTCCTTTGAATCCGACCGCCTGACTACGGGCCTAGGCTCATGCAAAATAAAAGATTCACATCAAGTGCATTAATTAAGATCTATGTCAAGCCTTCCCTACTCATATGAGGAATAACAAGGTACAACGCACGAGTTAAACGCACCCCCTCTCTAGGGAGATTGGAGCTCAGCAAAGCATAACGAGGCTATTGGTGCTGCGAAAAACTTGTTTTCACTCCTCTGGTAATGCACAGTTCCGAATAATTATAAAATGGTCACATCCGATAACAATATTGAATTATTCCAGGCAATTAAATTTAATGAGTTTGCAAAAATGTTTGCTTTGTTAAGCTTTGTCCATAAATGTAGTCCCTTTTATTCTGAATGCAGACTTTATCATTTTTGGTGTGAACCTTCATTTAGAGCACTCCAATAGCTCTATCTTGTAGTGTCTTGTGAGTTAGAAATGACTGAACCCTTTTGGCTCCTGATGGACTCCAAAGAGCTATGAGGTAGGTGTTCGAGCAGAATTAAATTAATGTTAATTTGGAAAGTTGA
Source organism: Lissotriton helveticus (assembly GCF_964261635.1). Taxonomy (NCBI): domain Eukaryota; kingdom Metazoa; phylum Chordata; class Amphibia; order Caudata; family Salamandridae; genus Lissotriton; species Lissotriton helveticus. The sequence continues at coordinate 413,172,445 of NC_136057.1, read as the reverse complement.
GTTTGCAGTTACACACAGAAGAATAAAGATGTGCATTACTAAGCTCCGTGTCTGGCGTAGTCATTTGAAGGTACCCAGGCTCGGGAAGATGCTACAAATGATGACTAGATAGGGAATAAGTTACCTGAAGGTCGAGAGTGCTCTCTGAGAGCTTCCTGTGGACCAAGCAAACTGCTCGTGCGTGCCACGTGTGCTGTCAGTATGGAATCAATGCTTTATGCATGTGGGGTGAAAGTGTGGATCCAGTTGCTGAAAGCAGTTGAAGATAACGAAAGCATTGCAAAGAATCTACACATAGTTGGTCCAGAGCCTGCTGGTCTCATCATACATAAAGGTACTGCCCTGCCACATAAAATAGTCCTATATTGTACAAAGTGTCTACGATGAAGGCAGATAGAACCAGGTTTTTGAAAAACAGTTATTGATAATTGACAATTCCAAAATAGGGTGCTACGAACAGAGCTACTGCAAGGTGGAGACCAAGTGCAAATTGGGAAGAAAAGAAGAAACAATCAAATTAGCAAACCCATCCCAGTCATCGTACTACTGCACGCAGTGAAGTGGCTCAAGGAGACATGCCAACAGTTGTGCTTGCCGTGCTGTCTCTACCTGAAGTGGCCAACCACCAAAACTGCTGACTGGGGCTCAGAACAACTTCACAGGACTTTGAAGAATAATGAGCCAAGAGTGACTCTCTCAATAGTGAAATTACTCAGATAGCAGTGACGAAAGTCACATTTCCAGCTATCATTCAAGATAATCCCGAGGCTGGTACGGTACAAGGCCTCACGGATGAGTTGCCTACACCAATGCACTGTGACCCACCAGCGGTGTCAGTAAGTTCCACACTTGTTTACAAAGCTGCCGCTTTTCTGACACCCACACCTTTCGGTTGAAGGCATTTAAGGATTTCATTGATGCATTTCTGGTTTTAATACTTTTTTCATATTCGTTTGAAATCATAAAATCAGAATACAGTACATCACAATACCTTATCTTTGTACAAGCAAATAAAACCACACACATTATTTAGATGCACTTGAAGAGACTGATTTAAAAAGATGATCATCAAATACCTCAAAAATCTCGCTGGGTATGTTGTAAAAACTCATAAGGAAATGCCAAAAACTGACAAAATTACATGTCAGATTAAAAAAAATTTGAAGCGCAAATTCAATCCAATGTCTAACGTAAATTACAAAAGATGCATTTTCAGTCACGAACAACAGAGTTGGTGAAACCATCAATTAATTTGTGGAGGTACTCAACACTCATTAAACATTGCAAGTTTTTTTTTCACAACCAATTTTATTGAGCAAATGAGCATTGAGAATGTGGCATCTCCACAACCGAAGAACACCACGACAGTATCAAAACAGCAATTACAAAGGCAGCAAATGCTAGAGTAGACTCAGAAAATATGCTCAGCATAGAAACACCCCAGCGACCCACCCTAACCCACAACTCCACCCCCCAACCCCGGACACCCCCCGACCCCCCCCACCACACGTGCACAGAAAGCAATAAAGAAAAGCAAGTAGGTGCAGCGCCACCAGGGCAATGCTGCTTCGGGCCAACAGTGTCACTGTGATCAAATGTCCTCCTCTCGCTCCGCTGGGGGGTCCAGGGATAGACCACGATAGTCAGCCCAACGCTTCCAAATTTTGAAGTGCTTGTGAGGACAGCCCCGCGCTTCAAAGACCGGCCTCTCCAGACCCATGAAGTAATCCAACCCCGCCTTCCAAGCAGAAAGGGGGGGGGCCCTCACCGCTTTCCATGCCCGGGCCAGGTCTCGCTTGGCCACAACCAGCCCCAATAACAGCAAATGGCGCTTATATATGTTACCCCCAACCCCTTCCATGATGTGCAGTAGGCCCAACCGGTGGGTACGAGGAAGGTCCCAGCCCAGCACCTCAGCCAGGCAACTCCACACACCCCTCCAGAACCCAGTCAGCCGGCCACACGTCCACACAGTATGCATTAAGGACCCAGGCACCGACCCACAGCGCAAGCATTCCGGGGATGCAATCAAACCAGCTTTCCACAATCGTTCACGCGTATAATATGCCCGATGCAGGTATTTGAATTGAATGAGCCGGAGCCGGATAGCAATGGCAGTTCCACGTGGGGACTCCAGCGCCTCCCTCCAGTCGTCTTCGTCGAGAGGACCCACGTCCACCTCCCACGCCTCCCGAAGAGAGTGCAGGGTGGAGGAGCAGTGGACAATTAGTGTCTGGTATATCTTGGAGACCTTCTTGTCTCCCAAGTCTCCCATAAACACCTTAGCCTCGACCGGGCTAAACTCTGGCAAGGAGTCGAGACCGGCGATGCTCGGGGCGAGGGCATGGCGCAGCTGAAGGTAGCGGAAGAATTGGGACTGAGGCATCTGGAATTCCATGCGGAGCTCCTCGAAGGATTTGAGGGTGGTGCCAGACATGACCTGACCCAGTTGTGTAACCCCTATGGCTTCCCAACCCTCAAAGCCGGCCAGAGCCGCCAGCTCTGGGAGTAGACCATTATGCCAAAGCGGCGTCTCAGCCGTCAACTTGCCCCACCATCCCATGCGGCGCAGGGATTGTCGCCACACGGCAAAGACCACCCTTGTGACCGAAGGTAACCCACGACGCAGGCGAGCCGAATACAGGATGGTGTGGAGCGTATGATCACCCATGAGCGACCGTTACAGGGCGTAGGCCGGATCGCTTCTATCACCATACCACCACTCATTAAGAACAAGTAGCTGGGAAGCCTGGTAGTAGGAGAGGAGGTACGAGGTGGCCAGGCCGCCACAGTATGTGGACAGAAAACATGTCTTCAGTGCTACTCTGGCCGCACCCCCATCCCACAGGAAGCGTCCCAACACCGAGTTAACCTGACGGAACCACTCCAAGCCGATGGGGTATGGGAAATTCTGGAGCTGGTACAGTAGACGCGGAAGCGCCACCATCTTGAAGATGGCCGATCTACCAAAGATAGTGAGCGGCATCCTGGACCAAGTTTTGACATCAGCCTGTACCCGTTCCCACACCGGCAGGACTCCACGCGCCCAGGCCACAACCCGCGATTCCGATAGGAAAACGCCCAAGTACTTTAGGCCACCCGTCACCACACGCAACTCCGCAGCCCAGGGGTCGACAACCACTCCGCCGCCCAGCACCCACAGGGTCGATTTATTAAGGTTGAGACGGAGGCCCGATGCCTCGCCGAACGCACGCATAATCTCTAAGACCCGGGGGCCCGAGCGTTGCAGGTCGGTGAGAAAGAAGAGGACGTCATCCGCATACAGCGCAATTCTGTCTGCCAGGTCCCCATTCCAGACAAAGCCACACAATCGGGCATCCACTCTTACCTGCGACGCCAGGGGTTCCATGGCAAGGTCAAACAGATACGGGGACAGAGGGCAGCCCTGCCGAGTACCACGACCTATATGGAAACGCCCAGAGGTAGCTCCGGCCACACGGACCGAGGCCGTCACGTTAGTGTAAAGAAGACGGACATATGACAGGAAAACCGGCCCCAGGTTGAGGCGGGCTAGGAGGGCAAACAGGTAAACCCAGCTCACAGAATCAAAGGCCCTGTCCATATCCGCCAAGAAGAGTGCCGCCTGCTCATCGCTAGCACCCATAGCATCCACTGCCGCTTGCGCCCGTCGGATGTTATGTCGGGTAGCCCTCCCTGGCATGAATCCAGCCTGGTCGGGGTGGACCAGGTCAGTGATATGGGGTAGCAGGCGGTTCGCTAAGGCCTTAGCCAGGATCTTAGCCTCGATGTTTAACAAGGAAATAGGCCGGTAAGAGTCGTACCTGTCCGGCTCCCTGCCCGGTTTTAAGAAGACCACGATCTCGGCGTGGCGCCAGTCCGGCGGCAGCTCCCCCTGAGCCCGCGCCGCCTCTAGGGCACGCCGATAGTGGGGCCCCAGCTGGACGTGAAACTTTTTATAGAATTCGCACGGGTATCCGCTCGGGCCGGGCGCCTTCCCGGTATTCAGTTGACCAAGGGCCTCCCCAAGTTCCTCAGCCGTGAGCGGGGCGTCCAGGGCAGTCCTGGTCTCATCCGGAACGGCCCGCGGTAGCAGGTCGTCAAGGTAAGCGGAGATCCCATCCTCCTCCAAGTGGTCACAAGGGGCGTACTGCGTCTCGTAATAGCGGGCAAAGCTAGCCGCCAATAGGGCCGGGTCAGTCATAACTGAGCCGTCCTCAGCCGTAAGACCCGGCAGCACAAGAGGCTGGAAGGTCGCCTGGCACAACCTGTGTAGCATAGTGCAGGACTTGTCGCCCCACTGGTATACCCTGCTGCGCGTGGCGAGCCACGCCTGCCGGGCTTCATCGTGTAAGACGGAGGCATACGATTGTTGGGCCTGTAGGAGCCGCCGCACCATGCCGTCGTCGCTCCCAAGACTACCACGCCGTTCCAGCTCCTCCACACGGGCGGCAGCAGTCACAATGGCTTCCCGATGCCTCCGCCGAGCAGCCACGCACCAAGCAATATCAATACCCCGCAACGTGGGTTTCAGCGCCTCCCACACCACAATTGCATCCACATCACCCACAAGATTCTCACGCCAATAATGATCAAGCGCCTCGCGCAGGTGATGCACGTACTCGGGCCGTTGCAGCTGCCAGGACGACATCCGCCATCTAAACGGCTGTCGTTTGGAAGGGAGAGTCATGGTTGCCAGGACCGGGGAGTGATCAGACAGGCCCCTGGGGAGTATCACTGCATCCCTGACTCGACTCAGACAGGCACCCGGCACAAACAGATAGTCCAGCCTTGAAAAGGACCCATGCACCGCCGACACAAATGTGAATTCACGCGCAGCAGGATGAAAGTGGCGCCACACATCAACCCATCCCAGGCCACTCGCAGTCGCACTCAATCTGGTGGGAGCAGCAGCGGGGGGGGAATCCACTACAACAGGCGCCCGCCTCCGACGATCCAGGCCCACATCCATAACCTCATTCCAGTCACCCCCCACCATGGTCAGCACCTCCGGAATCTCATCCCACAGCGCGAACAGCCGCTCAGACAGGGCCCATTGGAGAGGGGGGGGGGGCGTACACGCTACCAAACACCACCCGTTCGGTACCCAGCAGGCCCATGATGAAAACAAAGCGGCCCTGAGGGTCTATCCATTGCTTCTCATGCACATAAGCCACCCTGCGGTGCACCAAGATAGCCACCCCCCGCGAGCCCCTTGTAAAACCGGCATGGTACACTTGTTGAAATCCAAACCTCTGGAGGCTAAGGGCCTTGGAACCCAGCATGTGGGTCTCCTGAAGCAGCAGCACATCTACCATCTCCCTCTTCCCCCATCGTAGCACAGCCCCTCGCTTGATTTTGTCCAAAATTCCTCTCACATTCCACGTCACAACACGCAGGGCCTTATGAGGAGACATAGTCACATCATCAGCTAAACATTGCAAGTTTAATGAATTTATTGATGAAGACGCTATACGTCTTAGAGTTATTGATGGATGTTTTTCCCATAACGAATGCTGAGAGAGATTTAGTCTGGCGCAAGTGTTAATGTCTGCCAGAGCTGAAGTGTGTGCTGATAGACCAGTTGCTGACAAGACAGAGGTGCCCAAAATAAATAAGTCATGAGTGGGAAAAGTAAGCTGAGCCAAAGACTAAAGGAAACAAGATGATGCCTACACAAAAACAAGTTGTGCTTTAGATGTGGATTTTAATTTCTACGCTACGATAAATGTCCCATAATTGGACAGATATGCAAAGGCTGTGGGAAGCGAAACCAAAGACTGAAGGTCACAAGGTGATGCTTACGCGTAAACAAAGTTGTTTCAGAGATGTATTTTCATTTCCACACAAAGGTAAATGTCCCACCATTGGACTGATATGTAAAGGCTGTGGGAAGTAGAACCAGTTTGTGAGGGTTGGCAGAGCAAAGGAAAAAGCAAGTGCCTCACAGCGTAAAGTTCAAAATGTCCACTGGAACGTTCCAGAAGCAACGTTTGCACACGCACAAGGTCAGTTAAGACAAATCGACACTGAATGAAGATGATTGTCATCTAAATCAAGTGATTCTTCTAGATCAGTATCAAGTGAATGTGAAGATAGTAATTTCTGTTTACCTCAGAAAAGCGTGCTTATGTTGAACTGCCTTAATGTGAAGGAAAATATCAGTCAAAGGAAAGTCGACATGCTGAAGTGCCAAAGTCATTCAAACATTGTCCAATGATAACACTAAAAATAATTGGTTGTTCGATATCTTTCATCATCTACAGTGGTGCTACGATAAACATTACACCAGAGGAGAAATATAATGTATTCTCCATTACTGCGACTGACACGATTGAAAAGCAAAGTGTATACATGGGCTACATCAACATGCTTAAAAAGTCTAGGTTCATTTGTAGCAGCGATGAAACACAAGAAATTGAAGGCACAAGCTCCCATACAGGTACTTCAAGGTACAGTGTCAAATGACTGTCTGCTGATTTCTTTAACTACAACATGAATGCTCATCATGGAATAGTGAATCAATTATTATATCTACATCATTCTCACTTACCGGAATAGTGGTGCTAACTGGTACAAGAGAACTACCAGCCTTGACTGATAATTGTATTTTGCTAATTTGCACTCTTGCACAAAAATGGATTTGTTTTTCTGTTCTAATTTTTTTTATCTGAAGTGGTACTTTATAACTTTTAACAATCATATGTGCTGTTAATGGTTTTACTCAAATTCATGTCTCTGGTGTTTGTATAGTGAATAATAGGTGTCTTCCTTTTGTTTTGCTTTAATGGATTTATTGCTAAATCCGAATAAACAATGACTGAGTCAATTCCCTACATGGTTTAATGGATTAGGAAAATTTAGGACTCTGAAAGTAAAGCTGCATATTAATGAGGATATCTGTCCTTTTGCTCAAAGACCTAGACAGATTGCTTTTCATTTACAAACTGCTTTTGAAAAAGAAATTGAATCATTGCTTAAGCATGATATCATTGAGTGATCTACTGGTCCCACACCATGGGTTTCTTCCATATTGGTAGTACCGAAAAAGGACAGTGAAGGAGCTGTACGCATATTCGTTGCCATGTATCATGCAAACCAGGCAATTGAATAAGAACGACATCCAGGTCCACACATCGCTAACATACTAAAGCAAGTAAATGGTGCAAAGGTTTTCTCTCGTCTTGATTTAATTAAGTTATCAGTTGGAACACTAAGAAAATTGCAGGTACATTACAACCTTTTCTACACACATTGGTCTGTTTAGATACAAAAGGCTATGATTTGGTGTGCCGTAAACTGCAGAACGTTTTTCAAGGCGTCTTTCGACGTATCGTATAGCCTGTCATGAATGCATTCAATTATAGCGATACGGCCAAGATGCCTCCTCACATTGAACGATGGGGACCTCGCTTACAAGAGTACAATTATAACAGGAGCAGCAGTCATCCCTTAGACAAACGAAGGCACTACTCAGACGGAGGAAGTGGAGAAAAATATGGCAAAAGAACGATGAAATGTGGGCCAAATTATTGCACGACGCTAAGCAACACAATAGTGCCAAGTTCTGGCAAACCATTCATAAGATATAGCGTCCGAACCACCCAGGAATCAGTTCCAATATAGCAGAGGCTGTCTGGGTTGATTACCTTTCTGCCCACTTTAACAACAAGGGGGCAGGCACCGTGGGACCTGTCATTGAATCAAATAAGAGAAAAGCGACACACTTGTTCAAATGCACCAATACCCATAAGCAACAGGGGCTTCTGATGGCTAGGAATTCAGACCCCACAGACCATACTGCAGAGGAACGGTACGCCCCAACAGAAAAACACATAAAAGGCCTAATAACCAAGGGTAGAGACATGGGAGCGCCCGGCCCTAACGGGATCCCACCGAAACTGTACAAACGTGACGCCAACTTTTGAAGCAAGGCTCTATTACCAGTTTTCAACAGCTTAAAAACCACGTTTACCATTCCGGAATGTTGGAAAGGATCTATTAGCCCAATTTTTAAGCAAGGCAAAAGAAACAATCCAAATAACAATCGATTGATCGCCCTCCTTGACGTAGACTCCAAATACTACACCGGTACAATCTTGGATGAGCTAACATCCTGGGCTTCAGACCACTCCATCATCCCCATCAATCAAACTGGGTTCCGTAGAGGCCAAGGAACTACAACAAACATTCTGGCGCTCACATTTCTAATGGATGCAGCCAAAACTTCAAAAATGCTTCTCTTCCTGTGTATTATTGACTATACAGCCGCTTTTGACCATGTGGACCATTCCAAACTTTGGGGGAAACTGGACAATTGGGGCATTCCAACCACTCTTTTGGTTCAGCTAAAACAGCTGCACACACACCTGGATTAGGGTCAAACTAGGTGCAGGGTCACACATCTCAAAACGTATTATGACCTCAAAGGGCCCGAAGCAGGGGTGCGTCCTGGCCCGACCCTTTTTAATCTTTTTTTGGCCGACCTGCCTGGGGAGTTGGATAGCTGACATTAGCTTGTTCCCCAATTTGGGGGCATGGGATACGCAAACTTGCTATATGCTGACGACCTGGTTTTAATCAGTAGGACACCAATTGGACTTCAGCATCTAATAAACAGGACAAGCAGTTTTTCGAAGCAGAACTCCCTCAAAATAAATCTCAAGAAGACGAAAATTATGGCAGTCAACTATCACAAAAAAAAGACCAACAGCTGGTTCCTTGATGGCCAACGCTTGGAACAAGTACAAAGCTATAAATACCTGGGAATTCTAATGGATCATAAAAACACATTTAAACCCCAGCTAGAGTCCATCCGAAGAAAGGGGACCATAACGTATCTAGCCCTGAAGTCACTGAAGAGACGGCTCCCCGACCTCACGCTTGGACCCTTCTTACAGGTGTTGAGGGCCAAACTGCTGCCAACACTGACATATGGGAGTGAGGCTCTAAAAGGTAAAGATGCAGCAGTTCTAGATGTCGTAATGGCCAACTCCTATAGAGCAATTTTTCACCTCCCAAAATATGTCTCCCCGGCACAAATCCGGTAAGAATTTGGGATTCAAAGACAATTGGTGGAAAGGAGGAGCACCTTCGTTAAAAGTTGGCATAAAATCCGAAGCGCTGAGGCAGGATCTTTAAATTTCCACCTTTGGAAAGCCCTGGTCAACCAAGAAAAATGCCTAGCCAGGGATTATCTGCTCGATTCAATTGAGTTACTGGGCCTGTCCTATTTCTGGGCTGCTCCAACGGATCATCTTTCTTTAAAAAAAGCATAGCGAAAATCAACATCAATGATATCCGTCTTAGAAGACAAAGCAATTCTTACTAAAAAGGCACATGGCTGGATAGTGCTCAGTGACTATGCAAGTCTGAAACCCCAAACCTATCTGAGTGCCGGAATCAAGATAAGCAAGAAGGAAAACTTTCTGAAGTTGTGGCTAGGGGTAATTGCGATCAATCCCCATCTTCCACCATGGGAAAGGAAAGGAGGTACTCCGACTTGTCGCCTATGTGGAAATGGGAAGGAAGACATCATCTGAAGCTGTCCCAATTTAAAGGACATAAGATGCACCTTGTTGCGCCCTTTTTTCAGGCATTACAGTATCTGGTCCTGTAGCGAGGATGTGAAGCTCTGCCTCAATCCCATTGATGTTCAGCTCAACTGTCGGTTAACACATTTTTTTGAGACTATAATAAAGAGACTTAAAACCCTGTTATCCGAAACACCCTGACATGCTTTAGAGGTACAAACACTAACTCAATACCTTGTTTTAGTTGTATTTGAATTTTAATTACCAAACCTTCAACCTGGACAGTGGTCTTGATTAAGCTGTGCCATTCGATCTGAGAAGTTGTTGTAATCACTGGCAGATAACACTACATGAGATGCAAGAGTGTATAATAATATGAATAATGTATAAATCCGGAATATGTAATTGATGATCTTTTTTACATTACCCAGCTTTTAATTGTTTTAATTGTATTTAATTGTGAACAATAAGAATATTTCTTGTTATGTATTTGCAAAGATTTTCTCTAATCAAGCAAAATAAAATATCTTATTATCTTATAACAGGAACAGAAGGAACAGAATCCTGTGTTATAAAGTGAAATAATGCAAATGGTTTTAAAGTATTTATTCAAGAAGAGCTGCACAGCAACAAGGTGCAACTGGCCAGCAATGAAAGGCAGATCCACTGACTCAATTGCTCGGCAGCAGCCACAAGGTTCCAGGTGGAATTGGAACTTACATTGTAAAATGCACAGAACAGTGAAGGGGATGAAAAGAGGGGAGAAATAGCAAACATAGAAAATGCAAATACAACATACCTCCTTTTTTCCAAATACCAACTAAGGGGTGTGAAGCATGCTATAATTATCTAACGAAATCAGACCAGTTTCGGGGGACCACGCCTGATGCGATCTGACACTTTGACCCTAGAAGCAACTGTGTCTTCAGAACCATTGTGAGCTTCAGAGTAGGAGTTTGGCATGAATTCTTGATTGGATCTAAAACAAGAATTGGCATTTCTAATCAATGAATATTCTGGTGTATCTCTTACCATGTTTGACCCAACAGGACATTTGGCTATGCACCTAACGTTCCACAATTTGCAGTTTTATGTGATGACACTATTATCAAAGATTTTATCAATCTTCATAGCTTTGCTAAATCTGTCTGAGCATATGCTGGTAAAACAAGGCTTTCTAATTATGACCCAGTAACCAATTTTTAAACCATGTGATTTAGTTTTCCATTTACTGTCATACCACATTTTTATTTTGGCTGCTTATCTTCTACTCGTCGCGCAGTACCAGTCACCATCTTATCCAAAAAGGCACTGGTTCTGCACTTCTCCCTGAACCACCAAGGACTAATTTTGGAAGCAGGATTTCTTCCTTCCACAAGCGGAAAGGACTAATCTTTTGTGCTATGGTGCTTGATTCGATATAACCAAAGCCTTTCTCTTAATGAGTTTTTCCGATCTCCAACCACTTTGATAACATCAGAAATATAACTCTTTAACACTCTGTTAAATGGTTCTACTAGGCCATTCTCCTGTGGTTTGTATACTGAGGTTGTGAGATGTCTAATATTGTGATATTTCAGGAAATCTTCCATTTCCAGGGAAGTAAGCTGCACACCATTGACCGTCACAAGTACAGAGGGCCACCCTTCCCTGGCAAAAACTTCTTTAAAAAATTCTATAACAATGTTAGCGGTGGTGATACGAATTTCACTTCTGGTCACTTTGAATGGTAATCTACCAGTACCAATGCATAGCGTGAATCATGTGGTAAACACATGAAAAGACCAGAAATGTCAAAGCCAGCTTTTTCCAAGGTTCCTCAGGCCACTTAAAATTTTTTGAAGGTGGAACATTAAGTCTCATCATTTTCTCGCTCAAAATGCATACGTCCCATTCCCTGACAGTGCGATCGACCATTTGATCCAAATCTGGCAACCAAAAATAATTCCTGACTAGCTGTTTCATGGCAGACATACCAGAATGAGATGTATGAGCAAGCTCCTAAATTCATTTTTGTACTCCAAAGGGTGGCACACATTTCCCATTTTTATAGACAAGTTCTCCCTCTAACTCTAGTATATCAGAAACTTTAAACATATGCATGACTTCAGCACACAAATTATTCTTTTCTGGCCATCCCTTCAGAATGTACTTCTTAATGGTCTGCGTTCAGGGGTCTCTTTCACTAAGTCTCCATGACTCTTCAGAAAAACCCTCGAACTGACCAGAAACCACATCTTGAATAGTGGTAACCACCTCAGAGTCCTCAAGACTGTCACAACTGCTATCCTGACAAGGAAGGTAAGACATCAACTCGGACATAACTTTTTTTTTTCCCCCCAGGAACAAATTCTGTTTTAAAACAATACTCCTGCAGCCTGGAGGTAAGCCTCGCAATGCGGGCCGTGGAATTCCATCAATCACCTGGGGATAAGATGTTGCCCAGGGGTTTGTGGTACGTTAATAAGATGAATTTGCTTCCCACGTTGGATTTCTTGGGTACTACACCATTACCAGTCAATGTGTGTCCTAAGTACTCTACTGTGGTTTTGAACATTTTACATTTATCGGCTTTAAGAGTTAAACCACTCTTCCTCAATCTTTTGCAAACTTCCACTAATTGCTTCAGATGCTCCTCCTCACTGTTTCAAAAGATTAAACTGCCATCCTGGAAACATCTTACAAACTCGTCTGCATCCCTAAAAATGTTGAACATTACTCTTTGAAAAACAGAGGCAGCAGACGCTAACCCAAACGGCATCCTGGTATATTGACATAATCCCTGCGGGGTTAGGAAAGCCATGAGCATCTTGGATTCTTCAGTTGGTGGAATCTGATGATATGCTGATCTTAAATCTAATGTGGAAAATACTTTGGCACCCTCTAGCATTGAGACTACTTCATTGATGTTAGGAAGGGGGTGACCATCCGCGACAATACCAGCATTCAGCGCTCTAATATCAACACAGACTCCATTTTGTATCTGGTTTTTGTACCAAAACAATGGGAGAAACCCATTCAGCTGAATCCATAGGTTCAATGATGCCTTCAGTGACTAAATCATTGACCATATTCTTCAACTCTTCCATGACCTTGATCGGCACACCCCTCAATTTGTGTTTCACAGGAATAACATCATTTTTTAAGTTTGATTTTGTGCGAATAATCTTTTAGTTTACCCAATGCATCTGAGAATACATCTTTAAATTTTTCTTTTATAAAGTTTCCTTTCTCTTCACAACTTATGACAGCAACATTTTCTACATTTGTGTTCTCACCCAACATTACAGGTTCCTTTGAACGGGGATTAAGGATAATGCGTAACTTCCATTGGTCCCTCCATCTTAGAACATTTACCCCCTTGACGGCATCATACAACTTAATAGATGCCATTCTGGTTTGGAAACGTAAATTTACTTCAAAATCCCCTTCCATAGCTATCCTGGAGCCATCAAAACCCCCTGCAATGATATCAGGCGGCAAAATATCTATAAAATCGAACACATTGCTAAGTTTATTTGTGAAGTATTTTTTAGAAATAATTGTCCATGGAGAACCAGAATCCGCCATGAGCTCTAAGTGTATGCCTGCAACTTCAATATGCCTGCAACTTCAACCATACACATGGGGGGTTTCTTATTGTACTTGAGGTCAGGATCATTCACGTTAGAAATCCCTTCCCACAGAGAAACAAAACCTTTCTTCTCCTCTGTACTCACACAACATTCACACTTATGTCGCATTTCTCTGATGTACACAATACCTTACCACAGGCAGGTACGATATTTCTTCTTTGGTCCCTACAGACGAAAGAAAAATTACCAATTGTACCACACTTCCTTACACTCTGTTTAAGACAGGACACCCTCCTTAGGATGCCATGTGTGTTCTGCTCCCACACCTATAACTGTACCAGACCACTCATTCCTATCAAATCTTTTAAATCCTCCAAAGTTACTGAACCGAGAAGCATTAGTTCCGGAGGCCGAAGCTTCATTGCGCTGTACGTTGGGCGTTTAATGGCACATATCTCGTCACTTTGTTCTGTCTTATTATTAACATTCCTTAGTGTGCATCCATTTCTCGGATTGTTCTAAAGCCTTGGCAGTAGATATAGCTTCAGACAGTTTTGGATCTCCTAACAGCCATAGTTCTTGTGTCTTTTTGCAAACTCAAGGATCTCAACGCTGTCAAAAATTCATCAAAAGATTCATTTTTGTTTTGTGTCCTGGTATAAAATGTATATCTGTTGAGGGCGATGTTGACAGGCTTAAATCTGTTTCATTCTTTGTAAGGCCTCTTTATACACATTGGCATTTACGTCACTTCCAACAGAAACAATTTGAGGCAAGGCTTTCAACACAACTTGGCATTCGGAGTCCAAACAATGGAGAAATATTCTTTTCCACCTTTCTGCCCCCATGCGCGCCCATCAATTGCTTTCATATAATTTAAAAACTTCCTCTTTCCAGCGTGTCCAAGGAATAGGACAAGGAGGATCTCCCTTGGTTTGCAAGAACTTGTCAGGACGATCAAATTGCATGTTTCTTTGCACGAAGAAAGTAAAGAAGAGGAAAAAAATTGTTTTCCTACACAAAGCGTGTAAACTTGAAGATAATGCCAATTTGAAGCAACTCCTGCTCCTAGACTTGACTCTTAATTTGTAAATTTCCTCCACTGGCAAACAACGCGATGAAAGAGAAACCTCAGTGAAGTGCAAACCACTTACTTGTATTTCAAAAGAATGATGTCCATCGTGTGGGTTTTGGTTACACAAACGTAGTTTTCAATGTAGATGCAATGCGAGTCAAAGGGCCGGCCTGTGTGCTCCGTGAATGCCGTTGTCATGGAAACCAAATCACGCTGTGATTCAAAATGGCTACCACGCAACGTGCTGTGTCACCGCGTAGTGTGCATGACGTGCTTTTGTACTGAAACAAGACCACGCGGAAGAGAAAGTTCTGGAATCCTGCGTCAGAGTCCTCTCGCGTGTCCGGTGCCTCGCTCCACATGTATTTACATTTGAAGATGTAGAATGCTCACTTGTGCACTTCTTGCTCCGTTTTGCAAACAAAAAGTCACAAAACAACAAATTCCACTCAGGAAAGTCTCTTGACATCGGGGTTTCGGCGGGTGGATCCAGGCAAACAAAGGTTTCTTCCTTGGGAGGGAAAGATGACTTGAAACTGCTGCAACAGGGTTCAGGAACACGCCAAGCCACTCCTGTGCTGCTGCAAAAATGTTGGCAGGAGTGTTCCTTTCCTCAGTTTATCACCACTTATTAAAAATTGAAACAATCCAAGTGGTTTTCAAGTATTTATTCTAGAAGAACAGCACAGCAACAAGGCGCAACTGGCCAGCAATGAGGCAGATCAACTGACTCAATTGCTTGGCAGCACCACAAGGTTCCAGGTGGAATTGAAACTTACATTGTAAAATACATAGAACAGTGAAAGGGATGAAAAGAGGGGAGAAATAACAAGCATAGAAAATGCAAATAAAACAACCTGCTGACTACTTTTCCAGAGTTCCTATCCAAAAATATGGTACCCCATCCAAAATGGCTGAAAACTATATCAATTTCAATGTAAAATAAACACACTAGATGCTTTTTCGTTAGCCCAGATTATCACTGCCACAAGCCATGACCGCGACCTGCTAAAGTTTAAAGTATCATCGCACATCAGTCATGGAACCAACACTCTCGACCTCTCGCCAGTAATGGTGAATATCAAAAGTACAAAAATGTCAAAGATGAACTGTCTATAACTCAGAAGGGAGTTCTATTGAGAGGGTCGAGAATCCTGATTCTTGAGTCTAAGGCAGAAGATGATTGAAGTGGCCTATGAAGGACATTGTAGAATTGTTTCCACAAAACAAGCTCTCGTAGACGGAGTCTAGTTTCTGTATCTCGATGAGTGGGTTGCAGGCCAGTCATCTATGCAACTGCCTTTCTACTAAAGAGGCTCAACACCCTTTAAACATGTCAGAGCTCACGAAGCACGTCGGAGAGAGTAGCCATTGGCTTTTTGGTCCACTTGACAATGGACATCACCTGATGATGATTATAAACAAATACTCACAATTTCCCTTAATTTAGGATCTTTCATCTTCCACTCAAGACCTCATTTGACAGCAGGTGAAAGTCCTGCGACATTGATGTTTGGGAGAGCAATGACATCCAAGAAAACTGAGTGGACCAATCTGAGAGAAAATGAGAATGCAGCTCATGAGAAGCACTTGGTTCAGAAACACAAGATGAGAGTATGCTGACAAAAGACAACATGCAAAAGAAGTCCTCTTTAGGAGAGATAGAGTGCTCGCACGCCAGATGCGGGAAAAGAGTCTGATGCTCCATTGATGCAGAACCTTTCTAGGTGGGGTCTTCAAAGGGACTCATGGTGACTGCCCAAGCACCCTGGGAAGTATGTTACCAGAGAAACTTCTCACTTTTGGCATGTAACTCAATATTTATCAGATACACATGTTGAAGGACAGTAATGGTGACAATTCCCAGATTCCAGCTACAAGATTGGGTCGAACAATCAAAGCAACAAAAAGGTTGATTAAAGATATTTAATTGTGTAGATCTTGTGAATTTTTAAGAAAGTTTTCATCTAATCACATTCTCCTATGATACCTTGTGAGAAACAAATACCTGCAGACCTGTCTGCCGCCCCTAAAAGACACTTGAGTAGTGTAAAAAATGAACCATTCTCCAATCACTTCATCCCACCAGCTTACGACCAAGGTATGCCCCTTGCCAATCCAATTGAGATCCTCACAATGACTATCCCAGATTCATTAAACAGTTGCGCCCCCTCACCCCCGGAACACTAACAAATCAGCCTGAAGCTCACTCTCAGATAAATGGTATTCCATTGACTTAATTCTAACTAAAGGGAAATGCAAAAATCTTGAGCATGTTTGGAGGCTCTCCAAAAACAATACAGATCGCCTAAACTATAGGGACGAATTGAAAAATTACCTTAAAGCATTGAGAAGAGCCACAAAGGATCATTTTATTAAGAGACTATAAGAGAAGAGCAGGTTCTCTAAAGAACTGTTCAAAAGGGCGAGAGAACTTGCCCAACCAAATTGCCTCTCCCAAATGATTATGCCCACAGCAGCACACTGTGAGGAAATTAGTAATTATTTTAATGATAAAATTGAGAACTTATTTTTCATTTGATTCTCAAGCCTCTGTGGATTATCTCCTGTGGGATCAATGGGCCCACATCTGGATGTTGCCATCCTTCTGGGCACTGTTGAAATAATCATGGGAGAACAGGTAGTGACGATAACGGCCAAGGTTAAATCTGACCCCTGCCCACATTTTATTAATCCAATCTAGCCACCTCTCTGAGCCCCCACTTCACCAGAAATGGTAATCAATCCCGATCAGAGACAAGTTACCCAGAACATGGAAGCAAGCTTTAATATTCCCGCTAGCGTAAAAAACCTAGATTGGATGTCGCCATTCTTTTCAACTATAGGCCCGTATCCTTGCTTCCTTCCGGGAAAAATTGGTCATCTCAAACTGGTTTCCGAGCAAAAAATAGCACCAAGTCTTCCCTTTCGGTCGTATTGAATGCTATCAGGTCAGTAGTTCAGCAGGGCAAGGCCGCCGCCCTCACCCTAGTAGACTTGTCTGATGCTTTTGACATGGTTTCCCATGGCCTACTGATGAAAAACTCCATAAATTCAGCCTTCATTCTAAAGTCCCACATTGGTTTGTTTCTAAAGATTGGAGTGCAAACGGCACGTTTAGATCCCACTCTCAGGTATCCAAATGCGGTATCCCTCAAGGCTCCCCCTTGAGCCCAACCCTTTTCAAAATCTGTTTCCTCCCTAGCAGAAATTGTAAGGCAATGGGGCTTTTAGATCTGCTCATGTGCTGATGATACCCAGATTGGCATATCAATTGGGGAAAAACATGATGAAACCCAAGACAACTTAAGAAAATGTCTCTCGGAAGTAGCCAGCTAGATGTCGGACCACTGCTTGAAACTTAATACTGACAAATCCGAGATTTCTGTTTTCGAGGAGCACACCTGATCTTGAATTCCATCTCGTGGCCTACCTCACTGGGTACTATTGCTAATTCTAACACATCAGCGAAAAATCTTGGATACATCATTGACACCTCACTTGCCATGCAGAAACAAGTGAGGGTCACCTGCAGCAAATGTTTTTGGATCCGCAAACTCCTGAGAAGATTGTTCAAGTGGATACCAGTTACGTGGTGAATGATAGTCTAGTCTGCTAGTTATAAAAGCTTGGATGATGGGAATGCCTTGTATGTTGGTAAGGCAGATCCTCTATTTACTAGACTTGAGGTGATTCAAAACGCCGCTGCCGGGCTGGTTTGCAGCATGGGAAGATTTAGCTCTGCCTCAGCTGCCTGGCAAACCTACATTGTCTGCTTATGACTAAAAAGAACCAGTTTTAAGCTTCTTTGCCATGCTCATAATGCAATTTGCAACACTGGGCCTAAAATTCTACAGGCCAAAGTGGAATGGAATATTTCACCGTGTGACTAGAGGTCCGGAAACATGGCTCTCATCAAGGTCAAGAGGATAAAATTAGAACTGGCGGATGCTCACTTTCACACCTGGCATCGTCCTGCTGGAATGCTTTATCCCTAGATCTGTCTTACCGAAAACCTTCTTTGGTTCAGGAAAAAAATTAAGGATCTTATTTTCAGTCTTGTTCTCCCAGTTGTAGGGAAAGGTAAGGAGCTTTTAAGTGCCCTTATATCCTCTTGGGGATGATAGTAGCGGTCTATAAATAAAAGTAAATAAACAGAGTGGGAGATGTAGTGTCGTGCAAGTTAGAAGTGACCGAACCCTTTCGGCTCCTGTGGGAGTCTGTAGAGCTATGATGTAGGTGTTAGAGTGGAATGTAATCAAGGTTGATTTATAATGTTGAGTTCTCCGTTACACACCAAGTGTAAAGACGTGTAAGACTAAGCTATGTGTGTGGGGTAGTCCTTTTCAGTTAGCCAAACTGGGGAAGACGCTAAATATCTCTCCTATTGGTTGAAGCTCGCTGTGCTGCTGGCCTCTCATTTCACAGCACCCTACCCACAAATCCAGTCAAACGCTTGATGCCTTTTTTACGATTTAGCTCTCTCATGCCACAGTACATGGGCCGGTGAATGCGTTCTCATTTGCAAGAGAGATTGTTTTCTACAAGTGTCTTGGAGCCTGCCCACTGCTTACCATTCACTGGCTTCATTGTCCCTCTTATTTGCTGCCTCCAATTTGCCAGCTGACTTCACTTACTCATTCGTGTGGAGTATAGACCAAGTACTGGTTACTTCTTCTTGAGTAGGGTCCTTGGGCTGCTGCCGCTGCGATTGTGGAACTGTTTTTCAGTTTTTTCTTCTTACTGTTGTATTGCTTCTTCCATCCCACCCTCAACCTCCCATTGGCGATGTTGCTTCTTCCTTCCACATCCTGACCTCCCACTGTCCATCTTGCTGCTACTCTCTCACATTTCCACCCTTCCGCTGTCAGTCTAGCTTCTTTCCTCCTACCCCTGCCCTTCTGCTGGCAGTGTTGATTAATCCTGCTCATCATCCCCATCGAGCATGCTACTTATTCCCTCCCGCCTTCCACTGTATCATTGTCTGTTACTTATTCCCTCCCACCTAGCACCATCCTAGTTGTCTGTTTCCCATCTACCATTAGAAAAGAAAAAAGCCAGCACTCGCCTCATCATATTGCTCTTCCCCCTCTCACGTTGGCCGTTAACTCTCATTGTCCATGTGCCCCTCATCTAGCACCCTCCCTCCTGCTGCCCGTTGCCTTTTTTTCTAACATTCTGCCATCCTGCTCCGCAGCAACACTGATGTACAACATTGCTAAAACACATTCAAAGCCAAAAGCGCTTGTGAAGGCGAGACCTAGTGGATATATTAATGCTTGTATTGCTAATTCAGTCGCATTTGCCCATATTCTTTTTATATGCCCGGAGTTTTCTATCATCCCCAGGAGAAATATCCTTTTTCTTAGAACCAATATGCATCCCTGCTTTTGAAGACTTTGATCCAAACTATCAGCTTGTTCTGTGTCCCTTTGTAATAGCCCTCAACGGACACCTCCCTTTAGCTTTGCGTCTTCTGAAAACTACAAGTCTACTGACTTTGATAGGGAAATTGCGTTAATCTTCAACCTTTTTTCGATGCTAAATGCAAATTCCGACTAATCCCCATTAGGATGTTGATTTGCCATACAGTAACAAATAAACAGGAAGGATACTCTAGAATCTCGAATTGGAAATGAGGTATACCGTGTAACACACCAGAATTCGGTTTATGGGCTTTGTTTTCCTAAAAAAGTTGTGGCAATCCCTAAACTTAAAAATTGACTCATGGGGGCGTGGCCAAGACTCTGGTGGAGTAGGACGCACCTTGCAGTGTCTCCGCTGTCGTGGGGCTGGCCCTAGGATTCTACTCCCATTGGGCCCTGAAAGCAGAGGTGGACCCACTGCTAATGTCCACAGTCATTCACATCAACACCAAGCCACGAGAGATCCGCCCAGGCTCGAGAGGAGGAGTAGCTGTCGGCCAAGGGGAGCGGCTGGACCCGCCATCTTGGGCCCGGAGGAAGTGGTCTGTGTATTAAGGGCCTGGATCTCCCCTGAGGGGGCCTGGCCTGGTGGCTTTGGGGGCCGAGGACGGCCCTCCGACGATCCCACACTGACACCCACGAACGCTTCACCTGGCGTGAACTGGGGGAATCCTCCTGCGAGTAGCAAAACTGGTGAGGGGCCGCCCTGGTTGATTGCCCGGGTGGACCTGTGTTCTGCTGATTGATGCAGGGGCTTTCCATTGTGGGGCTGGCCCTAACCCCGTAGGGGACCCAGCTGGCTGGGGCCTGTGTGGCCATCTCCCCACTCCAGCGATACTGTGCCTGACGCTTGTTTGTGCCCACCGTCCGAATCCCTGCCAGCAGATACATGGTGACGGAAGCCTGATCGGTCTCTGAGGACCCAGCCACAGCGAACCCCGGAGGCCCTGGCGCTAGTCTCTGTGGCCCATGGGCTGTCCACACCCACGGGGTGCAATCACCAAGAATTGGTGGGTCCCCGCACCTTGGGGGGCCTGCCATCGAGTGAGCGGAGGAAAGAGCTGCCCGACTCGCTGTGGACCCACCT
Source organism: Lissotriton helveticus (assembly GCF_964261635.1). Lineage (NCBI taxonomy): Eukaryota > Metazoa > Chordata > Amphibia > Caudata > Salamandridae > Lissotriton > Lissotriton helveticus. Next base: position 413,151,770 of record NC_136057.1, on the reverse strand, counting down.
GCTGCAGCATCCACGCTGGGGCCCTGTGAAATACGAAGGTGGTGAGAGCTGGTGCAGCCATTTGCACATGTGTGGCTGGCTGATTGCGCTGGTGGGAAAGGGAGGGAGCAATTGGATGTGCGTTGGACAGTGGGCTAGGCCCCACTCCCTCTCCCCTATCACCCCATCCACTGGCAGGAGGATGCTGCGGGCCCACACAAAGGGGGTGCCTGCCTACATGCTGCATTGAGTGAACTCCAAATCACACCGGAAGTGGAGTGACTCTCTCTCCACATAGCCCCTGGGGGTCAATACCTCTGACATCGGCCAGCTGAAGGTGTCGATTCAGCCTGTGCTGCCCCCCTCCCCCCCCCATCATTGCCCAGTGTAGTAAGCTGCCCTTACCAAGAGGAGGGGATCATGGATGTGATTTATGGGGTGGCCCCACCACTCTGGGCATGGGTGGGGAGATCGGCTGTTGTATCTGACGGCGGGAGCACACCTTTTACTTACCCTCCTGGTGTAAACGGGGTTGAGGTTGCCTGGCACCCTGAGGACCCCAGGGCCTACCAACAACAGGCTATACTAATCTCATACGTCCCTCAAACTGTCCCACGCTGTGACAGTAACAGCCCCAGAGGTACTTAATCCGCCCCCTCCTCCACTACCTGGGCCAGCAACCTGGCACTCGACGCCCCGTGTGGGCCACACTGAACAGGGGGTGCCGCAGGAAGAACATGCCCCACACCAAAGCAGGAAAGGACACAGCCCCAGGCCCCACTAAAGAAACTATGGTCCCAGCAATGTGGTTAAGGCTGCCTCCTGCCACTACCACCGAGCCGATTCTACGGGTGGTGACTACCCCCGAGGCAAGCCCCCTTACTCAGGTCTTTGACTAACTTCTTACAAGAAATCAAGGCAGAAATTGGTTCACTCAAAACCAAGTTTAAAACATGCCTGCAGGACCTCCAGCATGATGTGACAGCAATTGGGGGCAGAGTAGACTATCTCAAGTGAACACGCAAACTGTGGACCAGGAAGAGCTATGACGCAGAATGACAGCCCTCGAGGAACAGCACATTGAGCTGCAAATCAAGCAGGAGGACCTGGAAAACAGGAGTCGGAGGAACACATCTGCATCAGGGGGATCCCCATGGGTGTAGAAGGGCAGGACATAATGTACTACAAGGCGGAACTCCTTCAGGCAGTCAGAGGTGATGATGATGCCTCCCCTCAAGCTCTGGATAGGGCACACCGGGTAGCAGACCCTTGTGAGAACACAAACCTTTTTCTGGACGTCCTTACCCGGGTGCACTTCACTGAGAAGGAGGCAATCCTTCGTGCTGCCAGAGAGAAAGCAGCCCTGACCTATGGCGGACACCGCATTCAAATTTTTAAAGATCTAGCCCCTGTCACGCTGCACCAGAGCTGGGAATTCAAACGGATCACAGACACACTGAGAAACATGAAAGTTAAATATTAATGGGGGCATCCCTTTGCCCAGATTTTCACATGGGAAGGCAAACGTAGATCACTCAGATCCCTATGGGAGGCCCAGCAACTACTCCAACTTAGAACGGAGTCCCGTCCCCCCAGCCTGAATTCTGGCCTTGGCCAGTCCAGGTCACCACTGCGGCTGGAATGGTCAACTGTACCTCGCCAGAGAAACTAAGCACGGAAGGCAAGTGCTCTGTCACAATGGGCCAAGAATGACATTACACAGCCTCTCAGATCTATGGACGATGCCCGGACTCCGTCTAACTCTCCACCTGCCTCAAACTTTGTCATTGTTTGCTTCTCTTTTCGCTCCTTTTTCCTATCCTTGAACACTCCAGGGATGGCTGTGAACTTATATTATTATCGGTCCTCTCCTTCAGCATTGGAAACACATTATCTTACACCTGGACAATTACCTTGAATGGTTGCAACTGCACTCTTCTAATACCTTCCACACCAGGGCACCACGGGTGCCCAATCAATCCAAATGTTCCACCATTAGCAGAGGGGCGGATTCTAGATGGGGCTTTACATCTTCTCTTGCATAAATAGTTATGACCCAGGTTAAATGTCTTCCCCTCAATGTGAAGGGATTAAATGCACATAACAAGCAACATAATGGCTCGAAAGGCCTGGTTTCCTGTACCTACCAGGTATAGCCTACTTACTGGTCCAGGACCCGGACATTGTCTTCCTCCGGGAGAGTAATCTCCTAAGCACAGCCACAGCGTATGACACATCCAAGGTACCCGACCCAAATATGGGCATTTTCCCTATCTAAAACTGCAGGATTAGCCATCCTTAAAGTAGGCCTGCACTTATAGGAGACTCAAATAGTATGGGACAAAGAGGTCAGATACGTGAAACGTAAGCTACTACTCCATGGCAACCCCTCACACTGATTAACATCTATGCCCCTAACCACTCCGAAGACACCTATCTTAGGAACCCACTCAAAGAGTTTGCTTCCCAGGAGATGGGCCTGATGCTTATAGGGGGAGAATTTAACCTAGTCTGGGATCCTCACCTAGATCGTAGTGCAACCTCCTTCCAGGGCACTGGGGCAATTTGTGCAGCGCTAGACCACAATATCACATCCTTGGGTCTGATAGATGCCTGGTGATATGTGGCACCTGATGCAAGAGAGTAAACCTTTTTCTCCCATGTCCACCGTTCATATTTCTGCATCGATTTATTTTTTCATCTCCCAGACACTCATTCCGTCTTTGGAATTGGCGACGATATCGGACACCTCTATATCTGACCATGCTCACCTTCAGCTCCTGGGAAGCATAGGAGCACCTCCTCGCTCCTTGCCACGGTGGAGACTCCCCCCACACATTATATGTGACCAGGCCCATGCAGCAGAAATACAGCAGGCAGTACAAGCTTACTTTGAAACGAATGATCTCCCGGACACCCACAGCCACACCCTATTGGATGCCTTTAAGCATCCGAGGCACTATTAACTCCATAGCACACGCCCAAACATGAGAATCCTGCTTGGTGGAGGCTGGATTAGCCAGAGATATCGAATCACTGGAGTGACAGGAACACGCAATGTTGTCACAGTAACGTCAAAAACGACTGGCCTCCCTCCATGGCCAACTGAAAGCGAACTGAGTAAACTAGGCCGAACACTCCCTCCTCAATCTGAAGCAAAAATATTACAAAGGGGGTAACAAGGTTGGCACCCTTTTGGTCTGTCAACACTGTATGCGTATTTCCCGCACCCCCATTGCCAGAGATAAGACCAGGGAGGGCACTAGCGCTACCTCAAATAGACAAACAGGCTTTCCACAATTATTTCTCAACCCTATATAGCAAAGGTGAAATTGTCCAGTAGGAGCTAGACGCATTCCTTGCCTCTTGTACTTGGCCGCTGCTAGACCCCTCCCATGCACAGCAGTTGGTAGACCCGTTTACCTTCGAGGAGCTTCAAAGGGCTCTGAAAAGCCTGCCGCCAGGCAAATCACCATGCCCGGATGGACTCACGGTCTTCTATCGCTTGTTACTTCCTCCGCCCCAGGCACCCCTGCTCCGGTTATTCAACTCCCTCACTGGCAGTACCAGCTTAACCCCTACGATGTCCAGGACAGGGATAGCTCTTATTCCAAAACCAGGGAAAGACAAAGCCTCTTGCACCTCTCATCACCCTATCTCCCTCCTAAACTATGATGCCATTTGGAACCATACCTTCCCAGTCTGATAGACCCAGACCAGATGGGATTCATACGCCAACAGCAGGAGGCAGATAATATTCGGCGGGTAGCCCACCTGGTGGAAAAAGTCCAGTGACGCAATATCCCAGTATTTATCTTTTCCCTCAACGCTGAGAAAGTATTTGATAGGGTGGACTGGACCTTTCTTCGGGCAGTGCTGCGGAGGATTGGACTGGGCCCAGTCATGATATCTCACATCATGGCCTCCTATGTTGCCCCGTTGGCACAAATTGGAGTGAACAGGCACTCACAAGAGGTGCCCCCTTTCACCCTGTGTATTTGCTGTGGCTGTAGAACCTCTAGCAATAGCCATCCTCCAGTCTGCTGCAATCAAGGGCAAACCATTTGGAGGAGAGGAACACAAGGTAGCACTCTTTGCAGATGACCTCCTCACTCTAACCCACCCTGAGCGTTCCCTTTAGTGCTTACTTTGCTCTCTCAATTGAAACGCATCTCGTGACTTAAAATTAATGTAGCTAAATGGCAGGCGCTGAACTTAACACACACCCACCCCATGAGGTCCTCAAACTAAGCACTCTCACTCCGTTACAATGGGCTCCGTATTCAATTCAGTATCTGGGCATCAATGTCACAGCCACGCCGAGACTGTAAACGATGTGTCAGGGAAGATCTTAGGCAATAGAAATCACTCTCCAAATCATGGTTGAGTCACCTCAATGCGGTTCAAATGTCCTTACTGCCTAAAATACTTTGCCTCTTCCAAACACTACCGGCGCCTATTCCCCAAGCTGATATCATAAGCCTCCAGAAAGAGGTAAGTGCCTTAATTTGGTGTAAAGGTTGACCAAGGCTCCCCAACAGAATCCTAATGCTGCCGAGCGATCGAGGGGGGCTCGCCGGTCCCAATCTTCTCGTTTACTTTTGGGCGGCATACTTGCGTTATATCCTGGAATGGGTTTTCCACGAAACTGAGACATTGGTTTCAAATGAATAGGGCTGTAGCCTGCCGTCCCCTGTGGGACTTGGCCTGGCTGCCAAAGAGAGCAAGGCTGTGCAGCGCCTACATTGCGACCCCCATAAGAACAGTCCTGGTCATATGGGATAGATTAGCAATAAGTCTGGGCCTTACCTCCTTCCCCTCCCCCCAACATGCCTCTCGCCCATAATCCTGGCTTTCCACAAGCCTTACAGCCCAACTTCTTCCTGGCCTGGGCAGATGGAGACTGCCGCAAGATTAGTGATCTTTTTGAGGGAGATGCCTCCAAGTCCTTTGACCACTGCAAACAACAGTTTTGCCTTCCAGCCACAGAACACTTACAATGCTATCAAATTCGACACTGGCTACGTACCTCCCTCAATACGGAAGGAGCCACACACCGGCTCACCTCATTTGAGATGCTTGTACGCTCCTATGATGGCTCGCGAGGCCTGGTTTCCTGTACCTACCAGGTACTGCAGCACTACAACCCTTTACCCCTCCACGCCTATCAGCAAAAATGTCATACAGACGTAACAGATGTTACCCTTCGAGAGCAATGGAAACAGCTTTGGAGAGAGATCTCCAGAACATATAAAAGCATTTCTCAACAGGAGACTGCCTATAAAGTTATGATCTGCTGATACTACACGCATCTTCGCCTTCAGGAAATGTTTCCCTCCACCACATCCCAATGTTGGCGTTGCAACGCGGACACAGGATCATTTATACATATTAGGTAGTCATGCCCAAAACTAACTCTCTTCTGGAAAGAGGTGCTGAGCCACATCAAAGACGCAGTGGGGTTTCTTATCCTGAGCACACCGCAGATGGTGATCCACTGACTCAGACCCCAAACTCTTAAAGCCATTACCCACTCTGATTGGTGGCTGATCCTCCATATGCTAGGGGCAGCCAAGCAGATTATTGCTCTGCATTGGAAGAAAGCCCTGAACCCGCCTACTTCGGTGTGGCTTACCCGCTTCTGGCACACCATGGCAATGGAGATCCCAACCTGCTGTATTGTACACTGACACTAAATTCACATAAATATGGCAACCCCTAGTACTGCACCTGTCTAAACTGGTGCATCACCACTCTCTCCCCCCTCACCTGAGGGCTCTTCAACTATTCAAAGACTCTTTACTACCTCGAGGGGCAGAGCTCCCAGACTGAAACAGACCATACTAACGCAGGAGATACCCCACTACTTTGACATACCATCTTGGCATTAAACTTCCCTTACTCCTGACAGTAACATTGAAAGCAGCCAAGACAGCCCAGGGCTTTAGTGTAGCCTCCAGCGGTGAATCTATTGGATCCTCCTCTCCCCATCATCCCCCACCCTCTCCTGCTTTACCCTAGTTTTTCCCCAGTTTTTTATTGTTGTACTCTGGTGAAAATGGACCTTGACATTGAAACCACTTTACTTATCTAAGCTAGTTAACCTGGCCAAGTATGCTGGACTATGAACGAATTAAACACTAGATCATTGCCAGGCCCGGTTTGGACCCTGTGGACTCTCGAGAGAAGACAAAATGTCATAATTGATCTGCCAAGATATTATAAGTTGGTACGATTCTCATTTACAGTTTCTGTGTCAAACTTGTGTACACAGGCATGTGGAAAATAATAAAATAGATTTCAAACAAAAATTGACCCATCACTAGTTCATCTGCTGGTCTCTTTACATACATCCACCATGGCTCAAGTCCGGTTTGGAAATAAAGGTAAAGTCTCAAACAAATTCATTATTGGTCGGGGGGACAGGGAAGGGTCCGCTTCATATAGAGCCTATTATGTGTTAGAAATGGGATCTCTGGTAGGCTAAGGCTTGCGCCAAAGCCAGGCAGAGACCACCACTCTAGTCAGGGCAAGGGAGTTACACGCCAAGATAACCCCTGCTCACCCCCTTGGTAGCTTGGCACGAGCAGTCAGGCTTATCCCGGAGGCAATGTGTAAAGCATTTGCACAACACACACAGCAGCAACACAATAGGTACACCACAATAGGAACTCCACACAAGGTTATATATAAAACTAGCCTTTGTATTACCATAAACACATTAGATCATAATCGCACAGATATACTGTACCAACTGGCACTGGGCAGTATTTACAGGGGATTATTTACACATGACCGGCCACATGACTGGGCCACTGTCGGAATCAGCAATTAGTAGAAATAGTAGATGTAGGAGAATAACTGTAGCACAATATAACAATTGTAACCACTGGTAAAAGGTAGGAACACACTACGCAATACTAGTCACCATAGGCATAGGTCACGCAGTGAAACAAACTGACTAACATAAACCATACTAGGCAAAACAACCTCCTAATCATGAAACACATTTAGAGGTATAGAACAGGCATAAAGGCATTACACCTAAAATCACATTAGGCCTGCCGACAGTGGGTAGAGTGGCTCCCATTGGCGCCTGGCAGTTAAAAGACCCTGCCATTAAGAAGGAGATTCTCTGGATGTCAGACCATTATTTTTTGGAGAGCATGGGGTCGGTAGATTCTGCGCAGTCCCTCTGGGAAGCATACAAAATGGTGGCAAGAGGTGAAGTATTGTCCTTAGTGTCAGGGAAAAAGAAGACAGGCCATGCGGAGGTTGCTCAAAAAGAGGCAGAAGTTATACTTCTGGAGGAGAAGGTAGCTAGGTCACACATGCCTGCGGGGCTCCATCTGTTGAGACTCTGGGAGGAGGAGTATAAAAATCTTGTCAGGAAAAGAGCGGTGGCTCAGCAAAATGCCGTCCAGAGCCGTATCTACCGTATCTACGAACACGGCGATAAAGCAGGTAAATTGATCGCATGGCTTGAGCATGGCATGGCTTGAACACGGAGAACGTGCGTCTAGGCTGGTACCTGAATTGGAAGGGCTAGAGTCACACAGGATCACAGATCACAGATCCGCAGGCTGTGGCAGACGAGTTCTCTGACTACTACCGGAAGGTTTATACAGCCTGTAGTGACTTCACGGAAGCGGATAATACCGAAATGATTGGGGATAGCGTTATGCCACGTCTGTCAGAGGAGGACAGGAGCTATCTTGATTCCACATGGTCAAACGATGAAGTAGCCCAAGCAATTAGGCAGATAGTCAGGTAAGGCGACGGGCCCCAATGGGATATATATTGAGTTGTATAAGTTTAACGCTAATAAACTCGCCCCCCCACATCCGCGCCATGTCCGTGGAAAGCAAGGAGATGGGGGAACTCCCCTATGATCAGCGAGTAGCCAACATAGTGGTCATACACAAAGCAGGCAAGCCTACGACATAATGCTCCTCCTATAGGCCCATATCGCTTCTTAACGCGGAACCCAAAATACTGGCGAAACTCCTGGCTAGTAGATTGATCAAGGTGATTGCGACCCTGATCCACCCGGATCAGTCCGGGTTAATGCCGCGCCGTAGCACGGCGCTAAATTTGGGCAGGCTACACTGAGTCCTCGGGGGCTCCCCAAAAATCCATGAGCCGACGGTGCTGGTATCCCTTGATGCCACAATGGCCTTTGATAGAGTAGAGTGGCGATATCTGTTTGCAGTGTTGGCGAAGCTGGGCTTTCGAAGCTAATTTATCGGTTGGGTGCACCTGCTGTACGCAAACCCCCTAGCTAGAGTTGTCGTCGTTAACTGTAAGTCCAGTGACTTTCCTTTGGGGTGGGGCACCAGACAGGGGTGCCCACTGTCTCCACTGCTTTTCGCACTCGCTATGGAGCCGTTGGCAGCCTGGGATAGATGGGATAGATCGATACGGGGTTTGTGATGGACGCCTGACTGGGAAGACAAGATCTCCTTGTATGCAGATGATGTTCTGCATTACCTCACTCACCCCAAGGAATCCTTCCGCAACTTTCTTGATGTGCTTGCTGTTTTTGGCAGATACTCTGGGTTAGCCATTAACTCGGCAAAATCTGTGCTTTTTGTATTGGTGGGAGACCCGCCGGTGATCCCAGAGTCGTGCCCTATTCACATTGAGACGACAGGGTTCAAATATCTTGCCATATTTATCATGCTTGATCCGAATTTGCGGTATGATAATAATCTGGCTTCTCCACTGCTCAGTGGAGAAGCCAGATTATTATCATACCGCAACTTCGGATCAAGCGTGATAAATATACTGAGATATTTGAACCCTGTCGTGCAGGAAGAATGTGGAGCGCTGGAAGGCTCTTCCACTCTCTCTGCTCGGAAGGGCCGCCCTCTTCAAGATGATGGCTTTGCCCCGGTTCTTGTATGTCTTGCAAAACTCGATGGACCCAGTGCCGCCCGCATATTTCAGGGAGATAGAGGCTCTTCAGAGACAGCTCCTCTGGGATGGTGGGCCCTAGTCGCCTTCAATAAACTGACTCTTCTGTGGTATGATGGCGGGCTTGGACTTCCAGATTTGCGGAAGTACTATTGGGCCTCACAGCTGGCTGCGATGAACCATATTGTTTATGGACTCCCCGGGGATCCGGGATATGCTATGGACCGGGGTCAGGCCCCAGGCGGGGATGTTAGATAGAGCTCTGTACGCTAGACCTGGGAGGTTTCCATTGACTATGCAGACCGCGCACGCATTACAGGTGTGGCATGCGGTCAACAGGTGTCTTGGGTGGGAGGCAGGTTGACACTGGCCACCCCCTTGGGCAGTCTGTGGAAGACTAAGGGATTCGATAGATGGGACCTTATTGGGATTACCCAGATTAAGGAAGTGTGGGGGAAAGACTCAGTGCACATGTGTTTACACCACAACAAATACTTTTACTATCTGCAGGTTAGACATGCCCACACCACCCATGTTCCTAGGGGCACGGAGCTTCCGGAGGCATTCCCTCTTGAGGACCGTGTGCTAGATGGTCATATTCCCGAGAAAACCATCTCATATATATATAGGAAATTGGTCAACAACTCAGTGCATCCATTGGTGCGGATCAGGGCTCAGTGGAGTGCGGATGGGTTAGAACTTGATGATGAGGATTGGATGGAGGCGGTGTTGTCCCCCAAGGTGGTCACTATCCAGATGCGGCTCTGGTTGGTGCAGTTATAAGATATTGCATAGATCCTACATAACGGGGCCTCGTTTGGTACGAATGGGGAGAGCAGAGAGTGGAGTTTGTAGGAGAGATTGTGGAGAGGTCGGCACCTTGATGCATATCCTGTGGCACTGTGACGCGATCCAGGTATATTAGACGAAGGTGCACGAGGAGCTGGGGGACGTTCTGGGTGCGGAGATATGGCCGGAGGCCCGGAGATGTTTGTTGAATGTGTGGGAGCCAACCGATTTAAATGTGTACCAGAAACAGTGGGTGACTCTAGCATATATGGGGGCCAAACATAATATTGCTCAACTCTGGGGTGCCAGCCAGCTGCCCCGAATTAATAAATGGGCGAAAGACCTTGATTGGTGCATGTTCCAAGAGAGATCCGTGTATGTGGCCAGGGGTTGCCTGCAGAAGTGGGGGAAGGTTTGGGGAGCATGGAATAGCCACCGAGGAGGAATTTGTGAGCCACCCACGACAAGATTAGACTTGGAAACACAGGAATCCCCTAGATCCTAGTACTAATTGTTGCTATTTGATCCTGTATTGTGCCACTTTGATCCATGCGTTGGAACTGAATGCACTCACCTGAGAGTTGATTTCTTTTCTGTAATGTCTTTTCTTTATTTAATAAAAAGAATAAAAAAAAAAATCGCATCCGGTATTTACCAACATAAACACAAATCAGCAATCGCCTTGCGCAAGAACCACAGAAGTTACTGACCCCAGGCCAACGGGCCTTCCATGGGGCTCAAATGCCCTTTGTCCAAAATAGGGCGCGCTGCCTAGGCAGCCAAAGCAAAGATGCGCAAGAGAACAAGTCTAAATGTGGCAGCTGCCCACTATTTGCTGGGCAGCTGTAAAAATCCAAAGGATGGCACGGGCACTTTGGTGCCCTCAGGACTCCACCCTGGGGCTCTCTAACCAATTCTGCGCCACGTGGCATCTGCCTGTGCCCTCGCAGGGCAGCTGGACTCAGCACCACCCAACACTGGCACTCTGGGACTAAGGAAACGCGCCAGGCCCCAAACGAAGTAGGTACAGTAGGAGGGGAAGGGCGGGCACTGGCAATGTGCCCGACACACCCTCTACCACAATGACCCCAGGAGCCCTCAAGTAAATCAGGGCGGGCACCACTGTGCATGTGAGCCCCACTCGGGGGACTCTTAGCAATCAATCTGCCCCCAACATCTGAGTCCCGATCTGGGACTTCTAAGGAGACAATGTAGTAGCAGCAGGAGGGGAGGGGGCGGGCACTGAAAATGTACCCCGACACACCCCCAACCACCATAACACAGAGCCCCAATCATCACGTTTCGCGGTACTCCTCTTGCGGCTCTCTGGACGGGTCCTCTCCTCGGGAAGCTGCAATGCTCTCACCACACAAGGGATCCCTGCACAGGAAGCCGTCTCATCTGGTGGGGGTCCACTCGCTCTCTGGTGTCTTCGGCAGCCGCATGCGGGGCTCGCTTCTCTACACTGGAGCCCCGCCAGCCACTGCAGCACTCTTCCGCCTCACTCGGCATCACAGGGCTCTTCAACTAATCACAGCGCGGCCTTTGCGACGGGCCTCCAGGCTCAGGGGCGCTGTAGCTTATCACAGCGTGCGGTGATTCCTTCACAGTACGGGGTAGGCTCCTGTTTCAGTACAAAGTACCTGGCGGGGTGGGCACCGGCTAGGTATATTTAACAGCACAAAAAGTTCCTGGCTGGGTGGGGACCCGCTAGGGCATAAAAAGCGGCACAAGGCCCCTGGCGGGGTGGGCACCCGTTAGGGATATTCAGGAACGGCAAATGTGCGAGGCGGGCACCTGTTGCCAAAATCGACAGATTGCGGGGTAGGCACCCATTCGATCAGGACACCAAGGCAGGGGAATTTCCACGCAGCTCCGTGCTGTAACTCACAAGTAGGCGTGCTGCTCCTTCAAAGAAAAGGGCACCACAATAAGCGCTCTTCAGGGAAATAAAAGCGTTTCCTTAGGAAGGGAAATAAAGCGATTTCATGGCACTTCAATGCAAAGTCCTGTAAAGTCTGGTTGAATGTAGAGGGGCAAAGGCTGGGCCCAGGGGCCAGCTCACAGGGCCCTCCAGCAGGGAGACAGTCCCCAGTGGCGGTTCCTCCTGGTGCCCAGCAGCAGCAGCAGGCCCCCCTTAAGTCAGGATCAGAGAGAACAGATTCATGGGGTCACAGACCCTTTTTATACATATTTCCTTTGTCTGAAGCTGCAGGGCAAGGGGAGAACCAGTTACAACTGGTTCTGGAGCACTTTGTTTTGCTCAGCCCCTCTCCCTATTCACAGGACAGGCTAGGGACATCAGACTCACCACAGGGTGCAGAGTCAGCATTGTGGAGGAAAGACACAGCCCTATTCAGGTCCCAGGTGCAACTCCTCCCTCCCATCTACATGCAGATCTCCCTATTCACCAACGGGCAGACCCATCCTGGCTCCTGGAGCCAGGCACACCAGCCAGCCCCTGTCACTCACAAGACAGACAGGCAATTCACATCTCACAGCACACAGAAATGCCAACTCCTAAAAGTGTCACTTCTCCACTAGAAACAATAAATCTGCTCACACCATTGCGCAGCATTTATTCTCACGAGTTCGCACATACCAAACTCGCCCCTGCGCTCCTCTCACACTAGGAACTACCATGGACACACATCACCCATGCATTCCTATAGGAGGGCAGGCCAATCTCACCACACGCACTCAGAGCGCACGCACTTTACACTGGGGCACAGTGTTAAAGTGCGCAGAAGCCAAAACCAACTAACACCGGTCACATTTAAATGCAAAGAAGTTTCGGGTTTGAAGAACCGGGTTTTAGAACCCTGCGGCGCCAGGGACACGCCCAAAGTCTTCGGGTTCTCCTGTCTTGGCAAACAGAGACACGGAATACTTCTAGGTGGCGTCGGAGATCAAATTTATTAGCTGCAGCTAGTAACAGTAATCTCAGCAATACAACACGGTGTACAACTCAAGAAACTGTTCAATTTTCATAGAGCAAGACATCACCTTTTATACACAATATTCTCATTACAAATGCACACCCACTGCGCAAAATTCTAACCAATAGGACACATTTTCTAACTATCATAATAACAAAAACCCAATTTACAGTAACCCAACCCAAAAGTTAATTATTAGGACTGTCCCAAATTCAATTTCCACAAGCCGGACAAACCCATAATTGAAAGCACTACCCATGTAATGAAAAGTCGTAAGGAAAGAAACAATTCAGATGCTGATTAGGATAAGATATGTGCAAGGAAAGAAAGTTAAAGATATCCTGAACATTGATTGGCAATCACAGACAACGATCAGCTAGGAATATTGGCTTCGTGAAAGGGTCAGTTTCAGGTGAAGAGGTCAGCATCTTGCAGTTCACTCAAGTCGAAAAGGGCCTGTTAATGCATACATGAATAATGAGGCCCATGCAACTTTGTTCGTTCAGTTACCTCCACGGCCTACGTGAGGGCAACACAAAAATGGCGTTATGAACAACGCAAACAAAATGGAGTCCGGTCCCGAAACCCACGGAACCTCAGGGTGAACCTGCCAAAAGTCCAACAATATGCATCTCAGATGCGCCTATGGTGAACAGCAGCCCACTTCCCGCGTTACTCTATGTGGATGGCGCGGTTTTATTTGCCCGCACTCCCAAAGCCTTGCGTCATTTAGTACATTCTTTTGTTAATTTTATGGCTAACCTGGATTTATCAATCACAACCTCTATCCATTGTTGTGTATTTAGTAAGCACTAGCAATTTTTCTTATATGGGGGTCACCATTAGTTCGTCCATATCTTGGTTCCCTCACATTGCACAAAATAGGATTAAGTTCTCAAGGGCTTTTGGCTCACTTCTGAGTCTCAACAAAGAAAACAGGGGCGTCGTTTACGTCCCTACCAGTTGCACAGCTGAACAGCGCCGCCAAGAAATGGTAACCGTTATTATTGTTTCTATTGTTATTTACAGTGACTCCTGAAGAAGGGCACTAGATTGCCCGAAATGCATTGTGTTTTTATTCAATAAAACACTGCCTTGGTTGAATTTTTTTGCATTTGGTCATGTTCTTTCAAGAGGTCCGGATGGACACGGATGGAACAGAAGAAGTTTGGGAAATTGGCAAACCTACCCGTGGGTGGCTACAATGAATATTGAGAATCTGGCAAATTGATAATAATACTGAGTTATGTTGAAAACAGCAATGAATATTGTCTTAATAGAGCATACAATGTAAGTGTCTTGGCAGCGCTGTTCAGCTGTGCAACTGGTAGGGAGGTAAACGACGCCCCTATTTTCTTTGTTGATATCTATTGGTGCCATTTGGGCAAGGCACTGTTACCAGTTTGCACGCAGACTTTGCATCACAGAATTTAACTTTGACAAGCGACAATTAAAAGGTGTGCATCCCACCCCCCAATGTTTCTCACTTCTTAGTCTGTCATTTAAGGGAGGAAGGGCCCTTACACCGCTGCTGCAGATATATTCCGCCCAGTGTACCTATTGCGACCTATGGGGTGGAATATAGGGCTCAGGTGACCGACAAACCTCCAGAGGGAATAAAATTACTTTTACAGGAGATCATTGGTAGCCACTGCATCACCCTTTAATTTCATCTGTCACAATGAGCTGGGCCTAGATTTCTTGAGATTATATTTGTAGCCCCTCTTCTCTTTTATGGCTTTCTATCTGGAGTTCAGAAGAAGCGAACTTAGCAAGGGATATAATTTTTGACTGCTTGGCATGCAACTGTATTTTAAAATATCCCTGGAATCAATTGGTTTAGCTGATACCTTTGCAGATAGTGCAGTGGGCAGCCGCTAACCGGAAGGAATTACAAGCTCTTTTGATAGAACATGTTTAAGAAGAGGGGCTGTGGGTGGAAGGTCAACAGAAAGTATTATGAACTATATGCACCTCAACCCGGGGCACATTACCTCAAATTACTTTTAGAACATTAGTAAGAGCTGGGACATAGATTTACTGTTCAGCTTTCGGGCTGGTACAGTGAATTATTCCCTTTGTTTTCTGCTTGGACACCATATAAGCTTGAGTCCAGAGTTTGCCAAAGTAATAATTTGCTCGATCCGACTGATACATTTCTTCATTTTCTGCGAATATTATAAAATGTACACCCAAAAATTCCTTGTACACTTTTTGAGGTTTAGAAATTTGTGCTTCCGCCTACGGGTCTATCATTTTTTACAAGCATTGTCTGACGATGAAACTTGTGCAATCAAATTTCTTCAAGCAGTAGTCCGCTCTAGAAGGTTGATACTTTTAGGCTAATGTATTTGTTTTTAGTAGATCCACAATTTAGCATGTGGCTTTCTGCATCATTTTGATTTTTATCAAAGTCCATTTATATCTTTTTAATGAATTGTTGATTTTATGTGTGTTTAAGTTGTATGGCGTGACATGTAGTTAAAACTGCCAACTTTTCACATATTTCGTATGCTTTTATGGCTGTTTGCATCTGAATAAAGATGATTCAGATATGAACTCCCTAAGTCCTAATCAACAATGTTTTGTTGTCAAAGGATACAGCAAATTGTATCTAATGCATACAAATGTTTATTCGAGGTAGTGGGCACATGCTTTATGGCAGTGTGGGAAAGGTGAAGAAAGAGTTGGTATTCCAAGCGAACAAAAAAATAATTTGCATTGTCCACCGCATTGTCCTCTTTTAGAGAGCAATAGAAGATAATGGTTTCAACACAATTTCTAGGTTGTTTTTATGGAAATTAAATGTTGACTTAAAAATAGTTTTTAGGTATAAGATTTCTGCTTGGATTGTGTTTGTTTATATACATGTAATTGAATTAATGGGTTGTAATCAAAATGGCAAAATGCAACGTTTTAAATCATGTGCAGAAATCCTGACTACCTCAAACGTGGGTCGTGGGTCATGGGAATGCAGGTGAAGGCCTTTGGCAATCCTCCAGGAGAAGCTTGTTGTTTCTGGTACTAACATGTTAAACTACTAATGATTAAAGTGTAGTTGAGAAGTTGAGCAATTTGGTGATATGTAGTGGTCATTTGTGTTGCTACTAAATCTAATGCGGCTGAACACTGCATAAAACTGGAAGCAGGGGTGCAATGCAGAGCTCCTCACAGCTCCTGGTTGAGAAAAAACAGTTAAACTATGCGTAAGTCTACCAGGAAAGAAATAAACCTGTAGTTACAGCCCAGCTGAAATCGCTCCAGCTGTCTATCGGGAGACAGCATTATATATCATAAACAGTCAGTCGTTGATTGAGCTTGAGTGGCTTTCCTGTCCATCTCCGTTGCCTTGCTCATACTTTGTTTCCTCCCTTTCTGTGTTTGATTCTCCCACAGAAGCTTTTTAGTTCTACCATTGGTAGAATCGTCATTTTTCCTGCTCTGATCACTACATTGTAAACAGAGCCACGTTTAAACACTAGTTTGCCAGCTTTCAGTGCCAACTAATAGTCAATAGAAAAACTGCAGTGGAAATGTGGAAGCTACTACAACAATCTTGATAGACTACTTTAACAAAGCATTGGCCATGCCAATCAGTCTTAAATGTATGTTATGGTAAGCGCGACAGATTCTCATTACGAGTGCTTGTTTGTCATGTAGCAGACTAAGAGCTGGATTTTGATTTCGATGGATGGGCTACTCAGTCACACCGGTGACAGATATTCCATCTCCCGAAATATAAATCGCATAGGATATTATGGGATTTATATTTCTGCGGACTGGATATCAGTCACCGTTGTAAAGGAGTACCAGCCAGCTGAAACCTAAATCAGGCCCCACGTCTACTCCAGTGAACCAGTTGCATCATTAACCTGGTTACAGAGGATGTTTACCTACTTTGCAAAATGCCAGGGTAAACGCATGAGACACCAGGAAGCTTAGAGGCCTCAGACCGAAAAGAACAGAGCGGTTATTGAAGTACATCGGGGCAAACTAATCACTAGACAACTTTCCTAAGAAACTCATTCCCATATACTCCCTGGCTTTTAGTATTTAAAGTACACATTGTTTGGGGTCTTCTATATAGCAAATGCACTTGAAGCAATAGGTTTTTGAACTTTTTCTTAAAGGAAATTGCATAGAACTGGCATATGATGTCGCAAAAATAAATTCTATTTGTGGTAAGAATATTTGCTCTTTAAACATTTGATGTGCATGGCTGCAAATCCAAAACTTGTACCTGTTGCCCCGTACATGTTTGACTAAATTTTGTCTTCCAGTATATGCCTGTGGAACATAACTGTTTCAGCTAACAAGTTTATAGAGATATTGTTTTCGAAGATGGACATTGAGAACAGCGCAAACTGTGGATTTGATTACCTATCTATCATATCAGCAGACAACACAGTAGTAGGTATGTATCATGTCCTATTTTTTCCCTGTTTACAGAATGTTTTAATTTCTGATTTAATCTGATAGGCACAATAATTAAGATGCAGCAGGCTATTTGGCGATAGACCACATCCAATTCAATTCATAGCAATTTCACATGTTTCTTGTGGTTTTTCACATTAGCTACCTTACTCACATAGTTGCCTCTTTGTGCAGTTTGTGCCAGTATTGGCAAGTTGGCACGTTGACACTTATTTTAAGGGGCGAGGATTATTTTTGCTCCCTCCTACGGGCAGCGGTCTTCTGACCTGTGAAACAAATTGGAGGCATACTCGAGCTACCAGTACCAGTACCAGTACCAGACCTTACTAAAAGTTAATTATACATGACCTTCTCTTTGTGTTGTGCTACAGGTGACACTCCCATTATAATGGGAGTGGTAACCTTGCGCCTACTGGTCCCATTTCCACCTGTCTGATCTAATCGGTTTTAGTGTCTGAGCAGGCATGGGGGTCACAGTGCAAGCAGGTGCAGTGAACGTATGGTACCTGATTCTCAGTTGTGCACATCCGTGCTAGTTTCCATTACCGACAAAAGCCATGCAGTGGGCCATACCCCTCAAAAAGGGAGTGGAGCTGTGGATTTCTCGCCATTTGTCTGCTGTTGTCCTGCGGTCTCGCTTAGCCTGACTGCTGAGAGCCTGACCCACCCCATGGACGTCCATTCACAAAAAACGAAGGAGTAGCAGAAGTGACATCACACACCATATGACCCTAATGACATCCTAGACAGTGACATTATATGACCTATGATCCCTAATCTTCCCAGGAAGTGGTCACATGACCTTAGCCCTAATGATATTATAATATTTGACATCGCTGGAGTGATATTAGAACTACATGATTGCTATACCAATAGGCTATAAAAGGGCACTCTTCAAATTTTAAAGTTCTTTCATGATGTATCAAGTCAATGAAACCTGATGCTCCTCAGGAGTTGACCCCGTTTTTTCAAAATGTTAGGATAGCCCCATATGTCATACCTCTATTGTGCCATTGTCTGTATTTTGTCAAAGGAACCCCTTCTGCAGAAAAGTATGTACAATATTCCAGTGTCAGAACTTTTCCAATAATGCCATTAATATACCATGGATGACCCGTTTGTCGAAAATTACCTTTGGTATGTCTGGGCCCACCCCACTACCTGCTGTCCAGATCTGTTGGTGTCTGTCTGGCATGTATGTAGGATGATCTAAAAGGCAGCTCTGACTTGGTGATCAAATTGCAGCACCTGAAGGCCAGTGAGCAGCTCCTCAGAGCATTCCCTACTTTCAAGGACACTGCCTCAACTGAAGCACAATCTGTGCCACATGTTCTTGTCATTTAAAGTTTGTGTCTGTCATATTGCCTCCTTCAAATTTAGATTAAAGCGTGCCTAAAACCTTTATATCAGAACCTGTTTAGAATACAATGTGTGGTTTTGTTGACTGAAATCTACTTTTGCCCTCCTATCTCAAAAGCTGGTTCCCAACATGCTTATCACATCATGTCCGTTTCGCATCAGACCTTGCTTCATGTCTGGATCATGCTGTTTCCTTATGCAGAATATCGCTGTGGGTGGTCTTCTGGCATACTTTCATGGTATCTGTATATGTGGCTTGCTGCATGCTCATCTTTGATAATATAGCAGTGTTGGAAATGGCCCTTTTTGCAGGGTTATCCCCAAACTTTTTGCTTCTTCCTCCTTTATTTTTCCTAGCCTGTGGTTCTTGGCAATAGGACTCTGGGCCCTTTACCACTGCTGATCAGTGCTAAAGTGCTTATGCTCTCTGTATAAATTGTTATTGTGATTGGTTATCCTTGACTGGCATATTTTGTTTTACCAGTAGGTCCCTACTAAAGTGCACTGAGTGTGTCAGGGCTGGTGATTCAAATGCTACTAGTGGGCCTGCAGCACTGGTTGTGCCACCCACAGGAGTAGCCCTAAAATGTTCTCAGGCCTGCCACCGCAGTGCCTGTGTGCAGTTGCTAACTGCCATGCTGACCTGACCAGTGTCCACACTGGCCAGGCATAACCCTTCCCTTTCTGTACACATTGGACACCCCTATAGAAGGCCCTAGGTACCCCCCCTGGGCAGGGTGCAGTGTGCGTGAAAGGTGGAGCATGTACTAGTGTGTGTGACATGCTCTGGTAGTGAATTACAGCCATTTTCGTTTTTCACTACTGAAAGGCTATCTTGCCCATAGGCTATAATGGGGAATGCTCTGTATAAGGTTTACCTGTATATGTTCCCATAGGAGCAAGATAGAAAATTAAAGTCTGGTATCCCTGAACTCAGAATTTAATAACACATCTTTTAGGAAGGATGTTTTTTAAATCATGTGTTTGAAAAAAGCACTTTTAGAAAGTGACTGTTTTCTTGTCTGACCTTTCCGTGTGCCTTGGCCTGTTTGTATATTGACTGTCTGGTTTGTGAGTGACAGGGGATGGGGTGGCTCTCAGAGGCTCAGTGAGTCATCCCTAGGCTGAATAGCTTCATCTGCATCTTTAGTGGTAGGAGGGGATAGCACCTGGGCCTAAATAGGCCTGTGCCTGCCTTCCACAACACTGGAGTCAAGCTATCCTGGCTG
This sequence comes from Lissotriton helveticus, assembly GCF_964261635.1. Taxonomy (NCBI): domain Eukaryota; kingdom Metazoa; phylum Chordata; class Amphibia; order Caudata; family Salamandridae; genus Lissotriton; species Lissotriton helveticus. The sequence goes on along the minus strand of NC_136057.1, from coordinate 413,132,125 downwards.
AAGACGGCTGATAGCCAGAAACCGGACCTAGGATGCTTGATTCCGGTCCAGGAAAGACATGGCTTGGCAGTTCGGGCTGGACTGTTCCCATGAGGCACAGGGTCAAGGCTGATTTGCATATGGCAATGTCTGAACTGGGGTGGTGTGGAGTGCAAAAAAACGATGGATTTAGGCCCAGATCTCTGTACTGGGGTGAATGTATGACATTGTTCTGCATTCTGTCCATCAACTGTTGGTTTTGCATTTGCCTTCCACAATGCTGGCACCACCTCCTGCTGGGCGGCTGACGACCCTGCCCCCTCTCTCTCAAAAGGAAAGAAGGAATCAGGTAAACAAAGTGATCCAGGACTGACCAGAACCGGTTTGGACTATGCCAAGGCCTCTCTGCCCTCAGAGAACAAAGAGAATATTGGTATAAAAAGGGATACCCAGACCTCAGAAAATTAGATCATCCTGGAATCAAGAAGGAACCTCTGCCAAGGAGAAAGCTGGAAGACTGAAGGAGGACTGACCTGCTGTATGGCTGACCTGCAGTTGCTTTGCTTCCAAGGATAGGGGAAGGACTTTGCTGTTGCTGGGTCCCCTTGCTTGAAGAGATCTCCAAAGGCCTGAGAAGAGCTGGCCTCCTGTTACGAAGTCCCAGGCACAAAAGGACTTCACCCCCAGCTTTCCCCCTGAACTCTGTTGAGTGAGTTCTGCCCTTCCTAGAGTGCTTGATCCAATTGTGGGGCCTCTGGAAGTTGTTGCTTGCTGTTTGGGGAGCTGGACAAGAAGAAAAGAAGATCTACAATTTGCACGCATCGCTCGCTTGCGGAGCACATCGGTAACAGTGCGAGAAAATTCCCATCGCCGCAAAGATAGTTGCAGCGCCTGTTGCCGCTGCAAGAAATTACGCCTTGTTTGCTTGTGGAGCGCATCGCCTGGTGCGGGAAGATTCCTGTCGCTGCGAGTATTGTCGCAGAGCCTGTCGCCGTGAGAAATCCTTGCACCGCTAGCTTGCGGACCGCGACCCGTCGCTGCGAACAACACATTGGGGGGCCGCGAGAGAGGAAGATCAACACTGGGCCGCGCATCGCCACCGCACCGAAGAACGTCGCACTGTGCCTTTGCGAGACGCTTCTACCGGAGAAACCTGCGCCTCGGAAATCCATACAAGGTATCGCATCCCTCTCCATACAGACCGGATTCGTCGCAACACGCCCGCTGTGTGCAGCGGGGCTGTTGCGTCGCCTCCCCAGGGTCTCAGGAGGGACGCATCGCTTGTTTTTCGACACTGCAGTTGCCACTAGGAACTTTTGTAGCATCTATGGTACTTTGGGCTAAAAAGTTACGCAACTGTGGATTATTTTGGTGCAACCCTTTGAACTCTTTTTAAAGACTTATTTTGGAACACTGTGTGTTGGATGTTTGTCATTTTGGTCTTGTTTAGTTTAGATAAAGATACTTTATTTTTCTAAACTAGTGTGGAGTCCATTTGTGGTGTTTTCCCTGTGTTACTGCGAGTGTTGGTACAAATACTTTACACATTGCCTTTGATAAGCCTATCTGCTCATGCCAAGCTACCAAGGGGGTGAGCAGGGGTTATCGAAAGAGTGTATCCCCCTTACCCGGACTAGAAACAAGGGTCCCTTTTTAGACATTGGTACCTACCTCTGCCAACTAGAGACCCCCAGATCTAACAAGCAGGGATTGAATATCTCTTCTTCGTCTCTAGTCAGTGACTTTTCTTTAGACTTTTCGGCTGTTTAAGTATGTACATTAAGGTCTTTTCAGAAGGACCGGGTGGCTGTCAGAGATGTGAAACATGGTGGAAAGCTTCATTTTTTTCCGTCAAGTTTTGTTCAAAAGGGATGCTTGTTAGTTTTATGGGGAACGTATTTGGCAGTGCTTAAAATAATACAAGCATAGACAAAGCCAATAAGCCTTGCATTTAAATGGTAAGTACTGAGCTACTGGCTTTGCCAGTGATTGTATTGTCGTTGCCCAAATTAGTAGAAAAAACCCCAAAATGATAGAATTGTCATCAACCATCCTGATTATTGCAACGAAATTGAGACTGCACTTTCTAAGAACCATTACACTCCTCTCACATACAATCCTCTCAAGCACATTCAGACAGATAAGATCACTAAACAGCCCTTTAACTAATTGATATGATTTAACTAAATGATACTCCATCACAAGCAATACTTGTTGCTCAACAACATAATTCACAAATACCATTCGTTTATATATTAGCAGATATCCACAAAAATATCAAGCTCCCAAGTCGTCCAATTGGTTCTAGATGCAGATATGTCTTAGAAACCATGGCAAAATACTTGAATTCATTCATTTATTAAAGGTTTTGTTCCACACTGACAAACGTTTGTGAAAGATCGAATGGACTTGATCCAATTAATTGAAGACATTGACTTTGACACCAACCACGACCTTTTATATGCAAACATTCAACAAATGGAAAGCTTGCACATTAGTAAAAAAAAAACAATTCAGTTCTGCAAGAGTAAACACATCTTTCCTAATTGAACTCTTAAAGGTAGCTGTAACAAACAACTTTTTATTTAAAGCCACGTATTATTTCTAAAAAGAATTGTGCTTTGCCTCCCAATGTTGCCATTTTTTATGTAGATAGTTTTGAGACTAATCTGGCATTAACACGTAACAATCCATATCAAAATATTTGTTTCGGGAAATGATATATAGACCATTCCTTACTCATCTGGAGAGGTAATACTGATTCCCTAACTAATTTAATTGGTTGAATAACAAGCAACAACATTTAACCTTTACATTTGATTCTACAAAAGATGGTTTCCATTCTTGGATCTCACCATCAAAGTATTCAAAGGTAATATATGGAACTAACTTTGTCCTAAACTCAGAGAGTAATTCCCTTAGGCTATATTCGATCAGCCTTCCTATGAGCCTGAGGAATGGATTATACTATGGTCCATTCTTGTGTATTTGTAGGAAATGCAAAATGCGAGCTGATGATTTCAGAGAAGCAGCTTTACTTTAAAAATAATTATTGGACAGAGGCTATCCCAAACACCTTGTTTCAAGAGCCCCGAAATGGGATTTCTATTGCTCTTAAAGTATCACTTATCCCACGAGTAAAAGCCAAAAATATTTGCATTCCTTGTGGGACAACATTTAGTGCCTGCACCAATAAAGTAACAATCACAAACTAGTCAATTCTACGGACCAGTGGCCTATTTTCAGAATCACCACTCTTTCTTAATAAGAGGAAGAAATCTTCACAATCGTGTAGTGCGAACCATGAGTTGGGATCATAAAAGTAACTCTGGTACTGAAGAACCGGGTCTTATTCAGAACCGGCGGTGCCAGGGACACACCCGATGTCTTCGGATTCTCCTGTCTTGGCAAACAGAGACACGGAATACTTCTAGGTGGCGTCAGAGATCAAATTTATTAGCTGCAGCTAGTAACAGTGAACCAAGCAATACAACAATCGGTGTACAACTCCGGAACCTGCTCAATTTGTGTAGAGCAAGACATCGTCTTTTATGCACAGTTTCACCCTATTACAAATGCACACCCATTGCGGCAAATTTTGACCAATAGAAACACATTTCTATACATTATCACATTCCAAAAAGCTCACTTTACATTGTACCAGCCCACAAGTTAATTATTAGGACTGTCCCAAATTCGATTACCAAAAGCCGGACAAACCCATAATTGTAAGCACTACCCATGTAATGAAAAGACATAAAGGAAAGAGCAATTCAGATGTAGAGTAGGATAAGATATGTGCAAGGAACTCAAAACTAATGATATCCTGAACAATGATTGGTTTCCAGATTACTATCAGCTAACGAAACTAGTTTCGTGGACAGGTCAATTCCAGGTGAAGGGGTCAGCATCTTGCAGTTCACTCGCAAGTCAAAAAGGCCCACGTTAAACTTTACATGGACAACGAGGCCCATACAACTTCGTTCGTTTACCACCTAGGCCTACGTGAGGGCAACACAAAATGGCGCCTCAAACAGCGTAAAACAAAATGGAGACCGGTCCCGAAAACCACAGAACCTCAGACCCTCCTTTTGCCATTACGTAGGCAATAACCCAAACCCCTGTCAATCTGAATCCAGGTCTATATCTATTCTCATCAGATCATCAAGGTGTCGCTGCAACATCTTATTCTCTCTCGCTTCTCTCGAAATGGGTCTTCTCACACAGATCGTAGCACAAAGGCCACGACCACACTGGATGCATAAGCAACACGAGAAAAGGATCGCTAAAGACATACCAAGAAACATCAGCATCTTCCATCCCCATTTGGACAGCAGTTCCCAAAACCATCCCATTAACAACCAGTTACCTTCGTCCACATGTATAGACTCCGCAGACTTATGCAACCTCTGGATAGCTTGGTACACCGTCGGGGCATTATCTGGTATAAAAACGCAGCAACTAGATCCGATCAATTTGCATACCCCACCTCTATCTGCCAGTTTAATATCTAGAACAAAGCAGTTCTGTAATGTCATAAGGCGATCCGCTTGAAGCTCTGCAGTAATATTACTAAGGGCACCTGCAGTCCCATTTATAGTGGCCTCAACCACTCTCGTAAGCTGACGAATATTCCTACTATTAGCCATAGGACCCCAAAAGGGCAAGAAACCCATAAAGAAGTCTCCAACTTCTTGTGCAGCAGTATCTTTCGCATCAATAATGCCTCTACCAAATCTTGTCTTATGGTAGTCAAAAGCAGCCGTATATGTAGGGGGAAGCAAAAACGCTACATAACATGTGCCCGAAAAATCAGACTGCAACCATGTATACGCTCTGTCATAACAAACAAAATACGTGCCTTTGGCTGGCACGAACGGAGGAGATTTCTGGGACGTATAAACGTATGTGTGAACACACACACTCTTACCAAGCTGAGCTCTCGGATTCTGACCATTACCTTGTAAGCAAAGATGACCACGGTGGGGTACAATCCAAATCGGAGGAGACCTTTTCTGTCTCTTTCTCCGTCAGACTAACACTGTCGTCTTATTCCAACCGACATATGCTCGTATCTCATCTTTGGGAATAGCATTATACGTGTTGATATCTCTAATCATATCGACTACTCCCCGTACCAAAGCATTCTTACTCACGTTATCATTAATGGAACGCACTGGAGAGGCTTCATTCGCATAGATAAACATTGATTGGAGTGCCCAAACTGACCCATTAGGTGAAAAAGGCAAAACCAAATATGGCATTCCCTTATCCGTAGTATGTGGCATAAGACCACATACCCAACAATTCGTAGTATTTATGACTAACTGATGCTGATGCAACATTTGTATAAACAAATTGTTCACAAATTCTGATCTTCGTGTTTGTTCATGTTCAGGCAACGTATGAAACTCATGTGGAGAAACAGTAGAAAAAGAAAGAGTAGGCTGGGAGGTAGATGTAAGCGGCTGTTGTGTGGCATAGAAAATCAGACCCACACAAGCTAACGTAATATTCAAAAGCATTAGAAAACACATTATTAAACATTTGCTACGAACCAATATACATATTCGGACTTTAGAATCCACTTTCCTAACACTCTGGTCAGGCTCAGAAAACTCCATCCTCTAACGTACTGCTCACGGTCGTTACCTTCACTTAAGTGTGCGCCATGATCGCACTAACGACACTGGACCACAGACATTGTGTCAATACGTGGTTAACCCCTTAAGAACTTCCTACCGTGACCCTGCAGCGCAGTTCGGATGGTGACTCGAAAAAGGGAAAAAACAAAAAAGTTTCCTGATCTGACACGGTGTAAATTCACTATATAAAAAAAAATTCCAATCTCATGTTTTTATTTGTCCATATGTACAGTCTTTCTCGGTCTGAAATCGTAGCGTTCTTGATCAGGCACAGTCTGATCCTTGAATAGGAGCTCCGGATTGGTGGTGTCAATCTTCAGATGAGGAGGCACAGCAGTTTGCAGAACATCATCATCATTGCGTTCTGACCTAGTCCATGTCAAATGAGCATCACTAAAGGGAATGAATCTAGGGGCTCGCTCACATTCCGGATCAGCTATACCATCCCTTACCCACTGATCATATGGTAAAGGCAAAGGAACTTTTTTCGTATGGGTGGCATGCACCCAATTCTTTTTACCAGCTACTCCAACAGCAGTTCTAGTGACCAGAAGAACTAAATAGGGACCAGTCCATCTTGGTTCCAGATTCTTGGTGCGCTGGAAATTTTTGACGAGCACATAGTGTCCAGGTTCGATGGAATGGCCTGGATCTATAGTAGCTGTCGGTAAACTGTCATAGACCTGTTCCATCAACATAGGGTACTCAATACTGCTGTATTCTTTCGGACGAGGCACACCCCAAACATTCGCTGGACGACCAAACACTATTTCATACAGACTAAGTCCCACTCGAGAATGCACAGTCGTCCTTGTTGACAAAAGAGCCAACGGCAAGGCATCCGGCCATGTAAGACCAGTGCTCGCTTGTACCTTAGCTAATTTCAGCTTCAAGGTACCATTGTAACATTCGACAAGTCCAGCAGACTGGGGGTGATTCGCTGCATGGAACTTTTGATTTATGCCTAAACCAGAACACACTTTCTTCATGATTTGACCCACAAATTCACTCCCATTGTCCGACCATACAATTCTCGGCAATCCATACCTAGGGAAGTACTCTCTCAACAAAACCTTGGCTGTAGACAAGGCAGTATTATCCTTTAGGGGGTAAGCCTCTACCCATCTAGAAAAGGCGCAAACAACCACAAGGACATACTTCAGGTTGTTACATCTCTCCATGTGAATATAATCTAGCTGTATCACCTCAAACGGATACGTCTGAGGAGCAAAATGACCAGCTTGAGTTGGAGTTCCCTTACCAGGATTATACTTCAGACAAATCATACAATGCAAAACCGAAGGTGGTGATGGACGGAGCGTTGACAATACAAACACTCACCCCCAGTCAACTGATCTGGGTTTAATCCATCACCGTTCTTTAGCTCACTCCGCCACCCCAGTTCAGACAATGCTTCACAACATTGTCTGCACATTTCGGAATTCCAGCATTCTGCCATACTGGAACCAACAACTTACAAATTCCCTTTGAACTAATTATGAGCCATCGTAACCACTGGGAGCACATACGCATCTGGTAACAACCATCGCTGGTGCTCCGACAACTCAATCCAACAACCTGTAGGATCCAACATACCCGTAGTCTCTCTCTAAACACTCACTTCTTTCTCTGTAGCTTCAGCCTGAATCATCTTCACACTTTCTATTGTGTCTTCGCATATTCCACCAGCCATAACCCAATTAGCAGGGCCTGCAACATACATACGGCTCATCATGTCTTTCGCCGTTTCCTTTGCAACTTCATCTGCAAATGCATTCCCTCGACCAACAACGTCCACAACTTTCTTATGCGCACTACCCTTCACAATTGCAATCTGCTTTGGGAGAGTGAGAGATTCCAAGTGTTCATTCACCAACTGCCCATGCTGGATTTTCGTACCATGGGAAGTAAGGAACCCTCGTTCTCTCCACAAACGCCCAAAACTGTGAGCAACACCAAACGCATACTGGCTATCGGTATAAACATTCACTCGTTTTCCTTCTGACAGCACACACACTCGTGTTAATGCAATCAACTCTGCTGCTTGCGCAGAATTCTGTGGTATGCGTGCTGTCAACAACTGCATGTAAAGTTGTGATAGCATACGCTGCAGTCGTCTCACCATTCGGAAGCTTAAAACACGAACCATCAACCCACAGCGTACCATCCACATTCTCAAGAGGCGTATCCTTTAGATCGACTCTAGCTTTCGTTTCTTCTTCTGTACGAAGAAAACAATCATGCTGTTCTTGCACATCCGTCTCTGTAGAGATCGGCAATAATGTAGCTGGATTCAACACATTACATCTTTTAATGTGAACATGGCTAGCTAACAGTATCAACTCCTAACCTGAAAGACGTGCACTAGTAAGGTGCTGTGTCTTAGTCCTGTTTAATAAGGTATCCACTGCATGCGGAACCATCACAATCAACGTATTATCCAATACCAAACCAGCAGACTGTTGGATAGAAACCGCAGCTGCCGCTGTAGCTCTCAAACAACTCGGCAATGCTTTAGCAACTGGATCTAACGTCACTGAAAAATACGCACATGGACGCTGCTTGTCTCCAAAACACTGTGTCAACACTGACAACGCACAACCTTCTCTCTCGTGCACATACAACGTGAAAGGCTTGCTATAGTCTGGAGTACCCAACACAGGAGCCGAACACAATGCATCGCGTAATTCAGAAAAACTCTTCTGACATTCGTCAGACCAAGGAAGAGGATATGGAGTATCTTTCACAGTCAATGCTAACAGAGGTTTCGCCAAAAGAGAAAAATTCGGGATCCACTGTCTACAATACGAGGTGATACCCAAAAAAGCTCGAACTTCTCTCTGTGTGGATGGCACACTCATTTGCGAAATCGCTTGAATTCGGTCTGGGGTCAATCGCCTTCCCTCCTTCGACAAGAGATGACTTAAGTAGGTTACTTCTTGGCGGCAATATTGCAACTTCGAAGGTGACACTTTATGATGGTCAGACAAATACTGTAACAACGAAAGAGTAGTCTCTTTACAAGTCTTCTCATCATCAGCAGTAATCAACAAATCATCGACATACTGAATAAGAGTCGCACCAACAGGCAACACAAAACCATCAAGCTGAGTTTTCAACGCTTGACTATAGATTGAGGGACTTTCACAATAACCTTGGGGAGCTCTCTTAAACCGGAAGCTTCGTCCTCCTAAAGAGAATCCAAAAATATCCCTACTCTCCTCAGCAATCGGAATACTGAAGAAAGCATTCTTCAGATCAATGACAGAAAACCAGGCTGCCAAAGCAGGAATCCGAGTCAACAAAGCAGTGATATCCGGGACAACAGGAAACTGTGGCACCACTCTTGTTTACCTCTCGAAGGTCGATCACAAACCGGTACACAGGTGGTTGGGAAGCATCAGTACGCTTAAGGACAGGAAAAACCGGACTATTACACACATTTCCTCTCGTTTCCTCAACCACACCCTTCTCAACCTTTGAGCGTAACAACATACGGTGGAATCTGCAAAAGGCCAACATCATTTGGACCCGTAGCACAAAGTGTATCAGGAAGCGAACGCAGTTCCAGTGGCAAACAATCCTTGGACAAATACATAGGAGAAATCACTTTCTTACCAAGGGTAAGCTGCACTCCCGAAGGAGAACAATGCAATGTTGCATACAATCTTTTCAGCAAGTCCAAACCGAACAGATTCTCACCACAACCAGTCGTTAGAATAAGTGGAGCTTCCAATTCACAAGGACCAATGGAAAGGGACAAAGGACTAGAAACCGGATTACAAACTGGGGCGCCTGAAAATCCTACGGAGACATTGGTCAAGCCAGACAAAGGTGCGCCAGGGAGTTTAGAATGCATAATAGAACTTTGTCGCACCAGTATCCAAAAGAAAAGGTTCTACCACACCTGATGTAATTACTTCAACATACGGTCCACTCCGATCTGCTGGAACTTACACTACTCCCTTACTTTGTCCATGGCTGTCCTACTTATCATTATAACCAACACACTCGCCTTCAACACAGTAATCCTCAACATAGTACTGAGCAGACTGACGACTCGGAACATTTTGTCTGTCAAAATATTTCGCAGAGAAGGAGAAGGAGAACGCTCATTCTGAGTAATCACACCACGTCCTCTACCTCTAGGAGCTTGCTGGAAACCACCACGACCTCTTTGACCAGACACACCATTCGCTTGTTGCAACAAAGTCTGACAACTATTCTTGAAATGACCTTCCTCTCTACAATAAGCACACTGGTTAGGGCCAGGAAAGAATCGCTGAACATAAGGCTCAGGCTTCTGTAACAATCTCTGAAATTGTGGAGGTTGCTGAAACTGAGGCTGATTCTGACGAGGCGGATAAGATTGCTGCAAAAGAACTTTCGTCTTTAATTCTTTCGTTTTCTTCTCTGCTTTATCCTTCGCATCTTTATCCCTATTCTCATAATATTGGGCAGTAGCCAATATCTGGGCCGACGAAGAAACAGCCCACGAACTCTCAGAATCCTTCAGCTTATTAGAAAGTTTGGGGAGCAAATTAAAGACTAATTTGTCCACAAATAATCTTTGCCTACCTTCCGTACTCATGTCCTGACCACTATGATCGATAAACGTCTCCTCAAACCTAGTGAAGAAATCAGACTCACTCATCTTTCTTCTGCTTGCATGCTGCTAACTTATCCCAATTCACTCGTAAAGCAGGCATCATAGTCTTCATCAAATTAATAATTCTACCTGGCAATTCCGTAACCAAAGGTTCAGGTTTAGCACCTCCCCTGTTGTCTACCACCTGCAGCAATAATATTCGCCCAAGTATCTTCTAACTCTTGCGCATGATTCTCGTGACGAATCTTCGCCCACAAAGGTTGCGGAACTACATTACCCATCAACATGTCGATGTCAGCTAAGTTCATGATACACGCATCTACTCTCTGGGACAATTCTTTGTAATAACCAGCTGGGTTCTTACGAGGTTCAGGTAAGGTCTGCTTAAGAGCCAAGACCTCTGCTCTCTTCCAAGGGACATGTACCCATACTCGCTGAAAATGAGCCGGAGCGGCAACAATACCCTGATTTACATTAGCCTGAACTGCTTCCTTCCATACAGGAGGAACTTCTCTCATGGGATACTGTCTTGCTTTTCTTCTAACAGAGGAATCCGGTTCGTACAATGTCTGAGGCGGAAGGCTAGATGTAAAAGCCAGTATCGTCTCTACGGCATCTGTAATATCAGATTCCACTATCATCCCTTTAGCAAAATCCGACTGAACATCAAGTAGTTCCTGCGGGATCAAACCCAAATCATTATCTTTCCATTCCTGACGCAGAAACATACACATTACATTAAAAACATACCTTTGCTTAGGCGGTTCCCACTGAAAGAAAACATCCATAACCGCTGGCAAACTATACCTTGAATAATGAAAGTGGTGGCATGCACACCGTTATAGTCCATATCAAATCCATAAAGTCTTTGTCCATCCTTGCCGATTTGCGTGCGAAACTGGGATTTGCCTTGCCCTCAAAGCACATTCATAGAAAAGCCATATGGGGAGCGGTTCAACACCGCTCCACTCCCAGACGCACTGCGTGTTTGTGGATATCAAATCCAACCAATTTGTCATCATTTTACTCCTTAGTTATGTTCGTCCTTTTTTTTCACCATTATGTTGCCATTCTTTCTCTTTTTCCGAAAATTATCCACATGTTGAACAAATTGTATTTTAGGAAACTTCACGTATTCGCATATGCCCATCCAGGCCTCTTTGGAAAATACGATTCCATACAAACAATAGTTCAAAGCAGCGAATCTTTATTTCAACCCAATGCGTTTCGGGCTTTTTATAGCCCTTCGTCGGGGGTAACTGAAAGTCAATAATAACAACATTGCATTAATATATATATATATATATAGTTTCTTCATTACAGTTAAAATCCTCTTGATTTAAACAAAGGCATATGACATTTAGCATATGATCATAATTCCCATTTCATTAATTAAATTGTCCAATATATTACAAGTGTTCATCCCCTTGCATCCAAATATGTAATTTTCATTGTAACAAATGAAACTGTCAAACGCATCTATATCATTGCATTATTCAGCTTGATTTTTGCTTCTGACAATCGTTCGAGAAAAAACTTCCCTACAGCAGTTGAAACCACGTTATTTTCACATTTATTGTCCCAACTTGCTTGCGTATTCCTAGATTGTTATCTACACCTGAATGTTGTGTTTGTTTCTCTGTTTGCGGGCGTGCCTCGCTCATTAATATATCTTTTCTATCAGACTTCTATCAACAGCCATTTTCTTCGCGCACAATAACAGGCCATTTCAGCGTTACATTTTGCAACAAAACTTTGTGCGTACCTGCTTGAAACATCACCTAGTCTTTCTTGCTCAGCATTAACTTCTGATTCTCCTTTGTCCAGTGAAACCATCTTACTGATCCCTCCCGATTTAAACAGCGGGTACTCCACCCACCTCACGTGCAAAAACCTCCCAGAGTCCCTGGCGTTCATCGCGTTACTACAGTGCCCATACTGCACCTCTTTCTTACGCCTGACCAATGCTCACAAAAAAGGGAATATATATCTTGTTTAACATATGCATACTATGTCATCAATTTCTGCTTTTGTATAAAAAATATATCATTATGTCCTTTCATGTTATCTCCTTCTTCCAAAGCTGCTTGGAACTTGCTGTTATTATATTATGTGGAAGTTTTCATCAAAACCAATGTTTGTCTCTTTTTAAGCTTGTTATTTCCTCGGGTGCAAAACCAGCGTGGGGCAATCAATTTTTAAACCATGAAAGTGGTGGCATGCACACCGTTATAGTCCATATTAAATCCATAAAGTCTTTGTCCATCCTTGCCGATTCGCGTGCGAAACTGGGATTTGCCTTGCCCACAAAGCACATTCATAGAAAAGCCATATGGGGAGCAGTTCAACACCGCTCCACTCCCAGACGCACGGCGTGTTTGTGGATATCAAATCCAACCAATTTGTCATCATTTTACTCCTTAGTTATGTTAGTCCTTTTTTTCACCATTATGTTGCCATTCTTTCTCTTTTTCCGAAAATTATCCATATGTTGAACAAATTGTATTTTAGGAAACTTCACGTATTCACATGTGCCCATCCAGGCCTCTTTGGAAAATACGATTCCATACAAACAATAGTTCAAAGCAGCGAATCTTTATTTCAACCCAATGCATTTCGGGCTTTTTATAGCCCTTCGTCGGGGGTAACTGAAAGTCAATAATAACATTGCATTAATATATATATAGTTTCTTCATTACAGTTAAAATCCTCTTGATTTAAACAAATGCATATGACATTTAGCATATGATAATAATTCCCATTTCATTAATTAAATTGTCCAATATATTACAAGTGTTCATCCCCTTGCATCCAAATATGTAATTTTCATTGTAACAAATGAAACTGTCAAACGCATCTATATCATTGCATTATTAAGCTCGATTTTTGCTTCTGACAATCGTTCGAGAAAAAACGTCCCTACAGCAGTTGAAACCACGTTATTTTCACATTTATTGTCCCAACTTGCTTGCGTGTTCCTAGATTGTTATCTACACCTGAATGTTGTGTATTTTATGTTTCTCTGTTTGCGGGCGTGCCTCGCTCATTGATCTTTTCTATCAGACGTCTATCGACAGCCATTTTCTTCGCGCACAATAACAGGCCATTTCAGCGTTACATATTGCAACAAAACTTCCACATAATATAATAACAGCAAGTTCCAAGCAGCTTTGGAAGAAGGAGATAACATGAAAGGACATAATGATATATTTTTATACAAGATCTTCAATCGTTTTCAGAGGAGGAGACGGCAAGGCCGGATAACATTTATCTATGGCCATACAACGCTGCCTATCTGAAACTTCACTCGCTTGTTCCTCTCCATCATCCCTATACTGACTAGCAGCTTGTAGTACTTACATATTCTTATCTTTTTTATCTCTTTTAGCTTGTTTAATTTCTCTGTTTGGCTTCCTTTCGCCAAAGGCGGAAAGAGTCAAACATTGCCGGCCGGGCTTTCTTCTTGAATAGCGCAACTTCCAAATTAGCTAAAATATTTAATTCAAAGCTACCATATTGGGGCCATCGTAAGACACCATCCTTTCTAGTATAGCGGACCCATACTTCATTATAAGTAATAGGACCCACTCTGTGTTTCGAATAGAGCTCATAAGTCGTAGTTCCAACCGGAGGAATCGGACAAGAGTCCTCTAGTCGGGAATCCTTGTTGCAACCACAACTAAACCATTTTCTAAGTTTGCTAAGACCAGGCATCTTATAGCTCACTTCAGTTTTCAAGGCCCACGTTAAACTTTACATGGACAACGAGACCCATGCAACTTCGTTCATTCGTTTACCACCTAGGCCTACGTGAGGGCAACACAAAATGGCGCCTCAAACAGCGTAAAACAAAATGGAGTCCGGTCCCGAAAACCACAGAACCTCCGAACCAACACTCTGTTAACCAGTTAGGACCTGCCACCCATAATAAAACACTACAAATGCCAGAACTGTTCTACTTGCACTCACTACAAAAACCAAGGAATTTCGATACAGTATTAGAACTCCTACCTTAGAATAGTACACCAACTGTAATTCTTCCAATGTCGGGTACTGTAATAGTCTGTAAGATTGTATTTGCTTTATATTACTTGTTAGTTGAATGTCTGTGATGTTTCGGTTCTTAGTGTTCAACCTGGAGACTGATGGTTGGTGCTTTCTGTACTAAGGAGGAGGTTTGACATCCTGTGCTCTCCCTAGGATCTCTGTAAGATGTAACTACTTGAATTGACCTGTTTGAGGCGGCTTTTCCAGTGTTTCTACGATGATTATTACACTTATGATACTTGATACCCTTACAGGCTTATTTATATTGGTCAGCCAACACAAACAATAAGACTGCATATCCTCCAACACAAAAGCAGAATTCGCTGAGAGACTGAAAATGTCCTCTTTGTGCCTCACTGAAGATGACTTGAGCTGGCGGGTAGTAGAGGAAATACATTTACCACTTATCTCTCTAATATTTACTTACCAAAAGCACGTACTCTAGATGCTATTTAGTGAACAAGGGACTAAACTCCACGGAAGAATGGATTACAATATAAGATTGTTGGAAATGTAATCAAACATCTGCATATGGTAAAGTCTAATTTTAAAGTGCAATTTTGAAAGTACCACTTTTAGGAACTTTGCTTTTTCCTGCCTTAGCAAACACAAGGAGATCATGGACCGAGCGCTGAAACTTTTCAGACACTCACCCCCAGTCACAGATCTGTGTTGAATCCATCATCATTCTTTAGCTCACTTGGCCACCCCAGTTCAGACCCAGCTATATGCAAATCAGTCTTGACCCTGTGCCTCATGGGAACAGTCCAGCCCGAACTGCCAAGCCAGGTCTTCACTGGACATGACAAAACACAAATTCCTAGGCACACAACATATCAATTCATTCGTATTATGAACAATAATCAAATGGATAGAGTCCACGAAAAAAATATTATTTCACTTCTTCTGTTTGAGCAATTGTAGTTCTTTATTGCCCAAAAGACCTTACGCCAGCCGACACGTGTTTCGTCAGAGTACAGAATTGCTCGGACTCTTCAGGGCTTTCTTGAAATGTTGGCGTATAATGTAGAACCACTTGACCGGTGATAATTCCAACCCGGTAAGGGTATCTTGCTCGTTCAATAGATGTGGCTCATTCAATGTTTCTTCAATGGCTAGAAAAAACGGGTTCAAGTAACTGCAATGGTGGCCGCATCCGCGGTGCAAAGAAATATGCAGTAAATCGATAAAATCAAAACGTCAGTATATGAAGATATATGCTCCACGGTTGGTAAGATAATTTTGTTGGAAAAACCTTGTTTGTCGAGTCCCGAGGTAAAGTCCGCATGTCCCTGGACCTTAACGTGCACCGAGCCGCCAATCCGGCGTTCTGTCTGCCCGAGTAGCAACGACGTATGCAACGGAGGAAAAACTGGACATGAAACAGGCCTTTTTCCAGGCTTAGCCATTTAGTCCCTGTAGCCTGCCTGGGTCAAATGATTGGGTGTAGCTGACAGTTGGACTCTGTGCATTCTCCTAGACAACCACATACAAATAGATGCACCAGGATGGTCCATTCCTGGCAGGATGAGAGGGTGGGGCTGAGCACAACAATAATTAAACTGAATAGGCTGTGTCCTACTTCCACATAAATTAAATGAAATGAAGCTTTTATAAAGCGCAAACTGTCGCCCCCAAGGGAGCCTCCTGGCGCTACCAGATAACATGCTACAACAGATGCTTATTAGGCACTAAATGAGTGCAAGACCTGATTCATCCGCTGTTCCATATAACCATCTTTTTAGTGCCTTCCCGAAATGTTCTTCTGATTCTATTGATCTTAAAATACTTGGCATGAAATTCCAGGCCTTTGCCCCTAACACAGTCGCCGACTTCCCTCACCTTGTTTTAAGTTTCAAGTCAGGTATTTTAAGGAGGTTAGGGGAGGTAGATCTAAGTGTCCTCCTTGTCGTGTAAGGCCTAAATCTTGCAGAAAGGTAAACTGGGCCTAATCGGCGCACTGCTCTGAAGACTGTAAGGAGAAGTTTGAACAAGATTCTTTTGTGGAGTGGGAGCCAATGAAGACTTTTTGGAGCTGCGGAGGCTGACTCCCTGCGAGGAAGTTTCAATACCAGTCAGGCTGCTGCAAAGGGCTGCGTACCTCCTTTAGTTAGTCTGGAACCAGGACAGTGAAGGAAGGATGCCCCTGGACTTCAAAGGGAAAACTCTACAGTAGCTGACTTTCTGAACCTGAGGGGACAGCAGACCACCCAGGTCAAGGATACTCTTGGAAGTGGACCTGAAGGTGGTCTAACAGCCCATCTGTAGAACCCAGCGATACAAAAGGGGATGATGGACGGAGCGTTTGCCACTCCTGCCACTGGATTCAAGCAAGCTGGGCTGAAGACGGCTGTAATGCCAGAAACTGGTCCTCGGAAGCTTGTTTCCGGTCCAGGGAGGGCATGGCTTGGCAGTTCGGGCTGGACTGTTCCCATGAGGCACAGGGTCAGACTGATTTGCATATAGCCATGTCTGAACTGGGGTGGCAGAGTGGGCTAAAGAACGGTGATGGATCAAACCCAGATCTTTTGACTGGGTGTGAGTGTTTGATTGGTTCAGATGCTCCGTCCATCACCACCCCCTTTTGTACCGCTTTGGCGCCATAAGTGTGGCAGGGTATGCTCAGACGTGAGTCCCTTGCTCACTTTGCCACTGGATTCAAGCAAGCCGGGCTGAAGACGGCTGTAATGCCAGAAACCGGTCCTCGGAAGCTTGTTTCCGGTCCAGGGAAGGCATGGCTTGGCAGTTCGGGCTGGACTGTTCCCATGAGGCACAGGGTCAGACTGATTTGCATATAGCCATGTCTGAACTGGGGTGGCAGAGTGGGCTAAAGAACGGTGATGGATCAAACCCAGATCTTTTGACTGGGTATGAGTGTTTGATTGGTTCAGATGCTCCGTCCATCACCACCCTCTTTTGTACCATCTGTAGAACCAGCAGAACTGATGCATTTCCTCTGGCACAAACCGGTGAAGACTGGGCATAATTGACACACCCTGTGGTGTGTAGTAGCGTGGAGGGGCGGCCACAGAGAGGTAGGGCACTAGGACCCTGTGGGTCACAGGGCAGTGACCAGGTCACTGGACACCACGTCCTGTAGGGACAGGAAGTGGACAGTAGCTCCTAGGACGAGGACGAGGACAGATGTGCGGTGACACGCCCCACAAACAGAATAAAGAAGACCTAATCACGAACCTGGTGTCCTGTGTTTTCTTGCACAGATCGTGAGCCGCCCTACACGACATCTGGCGAAGAAGGTGAACGAAGCCCAGGCGTGAAGAATTCGCCGAGCATTGACCAGAAGGACTGCTGTGGCGGGAAAACGACGCAGGAGCTACACGGGAGCCCACCCCGACAGCGTCCAACAACGCGCCAGCAACAGCGGTAAGGAGGCGCTCAGCCAGCAGCGCGAGCGCAAGAGACTGCTTCGTGAGATCCTCGCGCTCGAAAATCAAGGCGCGAGGTCTCGTGAGAACTAAACATCTCGGCGGCCATAAGGAAGTCAGGCAACGAAGGCCAATCAGCGCACAGCATTAACGCGGCGGCCATTTTGAAACCAGGCAGCGCGAGATTTCGATCGCGAAATCTCGCGTGAACAAGGCATCCATTTTGTTTGGGGACAACAAAGAAATTTAACATTGGAAAGTGCCTGGCAGCCATTTTAGGGGCAGGCAAAAACGAGGAACAGACAGGAACAATAGAAAATAAAGAGAGAGAACAAGAGGCACAAAAGGACCACTACAAAAGGAGTAACTAAGAATAAAGAAGGAAATAAAGGCATAAAGTATAAAGTGACAAGAAAACAACTCCGACAAATAAAAGAAGAAAAGGGGCAACAAAATAAAAGAATCCCAAGATGCCGGAAACAAAACAAAGTGCACAATATCGCAGACCAATGCCATTCAGCGTATCTGAGCCACAAGTGGGAATACGATGGGAAAAATGGATTGTGAAGTTTGAGCGATACATGGAAGCGACAGATGTAGTCGAAGATAAAAAAACTAGGACTATTCCTGAATCTGGCAGGAGATGACATAGATGACCTCCTGATAACACTCCCAATGAGCGAGAGAAGCACATACAAAGGACTAAAAGTGTCTAACAGATAAATTCGACCCTCAAAGAAACATTGATTTTGAAAGATATAGCTTCAACATAGCTTTTCAACAGCCGGAGGAGTCAATGGATGATTTTGCAACGAGACTAAGAAAACTAGTAGCACATTGCGAATTTGAGAAGTACGACAATGAACAGGCCTCCGCCTAAGGCTGATAGAAGGTTGTCGCGACAGACTTTCGCACGAGAATACTGAAGGAACCGACCACACTAGAAAGGGTTCTGGATCTAGCGAGAGAAGAGGCAAGGGCGATGGCGCATGCAAGACAGATGGACCGAAGAGAGGAGCAAGTCCACAGAATGACAGACAAGAGTAGAACTGGAAACTGGAAGAAAGGGTCAAAGGACCAGGCGACAAGAAAACAAGAGTCCCAGTGCTACAGGTGCGGTTTAGAGTTTCCAAATCGAGGAACGTGCCCAGCATTTGGTCAGATATGTCGAAAATGCAACAGAAGCAACCATTTTGCCACCATGTGCCAAGGAATGCCGTTCAAAAATGAAAGAGGCAGGCCAGGGAGACAAAGAACGTCAACAAACCGACATGTGCGACACATGGAAGCAACCACAAGGAGCTCGTCGCTGGAATCGGGAGATGAAGAAGAAGAAACAGCAGAAACAGCAGAGAAAGTGGAACGTCTATACCTCATGTCCACAGACGAAGGACACAGGGAGGAACACATCAGACTGGTGAATAAGCAGTCAATAAAGAAGACAGACTGGGTGACCATTGACGTAGGGCCACACCAAGCGGAATTTGTGCTCGACAGCGGGGCCACGTGCAACATCATGTGCGCCACTGAATACGAAAAAATGAAGAGAAAGCCACATCTGCAACCATCAAGTGTAAGAGTATTCACTTGGGGTGCACAAAATCCAGTAACAAACATGGGAAAATTCACGGACACTATGACGCACAAGGGCAAGACAGTCACAGAAGAAATTCATGTACTACGAGGAGATATCCCCGCACCATGTTTACTAAGCAATGTCACAGCGAAGGTCATGGGCCTATTACAGATGACATATCACATAGCTGACAAAAGAAACATCTTAGAGGAGTACCCGAAGTTAACAAAAGGACTTGGAAAGCTGAAAGGACGACAGATCACCCTACACATAAATGAGTCAGTCAGACCTGTCGCCCAGCACCACAGAAGGGTACCCATTCACCTACAACCGCAAGTAGAAGAAGAAATAAAGGCACTGCTAGAACAAGACATCATAGAACCGGCAGAAGGGCCAACGCCATGGGTGTCCCCAATAGTTGCTGTACCAAAAAAGGACAGTGCACAAATAAGGATATGTGTGGACATGAGAATCCCCAACACAGCCATCGAAAGGGAACGACATCCGGGGCCACATCTAGATGACATGATCAGCTATTTGACGGGAATGAGAAGATTTTCCAAGCTAGACCTATGTAAAGGGTACCATCAAGTAGAGCTGGACCAACAGTCAAGATACATAACGACATTCTCAACACACCTAGGTCTGTTTCGCTACAAGCGGGTGAGTTTTGGAATGTCGGCAGCTGAGATTTTCCAGGAAACAATCAGACAGATCATTAGACCAATAAAAAAACCGCCTGAACTACAGCGACGATATCCTGGTGTTTGGCAAGTCAGATGAGGAATATGACAAAGCATTGAGGAAAGTATGCTCGCAGCTAGAGGACGTGGGCCTGACAGTAAATGAAAAGAAATGTGAGTTGGGGAGAGAAGAACTAGTTTTTTTTGGACACATCTTCTCGGAAAAAGGAATGAGACCTGACCGCAGCAAAGTGGTTACCCTAGAAAAGGCAAAATAACCAAAAGATGTAGCTGAAGTGCGCTCATTCCTCGGTCTTGCCAGTTACTGTGCGAGATATATAAAGGATTTCGCAACAGTAAGCACCCCTCTACGAGAACTCACGAAGCAGGGCCAAACATTCGAATGGACCACAGAATGCAGCAAGGCATTCGAAGAGATAAGGGCGTCAGTAACGACAGTAGATCACCTGGCATATTTTGACCCGAACCTATGCACCGAGTTGACAGTGGATGCCAGCCCAGTGGGTCTGGGCGCAATATTGGCGCAGCACGAGCCTGGAAGAGACTCGCCAAGGAGGATCGTAGCCTATGGAAGCAAGAGTCTGTCGGACATCTAGAGAGGATACTCTCAACCAGAAAAGGAGAGTCTGGCAGTAGTCTGGGCATGTGAGCACTACCACATGTTCATCTATGGGAAGCCATTCACGATTGTTACAGACCACCAAGCACTAGTTACCATATATGGAAATCCAAATGCCAAAATACCACCAAGGATTGGGACGTGGGGGATCAGACTGATGGACTACAACTTCAAAATTGTTCACAAGCCCGGAAAGGAATACAACCCAGCTGACTATATGTCACGACACCCACTACCACATCGAGAAAATGGCATCACCATGGCAGAAGAATACCTAAATTTCATCCTAAAACAAAACACTCCGGTGTCCATAACGATTGCAGAATTAGAGCGAGAAACAAAGAGACCCGACAATGAAGGCAATCGGGACCATAGTGCGGCAGCAGAGATGGAGACACATCAACAGCCCCGCAGGAGAAGGGGTCATAAAAGAACTACTGGCCTTCAAAAAGATAAGTGAAGAACTATCTGAAACTGAGAACGGAATCTTGATGAGAGGATCAAGAATAGTGATACCTCACCGACTAAGAAAAAAGGCAATTGAACTAGCACACGAATCGCATCGAGGCATTGTAGCGACAAAGAAGATGTTGAGAGAAAAAGTGTGGTTCCCAGGATTAGACAATATGGTGGAGGAAGAAGTTGCACACTGTCATGTCTGTCAAGTAACGGGACCATCTTCCAAACCAGCACCTTTGCAAATGTCAGAACTGCCACCAGCGGTATGGACTGAACTGGCAGCCGACTTTTATGGACCACTAGAGAGCGGGAGGTACCTGTTAGTGGTCATTGATGAATTCTCAAGATTCCCCATCGTGAGAGAAATACCATCAACCTCAGCAAGCGCCACATTGCCTGCATTAGATGATATATTTGCTGCCTGGGGCTCCCCACAAACACTAAAAACGGACAATGGGCCTCCATTTTCTGGAGAAGAATTCCGTCGATTCATGGAATATCTGGGGATCAAGCATCGGAAGATAACACCCCTGTGGCCGCAGGCCAACGGAATGGCAGAACGATTTATGGGAACAATAAAGAAAGCCATCCAGCGAGCAAAACTGACACAGATATCGATTGGACAGTCACTATGTCAAGTGCTGAGAGACTACAGAAATACGCCCCACAACTCCACAGGTCGATGTCCAGCGGAACTAGTGTTGGGAAGATCAAGCAGAACAAGACGGCCCCAAATAGATGCAAAGGGGGGCACGGATCGAAGTGACATAGTGGAAAGAGACCAAGAAGCTAAGAGAAAAATGAAAGAATACGCTGACAAGAAGAGACACGCATCAGAACGTCAGTTACGGGAAGGAGACCTGGTGCTGGTGAAACAGAGACAACAACGGAAGTCGGACAGCCCATTTTCAAAAGATCCACTAGTAGTGACCAAAGTAAAAGGAACAATGGTGACGGCAGAATCTGATCATCAAAGAATAACGAGAAACCGCTCCCATTTCAAGGAGCTCAAGATAGAAGATAAAAGGCCAGTGGAAACGCCACCGAAAGTGGAAAACCGCGAGCAAGAGATCAGCAAAGAGACAAGACCAAGCAGAATGTGCAGGAAGTCACAAAGACTAATTGAAGAGATGTAGAATGAAGAATCTCTCTCTCTCTCTCTCTCTCTCTCTCTCTCGAAGAGGACGAAGATAACGAACACTGTTTGATACATGTAAAAAAAAAAAATTGTGTTTGTGACAAAGGGGGAGATGTAGTAGCATGGAGGGGCCACCACAGAGACGTAGGGCACTAGGACCCTGTGGGTCACTGGACACCATGTCCTGTAGGGACAGGAAGTGGACAGTAGATCCTAGGACGAGGACAGATGTGTGGTGACACGCCCCACAAACAGAATAAAGAAGACCTAATCACGAACCTGGTGTCCTGTGTTTTCTTGCAAGATCGTGAGCCGCCCTACACGACATGGTGCAGGTGGGCCCCCTCTACATGAAGGGTGCCCCCTCAGTAAGTCTGTGCAGTGTGTCTCTCCAAAGCAACTGTAGTGTACAGCTTGCTCTGAACTGATACAGCACTGACCCAGGATTGAAAAACAAAATAACATTTCTTTCTCTTCAGTGTGAGCCTGCCAGACACCTTACATTAGTGAGTAGGGCCCCTTGACTCCGCATCCTCGACCAAGGACTGCTGTTCTCGGAGGGTAAGAGAAAGCACAGAACTGAGTGGCAGATGAGGGTTGCCACCTGCCCCAGAGAAACATGCCCGCTCGCAATGTTTTAGGATTCTGCATAGCCTATACATGGTTTTTGAGTAGAACTTTGTATGAAATCTATTTTTATTTTATCATTGCCTTTTTGTCTTTGTTTACTAAAGTACTCAGTCAGGAGCTATTAGGGCAGCTGAAAACTAGGGATGGGTAGTAAACTCTGGTCCTCCACCAGAGTTTGCTGAGTTTTGTCACTCCATTTGCAGCGCAGAGTTCAGCAAAACTCTACCAACCGATTGTGGCGGAGTTTACCAACCACCCCCATGGTTTGCAATTCTGACACCTGCACTGTACCTGTTTAGTGTGTGTGAAGTCTGCACATCAGCTGATTGATTGCACATGTTCTCAAACATCTGCAGCGCAGCACACTCGTCACAATATGAATGAGGCAAGAAGCTAGATGCACCGTGGAAATAAGGTTAAACAATGACTAAGTTAACATGGATACTGGTTAATCCCATGAGAGGTTTGGAAACGTTTTGGGATGCCTCGTCTTTTTCCAAATACTTCTTAAAATCTTTACCTAAAAGTAATGCTTAATCAAAATATGTAATGCTTTTTATCTTGAATGTTACTAAATTAGTTTCCACAACGAAAAAAAAAATTAGGTCCATGCGTCATCCCCTTTCTTATTCTTTTGTACGGATCATCTCTCATTCCAGCATGGCCATGAAATTCTGAAGCAGCTTCTTACGGGATTCCCCATGAGGCTCTTAACCATACCGATGTCAAACGACAACGCAATGACATGTCTGATTACTATTGTGCTCACTTATTTTCTAGATGGTCAATTGGTTTCCACATTGTATGGTAGGCTAGATTTTAAGACCTTTTTTACGTCTTGCCTACGCAACGTGCATGCGCTACATAGGCGTCATTTCGCCATCGTACAGCTCTTTTTCCAAGCACTTACTCGTGCTTGTGGCGGCATAAAGCTTGCGGGAGTGCGCAGCGGTGTGCCACAATCACGAGTGTGTGCTTCGAAAAAGAGCAAACAGCTGCTGCTTAGCGCTCGTGCACCTCCTCCACCCCTCCCTCTTGTTTACTTCTTCAAGCCTCTAGCCCGGCCACCTGCAAGAGTTGTCTCGTGTGTGTGCGCGTGTGCACTCCCCCCACCCCTCCCACGTGTTTCCTTCTTCAGGCCTCAAGGCTCAATCCCGCTCAGCTGCAAGAGTTGTCTCCTGTACCGATATTCCATTTTGCAACTTAAATAACTGTGCTATGTGCTGCAAAAGGGTTTACGCAAAATAATGAACTAGAGAAATATACTTAAACAGCAAGTTGTTAAGCCTTCTATTCCAGGACCAAATGGCTCAGTGCGTTTTAAAGTGCACTGTTTCCCAGAAAATGACCCTCCAGGCTGTGTATTGTTCTAGTCCAG
This sequence comes from Lissotriton helveticus, assembly GCF_964261635.1. Classification (NCBI taxonomy): domain Eukaryota; kingdom Metazoa; phylum Chordata; class Amphibia; order Caudata; family Salamandridae; genus Lissotriton; species Lissotriton helveticus. Next base: position 413,107,955 of record NC_136057.1, on the reverse strand, counting down.
AACAGTAAAGGGAGTGCCCACTGGTAATTCTGTCTAGGATCTAAAGATGCCTGTGCCCACATTCTTCGAAATAGTATCCCAACGCCCTACTGCTCCCCCCCCTTTCCAACCCAAAGTTTGGTTTCAAGTGCGCATCTGCTGACTTTAATTCCATTCCGGAATTAAAACGCAGCTGCTTTGCTTTTTACCTACCTCTCTAACGCTCTACCTCTCTAACGCTCTACCTCTCTACCTCTCGAACGCTCTACCTCTCGAACGCTCTACCTCTCGAACGCTCTGCCTCTCGAACGATCTGCCTTTCGAACGCTCTGCCTTTCGAACGCTCTGCCTTTCGAACGCTCTGCCTTTCGAACGCTCTGCCTTTCGAACGCTCTGCCTTTCGAACGCTCTGCCTTTCGAACGCTCTGCCTTTCGAACGCTCTGCCTTTCGAACGCTCTGCCTCTGGAACGCTCTGCCTCTGGAACGCTCTGCCTCTGGAACGCTCTGCCTCTGGAACGCTCTGCCTCTGGAACGCTCTGCCTCTGGAACGCTCTGCCTCTGGAACGCTCTGCCTCTGGAATGCTCTGCCTCTGGAACGCTCTGCCTCTGGAACGCTCTGCCTCTGGAACGCTCTGCCTCTGGAACGCTCTGCCTCTGGAACGCTCTGCCTCTGGAACGCTCTGCCTCTGGAACGCTCTGCCTCTGGAATGCTCTGCCTCTGGAATGCTCTGCCTCTGGAATGCTCTGCCTCTGGAACGCTCTGCCTCTGGAACGCTCTGCCTCTGGAACGCTCTGCCTCTGGAACGCTCTGCCTCTGGAACGCTCTGCCTCTGGAACGCTCTGCCTCTGGAACGCTCTGCCTCTGGAACGCTCTGCCTCTGGAACGCTCTGCCTCTGGAACGCTCTGCCTCTGGAACGCTCTGCCTCTGGAACGCTCTGCCTCTGGAACGCTCTGTGCCTCTGGAACGCTCTGCCTCTGGAACGCTCTGCCTCTGGAACGCTCTGCCTCTGGAACGCTCTGCCTCTGGAACGCTCTGCCTCTGGAACGCTCTGCCTCTGGAACGCTCTGCCTCTGGAACGCTCTGCCTCTGGAACGCTCTGCCTCTGGAACGCTCTGCCTCTGGAACGCTCTGCCTCTGGAACGCTCTGCCTCTGGAACGCTCTGCCTCTGGAACGCTCTGCCTCTGGAACGCTCTGCCTCTGGAACGCTCTGCCTCTGGAACGCTCTGCCTCTGGAACGCTCTGCCTCTGGAACGCTCTGCCTCTGGAACGCTCTGCCTCTGGAACGCTCTGCCTCTGGAACGCTCTGCCTCTGGAACGCTCTGCCTCTCGAACGCACGCTCTCCCTTCTCCCTCTACCCCTCCCTCTCTCTCTACCCCCCTCTCTACCCCCCTCTCTACCCCCCTCTCTACCCCCCTCTCTACCCCCCTCTCTACCCCCCTCTCTACCCCCCTCTCTACACGCCTCTCTACACGCCTCTCTACACGCCTCTCTACACGCCTCTCTACACGCCTCTCTACACGCCTCTCTACACGCCTCTCTACACGCCTCTCTACACGCCTCTCTACACGCCTCTCTACACGCCTCTCTACACGCCTCTCTACACACGCCTCTCTACACACGCCTCTCTACACACGCCTCTCTACACACGCCTCTCTACACACACCTCTCTACACACACCTCTCTACACACACCTCTCTACACACACCTCTCTACACACACCTCTCTACACACACCTCTCTACACACACCTCTCTACACACACCTCTCTACACACACCTCTCTACACACACCTCTCTACACACGCCTCTCTACACACGCCTCTCTACACATGCCTCTCTACACACGCCTCTCTACACACGCCTCTCTACACACGCCTCTCTACACACACGCCTCTCTACACACACGCCTCTCTACACACACCTCTCTCTACACACACCTCTCTCTACACACACCTCTCTCTACACACACACCTCTCTCTACACACACACCTCTCTCTACACACACACCTCTCTCTACACACACACCTCTCTACACACACACCTCTCTACACACACCTCTCTCTACACACACCTCTCTCTACACACACACCTCTCTACACACACACCTCTCTACACACACCTCTCTACACACACCTCTCTACACACACCTCTCTACACACACCTCTCTACACACACCTCTCTACACACACCTCTCTACACACACCTCTCTACACACACCTCTCTACACACACCTCTCTACACACACCTCTCTACACACACCTCTCTACACACACCTCTCTACACACACCTCTCTACACACACCTCTCTACACACACCTCTCTCTCTACACACACCTCTCTCTCTACACACAGACCTCTTTCTCTCTCTCTCTCTCTCTACACACAGACCTCTTTCTCTCTCTCTCTCTCTCTCTCTACACAGATCTCTCTTTCTCTCTCTCTCTCTCTCTACACAGATCTCTCTTTCTCTCTCTCTCTCTCTACACAGATCTCTCTTTCTCTCTCTCTCTCTCTACACAGATCTCTCTTTCTCTCTCTCTCTCTCTCTACACAGATCTCTCTTTCTCTCTCTCTCTCTCTACACAGATCTCTTTCTCTCTCTCTCTCTCTACACAGATCTCTCTTTCTCTCTCTCTCTCTCTCTACACAGATCTCTCTTTCTCTCTCTCTCTCTCTCTCTCTGTCTCTACACAGATCTCTCTCTCTACCTCGAAGTGGCAGCCGGAGCCTGATATCACTGCTTGTCCTTTAAAAAACCAAGCGTTGGCATAGCCAATAGGTCTCGCCTTTGGGGCCTTACAAGTGTTTAACCATGCAACAGTTAATGTTGTTGCACCAAGGATATTGTCCTGCATAACTAAATACTTTATAAGATCCCAAAAGCAAGACCTATTGGCTATGCCAATGCTTGTTCTACATCACGTGCATCTACGTCCATAGTGAAACCTGACATTGCACTTAGCAACAGAGAATCTGTATGACCTAGGCCCCTCATTTATGGTGTCTGCAGCCTTTCAACGAGGCAGCGCTCATCTTTGCACAGATTTGGGTGATTTTTGAAAGAGGGAGGAGTGGTGAAGCTACAGCGGCTGAGCTCCACGGTGACGCCCACCTGGAAGTAAGTGGGTTCATACGTGGGTAAGGGCAGGCGCGTTTTCTGCGTACCAACACTTTTGAAAGTTATCCCTGTTCAGACAACCATGCCTACCCCTCTGGATTCAGGTACTCATGTTAGTGAGTGCTATCTTGCATTTGTCTCTCTACTGAATGACATTGGCGGATTTGTACTCCTATATTACGTTTTAAAAACTGTTTCGAAAAATGGTGTTCACGTACAGCTCTGAGAAGCAAACAGGCTTGGGTTGGCATAGTGCTTTCTCATGATTGTCACCATGGTAACAGAAAGCTTTCCCCCGGTGTCTCACTCTCCTAGAGAATGAGATGTGCTCAAGATAATCACAAACACAAAATAAGCCACTAGAACTTTCTTCGGGTAATGGCAAGCTTTCATTGAATACAAAGTTTGCACAAAAAAAAACCTGACATAAATTGTATGCTCCTCTTCCTCCTCATCCCGTTCTCAGCCTCTGGCATATGCTGCCTGCCTAGGACGCTCTTTCTCTGGCTCCTCCTTCTTTAGCTGGAAACACTGCCAGCAGAAGCCCTCCACCCCCTCCTGTTCCTTCGCCCCACTCCACCAAGTCCGCTCATACTTAATGAGCACGGAAAACACTTTCGACTAAATTGAACCATTAAGACTTGTTTACCCTAACTAGGGATGGGTGGAACTCCATGGAATCTTGCTGAGTTTTCATGTAACTCTGCAGAATTCAGTGGAGTAAATCTCTGCGTGTTCCACCCTCCGCTACTGAAAACACATTTTAAAGTTTTTTCTTCTTACATTAAGGGGCACATGCATCAAAGGAAATTGCATTCGCAAATGGTGCGAATCGCAAAATTTGGCCGTTTGCGAATGCAATTCTCATTTTTGGGATGCATTAACATTTTTGTAATTTTCGCAATTTAAGAAATCGCAAAATTGCGATTTCTTAAATTGCGATTGCATTTGAGGAATCTCAAATTGAGATTCCTTAAATGCAATGCATCAAACTCTAAAAATGTGCGAATTCGCAAATAAGGGGAGCAAATTACCATGAAGTTGACCTTCATGGTAATTTGCGAAAACTTTGAAGAATGCACTAAAGTGCATTTTTCAAAGTTCCATCTTACACAAAATGAACTGCTAAGCAGATTTTAGGGGTGCAACAGGGTGTCCTTTGGACACCCCTGCACCCTTGAAATTGCATTCTTTTTTGAGAATTTCTAATGGTGAATTGCAAATTAAGAAAGTCTTTTCATTAATTCCTATGGGCCTCTAGGCTCATATGAATGGATGGGGAGGTATTCCTTAATTGCGATTCTCAATTAGAGAATCACAATTAAGGAATTTTAAGAAATCACTATTTTTTTTAGCAATTTCTTGATGCATTGAAGTTTGCAATTCCTTAATTGTGATTCCTTATTTTTCGCAATTAAGGAATCGCAAAATGCAATATTGATGCATGTGCCAGCTTGTGTTAAAGGTATGTATTGATAAGGGAAAAAAACTAGCCTGGATTTTAAATGCTAGTCATTGCAAATGATTTCTTAGTGTTTCTATTAAAGGATCTGGATAGAACCCCAGACTTCTTGTTTCCCTCAGGCATGCTTCGAATAAAATATCAGGCAAAAGTTAAAAGCAACATGCACTACATATAGTTTAAAAATAATTGACACATTAATACTAATAAAAACACAACGATGAAAAACAAGTGACCAGCTTTACTTAAATATTTCCAAGCACTTTCTGTATTTTTTTTAACCAAAGTATTCTACAAAGCAGATTGCCTTTGTTACATTATGACTCCGTGAATTCAATATTTAAATGCCCATTTTAAGCTGCAGTATTATAAAGCAGAGAACTCAACCTCTTTTCATATGTATGCTTTTTTACAATCTGGTTCTTGTTGTTTTGCTTTTCTCATAATAGACCGGTCTACAAGTACCAGACTACAATGTATCAACTACTCACACCTGAAAAATGCAAGGTCATTGTGTAGTGTCTATTGGATGATTTCATAACATATACAGCATGAAAGTCTTTTCCTTCATTGTTTCAATAATGTACGTTTGTGTTTTATACTGGAATAAAAAGAATGTTAAGCAGCATTCCAATGTTATTTTTGAAACTGCAGGACTGTAGTCAAAACATTTTGGGGCTCTGATTAATTCCTTGGCCCCTTGGAGACTTTTTGCATGCATCTATACATCCACCGGAAATCAACGGCAATAACTACGGACACTGGTGACTACTTGGTCTTCTCTTGCTATCCACTTTTGTTTTTTCCCCAGTCTCCACTCGATTCACCCATTGTGCAGTTTCTTGTGATATGTGACGTATTCCTCTTTTCTGTATCTACTGCGCAGTTTCATTGTGACAAGCCATGTAAGACAAAATCATTTGTTTACCAATTAATCCTAATCATGATTTGGTCCCGGATTTGCCTTACTATTGATTTCAAGGTTAGAACTCTCAGCGATAGAATTGTGAATTCTCTTTTAGTGTTGCACTGTTTGCACCATTCACCACAAGCATACACAATCACCATCTAAGATGTTCTGCCCCCTATGGATACCCTTCATTTTTCTTATCCTTACTCTTATAGGTAATGTTAGAAATTGGGTTTCTGGTTGGCTAGGGTATGAACGTAAGCGAGGCAGAACCCTCCATTCTCGTCACGACAATGGAGTTACACGCTGAAGATAACCCCTGCTCACCCCCTTGGTAGCTTGGCAGAGCAGTCATGCTTATCCCAGAGGCAATGTGTAAAGTGTTATGCGCAGCACTCTGACAGCAGCAACATAGTAGGCACACCACAAAAGAAACTCCACTCACGGTTATATAAAAATAGCCTTTGTATTACCTATAAAAACACATTAGAATACAATCACATATTTTACCGTGCCACTAGGCACTTGTCATGACTTTACATAGATATACTTAAATTACTAGGCCAATCAGGCCACTGTCGTCAACCTTACATATAGTCTAACGAGTAACTACTGGTAAGATTGCACTTGGCACAATGTTATGCATACATAAAATCACCACGCTTCAGATGGGTGACCCTTCTTGGTAATTACAAGGTATGAGCAACAACAACCCATCCTAATATCCGGTCACAATGAGGAATAAACAAAATAATGGTACTTGGCAGAACACCTTATTCATAGACAGCAGTGCACCATAGGCAATACTTATCAGAGTGCACATTCCATAAACACATCATGCCCCTCCTAGGCATATGCAGGTCCCCGTTGTAATGCGTAGGGTGCCAACCTTGGCAATTAGCTCAACATATAGGCGAACATCCGGCATTGGGCAGAACCCTTATTACTGAGCCTGATCCGCGATGTGCAAGAGAAAATGGGTGTCAATCCAGTAGTCCCCCAAAGTACCAGGAACCTTCCTGGCTGTGCCGTTATCCTCGGGCTAGCCGCCCAAAACATGAGTGGGGCAGAGACCCGACAGCTGCACGGAGCGCCGGGGTAGGAAAACAAAGGTCCTCTCAGACCCGCAATGGTAGGTCTCTCCCCACCGGGAGAAACGAGCAGTGGCCCACGTTCAGGCTGCTCCACAATGCGTGCCTTCAGATACAGTGGTTGGGTGAGAGGGGTGACAACGACACTCACCCGCCTCCTGCCACTGCTGTATGCTAGGCTGAAGTCTGCCCACAGCCCTTTACTCTTTCACTGGGGCGGTTTTACAGGGTCCAGGAGGCTCCTGTGCCCGCACCACGCCACACTTACTTAAAGAAACCTCCCTCTAATTCAGCACACCCCGGGATGGGGGCTCAGCCCAGACTTCCACGGCAAGGTTACTGCTCCCTTGAGGTTTCAAGGAGCGTGATGCCTAAAGAATCGGGGAAAATAAATAGAGCTTCCTCAAAGCAAAGGGGAGGCACACCGAATGAATCAAGCACTCACTTAGCGCTATGTCTGCGGAGTCCTGCAGGTCAGAAGCCCAGGTCCTGAGAGATCATTGGGGCAGAGGACTGGGCCCAGGCTGGTCAGTGTGCAGGGTCCCCTAGCAGAAGGCAGTCCTCTCAGCCCTCCAGAAGGTAGTAGATGGTCCCAAATGGCAGTACCTCCTGGCTCATAGCAGTCCTCTTTTCAGTTCAAGAAGTTCCCATGGTTCAACTGACCCGGGGTCCCAGTCCCATACTTATAGTCCATATGTCTTTGTTCTCCCCCTGGCACAGGGCTCTGAGCCCAGTCTAAACCGGTTCTAGGGGCACTTTACAATTATCTTTACAAGTGCACAACAACATCCTTTGTTAGTGTAAGCCTTGGCCCCAGACTCACCACAGGGGGCGGAGCCATCATTGTGGAAGGCAGCCCCATTCAGGTGCAGGTGCTACTTCTCCCACCACTCCATATGCAGACCAGGCCTATTCAAATGCTAGGGGAAACTCCTCCTGCTACTCTAAATTCAGCCAAGATCAATTCAGGCTAGCACTGAGTCATCCAGGCAGGCCAGGACACACCTTGGCCCCACCCCCCCTTTCCACCCGGGACTGGCTACAGTGAATGCAAATTCCCTGTCAGTCAGAAGCAGATGGCCAATACACAACAGGCAAGCACAAAGACACCTAGCACACTTCTAAAAGTGGCATTTCTAAAATAGTAATGATAAATCTGCTTTAACCGATAAGCAGCATCTATCACTATTATTCCTAACATATCAAACTTGATCACGCTAAACCCGCTAAGATCAGAAATTACCACTGAAGCGCATATCTGGGAATCCCAATGCATCTCTGAGAAGGCAGCCTCACAACAGTGAGAAACCAAATAGGCTGTTTGTCACTACCAGGACATGCCACACAGTTAAGGCACATGTCCTACCTTTTACCTACACTGCACCCTGCCCATAGGGCTAGCTAGGGCCTACCTTAGGGGTGACTGATATGTAGTAAAATGGGAGTTGCAGATGCAATAACCACCTTATGTGCCACATCAAAGCAGCAGTAAACTGTGCACTCAGGCCCTGAAGTGGCAGAGGCATGATACAAGTTTGAAAGGCTACTTTGGTGGGTGGAGCAAGCAGCGCTGCAAGTCCACCAGTAGCATTTAATTTACAGGCCCTGTGTATAGGGGATACCACTGTACAAGGGACTGACAGGTCAATTAAATATGCCAAACAGGTGTAGACTAATCTTACCAAGTTTACCATAGAGAGCACATGCACTTTAGCGCTGAACAGCAATGATAAAGTGCCCAGAGTCCTGAAAGCACCAACGACCGGTCAAAAAAAACACATGAGGAAGGCAAAAAGTTCTGGGATGACCCTGAAATGGCTAAGTCCAACAGTAAATACAACTATTTTATAAACCACAGGTGCCTGAAATAGACAAGGCCTCACTCATTTATGCATATTTATTTTGTGTTAAAAGTTTTTGACTTGGTTTTTCTTTGTATTCATCGCCTATACAATCTTGTGCTCAGAATGATTCTTTTGTCCTGACGACCTGGTCATTCATATGGGGTTAAAGCCATTTAGAGCAATATGACAGTAAAAGTTTCTGTCTGTCTGTCTCTCACACAAGAAGATGTTGGACGGAGCGCTGAAACTTTTCAGGCACTCTCCCCTAGTCACAGATCTGGGTTGAATCCATCATCGCTCTTTAACCCACTTCGTTACCCCAGTTCATATGCAAATCAGTCTTTCTTTTTTTTTTTTTTACACAAAGTGTGAGTTTTTCCAATTGTACATTCGAACAGTTAGCACCCGTACCGATAAATAAGCATACCAAAGCAGTTTACATTTACAGTTTTCGTCTTGACATGCAATCGCCAGTCCTCGATTACAGTGCATAGTTATATAGTGTGGACCTTCCGCCTTGTATGTTTACACTTCCTGTTTTAACCTCATTCAATAATTATAATGAACAGTACATATTCCTAATCTCAATTCAACCACCCTGGATCCCTGTCCCCCAAACCCACCCCGCAGTTAGCGAACTGTGCAACACAATTGGTATTGGATCTAGCATACAAAGTAGTAATCTATTACATTCGTGATAATGAAATTCAGTCTTGACCCTGCTCCTTATGGGAACAATCCAGCCCGAACTGCCAATCCAGGTCTTCACTGGACCAGAAACAAGCATTCTGGGACCAGTTTCAGGGTAACACCCCTCATCAGCCAGGCCAGCTTGTATATACGTGATAATTATTTCTAGCCACATTTTCACTACTAGCACTGTTTACTACAAATACTGAGAACATAATATACTTTAACGCTGTCATATATAAGGACTTTCTTTAAAAATGTTAATAGAATTTCTTTTGTACATTCATTGCTACATATAACCATTGAGATCCCAGTCTGTGGGTGTATGGATTGCTACTGTAGTACACATTTGAAAATAATACAAGCATTGACAAATCCTGTAGGTATTGCATTTAAAAGGCAAATGCCAAGCTACTGGCTTTGCCTGGGATTGTGTTGGCATTGTCCAGATGAGTGTTAAAACCACAAAAATTGAAATGACAGGCAGTGCATCATCATGTATGCACATACAGCAGCTTGGAATGCTTTTTATTTGAGACCCATTTCAAGATGGCCAGTATTAGCCGTAATGCATGCATGTGCATAGAGAACCATTTTGGATGATTTTTCTTCAAGAAAACACATTTGAAGATGGCCTCTCATGTCTGTGCATGAGTAGTGATGCACCAACTGAGATTACGGATGTTTTTTGTCGTTTGTTTACCTTTTCAAGATGACAGACAACGATTTGTGAACTGCAAAAAAACAATCAATGCACAGGAGCACCAAAAGGAAAGAGCGCAAGTGGCTAGTAGTAGTATGTAGGGTCTGGGCTCATTAAAAACAAATTTGCAAAAAGAAAAAAAGAAAGTCAGAAACCGGGGAGGGTGGAAGAACATATGGGCGGAGGGTAAGTAGGAACGGGTGCAGGGTGGGGAAGCCAGAAGATGAAGAGATACTTCCATGGAGTGCTGAAACATAATTTAACAAGCATTTACAATGCAACGGTCTCGCCTTTGCAAAAGTTAGAGCTATTGGTATTGTAAATGACATTTTTTTTATTTATGTGTTGGTTTTGAAAACAGATAAATAAATGGCATTGTCATTTACAATGCCAAAAGCTTAATCTCTTGCAAATGCGAGACCTATTGCATTTGCACACACACACAGAAAGCCACACACAGACACAGAGCCACACACAGACACAGAGCCACACACAGACACAGAGCCACACACAGACACAGAGCCACACACAGACACAGAGCCACACAGAGCCACACACACCCAGGCTAGCCAATCAAATCGTAGCTAATCGTTCGTGACTTTCAATTGCATTTTACAAAAGGGTTGTAGGTGTGCCCCCACGTGACCAAAGCGAATGCAGCCAAATCAAGGCTTGATACATGAATGAATCCAGGGGACGCTACTGTAACAAATAAACTCGGGTGAAATTAGAGAGGCTCAGAAAAACAATGACAAAAGCAAATAGTCTCCACTTGCCAGAGTATCTCAAACTACAACCTTGATACGAATGTATACATAGTGCATCGTGCTTTGAAGACAATGTAACAAGCACCTGTCAAACCAGCACACGTAGTTAGTTCGAAGTGACCAATCTTATTTCATGCAATACAACTTGTCACTCCAGGAACTGCAATGTTGAATCAAATAATTAACAAAACTTGAAACTTTAATACACAAGACCAGCACTTGGACACACATAAACGGCTCAGTTCTGGGATGGTTGATACTGTAATAACTGGCGCCTTCAGATTTAATAATCTCTCCTCAATTTGTTAGCACTGCTGAAGGCGGTCGAACCAAGGTGTGCCATAAAGAGTAACCCAAAATAACATGAACCCACATGCCACACCCACTTCTGCACAATCTTAAACAAAAAAAAAAAGAGGACCACGGTTACATGTCACCCGGGACACCTCAAATAAAGATACAGGTTGATCTGCTTCCCCCAAAACAAAGAGAACTGATCATGTCAAAGGACACATTGAATGTACTCCGTTAGTTTTAACGTTGCTAAAATTCTTTTCTATGAGGATGCCTAAACTACGCCCCTAAATAAAGGATTCATGCTTTACCCTATACCATCCATTGTCATAAAACTTGTATATAAAATAATGCATTGCAGATCCAACCAGCTTTGAAACCTCACCCTTCCAGTGAAAGGCACCTATTGATGATGCCGCCTCCATAGGGATCGTTACAACCTGCCCTACACCCGGTTACGCCCTGCTCACCTCGTGTGTGGTGTCCTCTTCCTTCTCTGAGATCTTGACCATGAGCCGGTCGTTCTCCAGCTCCAGGGAGCACACGCGGTCAATGTACACAGCCAGGCGGTCTTTGAGGTGCCGCAGCTCGTCTTTCTCCTGCAGGCGGGTAATGCGGGTGAGAGCGGGGTGCCGGGTCCGGCACCGCGTCTCGCTATACTGCCTGGAAGGGTAGGGTGTGGACGTCTGGTGCTCCAATGGGCGTGCTGCGGCGGTGCGGACGGCTCCTTTACCCGGCTATAGTAGCTCCACCGCTCATTCAATCTCCCGCCCGCAGGAGCGAATGGAATCAAAAGCAAAACAAAACGGCCGTCACCCTCCCAGCGCAGGCGCGTCTACAATAGGTAGAGACAAGAGTGGGTCGAAGCGAGACCATGCCTCCTGGGAACGACTATTGGACTGCTCCGTTCTAAAATGTCCACCCTCGGCGAAATTGGGGTAACTATCCATTGGGTAAAAGACTCAGCTCAGTCAGACACATTCTTACAGAATATTTAAAGTGTTGTAATGTTTTTTTGGGCAGATTTATATAGCGCGAACTCGACCCAAAAGGTATTGAAGCGCCTTACATGAGCAACAACATGTAAACCGCTCCAATGTTCATGCTTAATCGAGCAGCGTGAGCTACAAGGTTGACTAGACGGGCTTGGAGTTAATTTTATATACGTTTGGGTGTCGCAGCACCCCGCTTTCGGGCTAAAATGTAAACTGAAAAGGAAAGCTGGAGAAATGGGAGAGCTCTGGCAGAAACAAAACCCCCTCTGTGGAGGCGCACCGCTCCCCTCCCCCCAACAAAAACACGGACTTAAGGCCCCAAGGAATTTGTAAGGCAGAGAACTGCCAGCAACACAGTGAAAACCACGGGATGCTCATTGGAAGCAGATGTCTTTTCAGCTTCAGTGCTCCACGTACCTTTGCCCCCACCTTCAGCAGGGAAAATAAAATGAACAGGAGGAATTTAGGGGAACACCAGCCAAAAAGTTTCCATTGCCTTCTGGTTTTAAGAAACACACTTCGCACAGCAAAGGGGCAACACTCGAAGTGGGAAGCGAAATAGTCAAATGTATTTTTCCCTTGACCCCGATCAGTTTCATACGTAGAACAAGTCAGGTCCCTCGCCGGCCAGCCAATGACAGCGCGGCCCGGGACAAAGGGGCGGGACTTAAAAAAAGTCCCAGAAACGCCCCCGAATCGCGTTTTCACCAGAAAGCGTGATTGACAGCCTCTGTCTCCCAATGGCTAGCCTCCATTTATAGAGCTAGCCAATGAGAGACACAGGCGGAACCAAAGTAGATATGTAGGATCATGAGGTTTCGCCATGGGCGGAGCAACTGCTACGCAGTTGCAACGCCCAGGGCGAAACCTAAAAAGTAGCTTATTGACATCAGCAGTGGAAGGATACAACTCCTTCAGTCAGAAACACGGTAAAGAGGAAACGCTGTTGGGGAGTGCCCAACACCGACCAGCATCGGAACCCATAGATTAAGGAGCTGGGAACTGAGATAAATCCCTTTAATCATGAGTAAGGGGTTTTACTGTATTGTGGATAATAGCTGTTCAACTAAGAACAGATAAAGCGATCAGTAGGCAATACATAAAAAAGGGCCTTCTTTTAATCTGGGTACTTCAAAAAACAAATACATAAATAAGGAAAAAATTCCGACCGCTTTGGGGGGAAAAGTGAAGGAATTATTTATGCTAGTCTTTCGTGAGGCTGTTTCTAATGAGGGAGAGGGTCTCAAGCAGTTGGAACTGTTGCAGGGTTTCTGTACTCACACAGAACTGTGCACAGAGGAGTGGAACCTCGGCAAATTAGGGTGTCCCAAAACTTACCTTAGCAACCAACTCACCCCTTACCGAGCTAGCTACAGTGTCTCATTGGACATATCTAACTCCCAATGTTTAGACAAACCAGAACATGAACTTACAGTACCTCAGGGTACGTGGGACTCATGAACACTCTTTCGTTATATTATCATTACAAACCAGAACATGGAGTAAAGAAGACACATGTGCATTTGAAATGTTTATTTACTAATGCCGTCTTCTCAGGCGCAGTATCTTAGATAATACAAGTATACTTATTATCAGTAGCAAAATTATCAGCATAGTTACTAAGACATAAAAAGCGAATGGTGACAGCATGTTAACATGCTGTAATGAATAAGAGTTAACAACACTTATATCTCACCCTCCCTAACACATATATTATATTATTAGCTAAGAAGGTCTCTTTGGGTTGTTTTAGGGCGGGCCCATACCTTAGTGTCCTAGCATGAAGGAATCACATCAGCATACACCAGCTCTCTCTGCATGTGCACCGCATCAAGTGTGTTAACAATTCTCGTGCAAAGCAATATCAATCCCGCCTCAAGCCCAAGTTGGCAAAGGCTGCACTTGTGTTATGACTATGAAGGCGTGGAGATCAGACCTCATAACAATTCCATATCGTGTTGCTCCTGAAACTTCAGCACTCTCCGTGCAGACATGGTTTATTAAACAAAACTGATATCAGAGCAATAACATATTATTCTCACATACACCACGGCAAACAACTAGGTTGAAAGCTAAGTCAACAATTAAGGGTCGTGTGCAGAAGTTGCAAGAAAGGAAAAATGGCGTTTAAATCTCAAATGTACCTATGCTAACTTAACACGATATAAGGATATATAGGAGCTATATAACACCCCCCCATGATCCGAGAACGGACTAAATAAGACAACAGAAGTGCCATCACATGAGAGCAGAATCCAACAATAAATGAGCATGAATAAAAATTCAATTATAAAAACTAATGCTAAAAAATAGCCCACAATTATAACGTGGCTCAAGCCAATAGGCAAGCAAAAAATAAAATGTCTTGACCAAAAGTCAATAAAATCAAGGAAATGCTATTAATCAGCATGTCAATTCGAGGCATTGTTTATGATAAGACTGTATATGAAAAGTAAGCTGCAACAGCCTCCAGGAGGAAGTCACTGTCCTCATCCGAAAACAGTTCAGCCATCCAATTTAAAAGATGAAAGGAACATACGTGATCTCCCAGCACCGGATCCTCTATAACCATCAGAGGACAGCTCGGTGGGTTCTCAAGAAAACTTCGTTCCAAGAAATTTTGCGCTGCTGACAACACATCCCAGGGACCCATTAGTCCATGTGCCACCGCCAATGCCATAATCCTTTCGTCAGAACAAACCAACTCGTGAGCAATGATAGGACTCATCAGTTGATCAAAATCGACGTCAGAAGATATCGGTCCGCAGAGACACAAATCAATGGCCCAAAGGAAATCACAGGTCAGGCAGCGAAATACAGGCTGGACACAGGTGAAAGAGGAGAACCGAAAAGATAATCCAAAAGCCGTGCTTAGAGTTGCCAACGGCAGTGTGCCATAATAATCAAGCATGCGGTTGCGAAACCGCGTCAGTAGCAGCTGAGCGTGGTCTTGCACAGGAAGGGCATCCATATTTAAAAAGGCAGAAAACCACCAATGCGCCAGCCGCTAATGCAAGTAAAAACGGGAACCCTCCAAATAAGGATGAAAAAATAGAATGGAAGAAGGCAGGGATGACTCCAAAAATCTTCTCAAAGGAAGTCACGAGACCACCGCTAACAACTTTAAAAAAATGTGCTAGGCCCGTTGTGGAGGATGCGTTAAAGATAGAACGGACCATGGCTCCGAAATGCAAAGGCAAATCAGTATTTAAAAGAGCCTGAACCTCCGTACGGGTGTTAGCAATGTGAAGCACGAAAGTTTCACGGGCCGAGCTCAAGGCCACCTCTTTCTGGGACAATAGAGCTCTTATTCTAGCCATGCCGCTGAATTCTGCTCCCAAGGTCGGTATCTGTGGCCAAATGGAAGACTCCCTATGTTCACGTGTGGGAGGATAAAGAACATTTCTGCAGCAAATAACTGGCTCACTAACTGTTACTATGAAAGCTATACCTTTAATTAAACCACAACAGTTTTCATTATTGAGCATTAAATAACTACCATTCTCTAACAATTTAAACGTGGGGATGATAGCAGGAACTGGCGTGCCCTGTAAAACGCAAGCCATATTCGGTCGGTCCTTGTTACATGAACCGTGTAACTGTATGTGTCTGCACATTAAAGAATGATCTGGCGTCTCAGTACACTCATCCCCTGTTAGATAAACCTCTTGTTCATCCTTGAAACATCTGTATGTGTATGGGAGTGACCAGACCTCATGAAGAAAACCGCTACCTAAGGGTTCAAAACGACCTATTGGCACATATTTCATACAATTTGAAAACTTATATAAAGCAAAAGGCAGTGTTATTAAACCGTGGATAAGCCACGTAGCAGTAGTGGCTTCTGCCACAGAAAAAGGTAAAGATTCCAACCTTTCAATATGGAGCATAGAAAAGGAAGCATCACGCATTGAAAGCAAGCGTTGTTTGTCTGTCAAATTAAACGGTGAAAATAAAGAGGAAACGTTCATGTATCCCCAGGGAACTTTACCCATTTTCAGAGTCTGAAGTGTCCATGCAAACTGCATGATTGACCGTAATTGATTTTGACCATGGTATAATACTGACACTTCATCATGCACAATATCAACAACAGACGACACAATATTATCTAATGTGTAAATTCTAGAGGAAAGCACGTTAATGCTATTGTCAACAACTGCAAGCACTTTCTCAAGATTCGCCTGATCAATAGCCCTAAGGCGTGAAGCAGCCTCAATCTGTGAGAGTTTCCAAATTTCATTGTAAACCCCATATAACCACCTTTTCGACCTGCCACTAGCTGGGCCTTTAATGAAATCATTCAAATCCACGTCTGCATTCAGTTTGGAAAGGTGATACTTAACCGCAGGTAAAGTTGAATGTTTCAGCCAAGCTTGACACAACTTGCCCACAGAGTAAGAGGTGACAGTATGACTCAAATCAAACCGGGGATCAGATCTAACAGTCTTAAAACCGTCAGTTATATTTAAAAATCTTTTTTGGCAAGAATCAGCACTACGGTGCCAAAGCAGCCAACCCTTGGGATTCATACTGGAAATGTTAAAGGAGGAATTAAGAAGCAGAGCCTGTATATCTTTAATGGACAATTGAGTAAAATTACTCCAATTCTCATATTCCTCCAACTCCGGGAAAGACGGGGTGTTTAACCTTTTAGATGTAGCCAATCCAAAGCATGTGGTCTGGGAAATGGTTTCATTTAAAAACAACATATGATTCGGGATGAGACATGCACGGTGCAAAGCCTCAGTGCCTCGTACCTGCCAGGCCCTTGAACCCCAAACTGATTTAAGGTCTATTGTTTCCTTCCATAACTCATAGCCCCTAGTAACTAATTGATCTAGGAAGGCCTTCGAGTACAACAATTTTGTATCGGTAAGTCTAACCTTGGACAGTGGCTGTTTGTGAAATTTAAAATAAAAGGACTCGGGATTGGACTGGTTAAAGTCAGTGAAATAAGTATACTTTTTAAGAAACGTTTCTGAACTCACTTGATGCGGTGCACATGCAGAGAGAGCTGGTGTATGCTGATGTGATTCCTTCATGCTAGGACACTAAGGTATGGGCCCGCCCTAAAACAACCCAAAGAGACCTTCTTAGCTAATAATATAATATATGTGTTAGGGAGGGTGAGATATAAGTGTTGTTAACTCTTATTCATTACAGCATGTTAACATGCTGTCACCATTCGCTTTTTATGTCTTAGTAACTATGCTGATAATTTTGCTACTGATAATAAGTATACTTGTATTATCTAAGATACTGCGCCTGAGAAGACGGCATTAGTAAATAAACATTTCAAATGCACATGTGTCTTCTTTACTCCATGTTCTGGTTTGTAATGATAATATAACGAAAGAGTGTTCATGAGTCCCACGTACCCTGAGGTACTGTAAGTTCATGTTCTGGTTTGTCTAAACATTGGGAGTTAGATATGTCCAATGAGACACTGTAGCTAGCTCGGTAAGGGGTGAGTTGGTTGCTAAGGTAAGTTTTGGGACACCCTAATTTGCCGAGGTTCCACTCCTCTGTGCACAGTTCTGTGTGATGTCTTGTGTAAGAAGTGATTGCCATAATGTTGGTAACAGAACAATTCACCATAATTAGCAGATTCTAAATATAAATCCTCAGCATCAAAAGCAGCATAGTACTTCAAATCAGAAAACAAACTTTCCACAGCATTAACATCCCAATCATCAGAACGAATGTTTTGTTTCACCACATCCCCCATATTAACTCTTAGTACATTAGGAACATTAACGACTTCCGTTGGGCCATGAATCTGAAAACGAACTGCATCCCACGCGATTCCATCCAGAACAGGCCATGCTGTGATGTTAACCAAAGTCAAGTCTCTTTTTAATCTGTGTGTAGAATGTGAAGAGGAAAGTGGGGCCAATGTTCCATTTAAATGAGTAATGCAAGTTCTCTCCTCCACATAGTGTCCATTCATAATCCGAAAAAAATAAAACACAAAACCAATTGACATAAAAAGGTAAACCGAAAAAAGGACCAGCCAAATGTATATCCAAGGAGGTATCAAAAAATGTTTTTTAAACAGGCTAGCATATACTGCAATTTGAGTGTTTTTTCGAGGCAAGGGAAGCAGAGTCAAATGAAAATCTGGATTCCGTGGCTAAACGAGCTTGCAGGTCAGGCATGGACAAATCAGTGGGGTATGTATAGTCCAATTCATCAACGTTAGTTCCGGGCAAATTATTTAATAATGGACTGGAAACAGCAGGTAATTCGATGGCCACTTCAGGTTCAATATTCGAAGCAGTGGGCATAATTGAATTTCTCACAATGGAAGGACAGGAAACAGCTGGTGTCATGCTAAGAAGAATCGGCCACTCTGTGTATCTTGACATTGTCAATAGAAATAAACCTGTTTTCCTTACGACCTGGAAGTGGTGGTAAAATGACTGTTCTCGTGCCCTTCACTCCAAGCACTGGGACCGGAGCTCGATAGGAGGGACCAAACTCTTTCTTGTTGTCGATCTTCTCTCGAACCAGTTCTCCAACTTGGGGTAGCCAGCCAACTACCGGGATCTGCAACGCATCATCCGATGTGGAGGGCAAATGTTCCTTTGCAAGACTGTCTCTGGTCTTTTGTAGATTCTGTAAAACATTGCAATGTTCATCTGCGTCAAAGGAAGTGGCGCGAACCACAGAGTCTAGACCGTCAAGGTCAGGGACGTACATCTTGATGCCAAAGAGCATTTCGTATGGGGTCCGCCCACCCAGAGACCTTCTAGGGAGATTATTAAGAGCACGCTGCACGCCATAGAGGTGAGCCAGCCAGTTTCTGCCAGTGCCTATAACTCGGGCTGTCAAAGATTGCTTTAAATCACGGTTCATTCGTTCAACTACACTATTACCCTCAGGTCTGTAGGGTGACAAACTTGACTTGGACCCCCATCGAAGTCATGGCATCCTTATACGCCTTAGAGGCGAAAGCCGGACCCTGATCCGAATGGAAGGTACCACAGGCAAAAATCCCTATAAAGATACGCAAATCTCTAATGACAGTCCGTGAATCAGCGCTGCGATGTGGCCATACCCACACAAAGCGTGTGCATGAGTCAACTGCTACTAAGATGTACTTATACGCAGTATCAGATGAAAAAGGACCGCAGTGATCTAAATAAACACAGCCTAGTGGTTTATTAGAAATGTACAACTGAGTCTGTGGCGGACGCGTAGCAGTTGAAGGTTTAATCTGCTGGCATATGTCACAAAGAAGGACATAATCACGCGTCTGTTTGTACAGTCCCCGCCACCAGAAACGTTGTTGTAGTTGCGTTACAGTGGCTGAGACGCCCGCATGCGCAGACGCCACACCTTCATGAGCCGCTGTAATCAAGTCTGTTCTGCGATCCGAGTTGGGAATCAGCCGTTCCCCAACATCAGGAATTGTCACAAAAGGAACCTTTTCGGGACTTAAGTGGTATTTATACTTCGAAGGGAATCCCGCAGGATGTTTACTTCCCTTCTCAGAGGCAGCAATCGCTGCCAAGATGTCGCTATCAATCTTGGTTTTAGACCTAGTAACTGCTGCAACTAAGTATGTAGATACTGCTGATTTCGCTGCTTCATCAGCAAGCGAGTTGCCAACAGCGTGAACTCCTACGCGCTGATGACCGAGAGTATGAATCACATAAACGAGTGGCAACATAGCCTTAAGCTCCGCCACTCGAACCCAGATCATTTTATGTTTTATTGTGCTACCCTTGGAATCATGAAAATCATTTTGAATCCAAAAGAACAAGTTTTCATTGTAAGACTGGACACAGTAGTAAGAATCACTTACAATTAGAGTAGTAACACTTGGATCTGCGTACTCCAAAGCTAGTAAGAGAGCACGAAGCTCTGCCAATTGTGCGGTGCAATCGCCCAGGGGCAATGTGTGCACTTCCCTGGAAACGAACTCATCATTCAACATAGCACCGACCACAATGGCGCATGCGGAAACGTAGGCATGTTTAGAGCCATGCGCAACCTGTGCCGACCCATCAGTGTAAATGATGCAATGGAAGTCCTCCAAAGGTCGCATAGCCAGAGGAGCAGGATGAACGAATTCATACTGCAAGTACTCCTGCGACCGTAAGGAAGCGTCAAAAATAAACATGACATCCGTGGATGACAATGACGCTGCCCACTGAATCCACCGAGGGTGCAAAGCCTTTGAATTCGGTACACTGGCTTTCGTGACTGCCTCCAAGTGAGGACAGGGTGTTACCACTAGCATGCGTTTCCCCTGAGACAGTGCTCGTTCCTTTAGAATAGCCATCTGTACAGCAGTTAAAACCTTTTCCACTGTGGGAAACCGCATCTCAGCCGAAGTGTACAAGTGTGACTTGTAAGCAATAGGTACTGTGTCACCTTCATTAAAAGTGAGGTATGTGAAACCCACCGTCCCAGGAATTATTCTTATTACCAGGTTGGTGTGGTTATCACGAGTCAGTAAATATTTAGAAGCGAGCAGATCAGCCTGCAAGGATTGCAAAATGGCTGAATGCTCAGGCAGCCAGCATGATTTTGAGAAAGTTGGTTGTATCAAAGCATACAAAGGCTTGATACGCTGGGCATAATCCGGAATGTAAGTTCTGCCGAAATTCAAAAAGCCCAGTAAAGATTGTAATTTTTTCAGTGTTGTTGGAGCGCGCAATTGTGCGCACTTCTCTAAGAAGTGAGGAGCCAAACCTCTACCTTCATTGTTGAGCTCATAGCCCAAAAACAACACTGTGTGTTCTGCAATGTGCGATTTTGCAAAATTAAATTTGTAACCCATGTCTGCAAAGGTACAAATTATGGAATTCACTCGACACAGATGCATCCAAATTTCGTCGTCTGTGAGATAAATATCATCCACATAAGAACATGCATCCGGATCGATTCCCTCCAATAGTGTGACTATTCTGGAGGTGAAGACCCCAGGACTATTTTTGTAGCCCATTGGGAGTCGCCGGAAGCATTTTTGCACACCAGCGGACGTAAAACTTGTCCATTGGGAGCTAAAGCCATCCAGTCTGTGGGCATAAAAACCATTGGAAATGTCAAGCGTTGTCTTGAAACGCTTACGCACTAGACTATCCACTAGGGCAGAGCCGTGAGTATTCTGTACTGCACAGTTACGGCAATGCGAGTTCAAATGCCGGTAATCCAATACCAAACGATATGATCCGTCAGGTTTGGTCACAGTAAAAAGGGGATTATTCATTGGTGACACACACGTTTCAATAACTCCCTGATATTCCAATTGTTCAAGGATTTCTGCGACGGCCGCTTTAGCTTCACGCCGTATGGGATATTGAGGCTGAGGCTGCGGCTCAGACCGCAAAGGAGTTTCGTGGCATGGGGACAATTTGTCCCAACCACATTGGTTGCGGTAGAGAGCCGGTGCAAGAGCACGAGCCCACTCTTCTGCAAAATGCTGCGCATGCTCAGTTGAGACAGTGTGCGCGAAACTGGGAAGGATTACCTCCTCCCCTCGCGGCGCTGCGAGCACAAAAGGTGGGGGCCAGTCAGCCTCGGAAAGCAAAATGTCGTACGTAGACGAAAGGTTCTCCCAAAATACCCCTCTGACAGTACGCTGTATGTCACCTTCAATTAACAGGACAATTTCAAAAAGTCTTTCAGGGGGAGCCAATCTCGTATCGGCTGTTTCTATAACAACAAAAACTTCAGTCGCTGTCACCCTCAGTAGTGGACGGAGCGCCTCTCTGACTATGGTAATCTCCGCCGCGCTGTCCAGCAAGGTCAGAGCCCACGTCAGATTCCGAAGCCGCGTTCTCACTATCTGTGGCATATCTATGCGCTGTTAAGGCCGCGACTTTCTTCTTCGCAAACTGCGGACGCTTAGGCGTAGAATCCTCCTGCTTCACTGCGCCGTCTGTCTGGCGGGACTGATCACGTCCTTGCTGGCCACCACGTCCACGTCCACCCCCTCCTCCACCACCGGTCTTCTGGGCCAATGTTTCCTGAAAGGAACGAGGAGAGCGTTGATCAGAACCCTGAAAACGATCAGGTGATTTAATCATCGCGCGATCGCGCAAATCATAAACTTTGTCTGCCGGCGCAGGAGCTTGTATTGCAGGAACAGAATCCTGAGTTTGCCTAGTCTGCTTCCCCTGTGTCTGTTTCTTAGGCCAAATCTGTTTTTTGGACTTGGGCTGGACATCTGTCACTGCAGATTGTCCCTGAGGTTGTTTTTTATCCTTCACTGGAAAATATTTCAGACCTCTACTTGTGCGGCCAATTGTCTTATAAGCGGCCACCACAATCTTTGCTAACTGGCGGGGTTTGTCGGCATCGGGCAGAGCAGCCAAAGCATTCGACACCTGAAAGTTAACTGCATCTCCTTTAACATTGGAGAGAATGAGATCACTTACAATCTCAAAAGAACCACACAGGCGCATACCCAATTCAACCGCTGCCTCTGGACCGTGATCATTCTGAACACGTCTAATGATTTCAGGCAGAGCATTCATAGACGGGGTGCCGAAGCACCTCGTATAAACTGCCGCAAATGTTTTTCCCCAGCTTTCACAGTCAGCAAGTTCAGGAGTAATATCCTTCGGTAGAGTAATCGTTAACATTCTATGTTTATCAGCAGGAGTAGAATTCGGAAAAACCGCCTCCAATTGATCAAACTTCTCTGCTAGCCAGAATGGGAAGTCATCGTTGTCAACAGGACGCGCACCAAAAACCGAATTAACCATCACTGGATTGAGACGCATTCCGCCTCGTTCCATGGGAGCGGCCGCACCCCCCTGGGGACCACCAGGAAGATGTCGACCGATGTATTGCACTAAAGCACGAATCACGGAAATGGAAACTACATGTAGCCTGCGAATTTCTGCCAGGGTACAAGCCCCGTGATTCGGGTGCGGGGTAAAGCCACCCAACGCAGGCCAATTTGTACCTGGAATTGAGAGTGGACCTAACCTCGCAGCGGACAAAGAGTGGGGAAGGGCGCCATCAAACCAAACTCGATGCTGCCAATGATCAATAGGTATTTCCAATGCCCTGTACGGCGTATATTCAGCTGGGACATCCGAGGCGGTGTAGGAGTGGAACAAACCAGAATTAGCGTCCACAGCCGGAAACGTAACCCAAGAGTAAAACAACTCGTAAGGAAACGCCGGATCTGCACATACCACGAAAATCACAGCCATCCCATCTACTGGGACCTGGTACGTCTGAAGATGGTTGCGTACCGCTACGCGACTATGCTGCGCAATAGCCACCGCCGCCATGACAACACCGGAAACAAGAACACACAAAGAATACTTTGTAGCACAACTGGGTAGTAATTCAAAGAAACCGTTTAAGAAAGAATCAAGCTTGAATAAAGACCTATTTCAAAAAATAGGTAGGTTTCACCGACACCCCGTTTTCCGGAAACGGATGTGAAGGGGTTAAGGCATGAACGATAAACTACTCGAGTGTCATGATATAAGACCACCGAAACCGTTGGGCGCCATGTTGCAGGGTTTCTGTACTCACACAGAACTGTGCACAGAGGAGTGGAACCTCGGCAAATTAGGGTGTCCCAAAACTTACCTTAGCAACCAACTCACCCCTTACCGAGCTAGCTACAGTGTCTCATTGGACATATCTAACTCCCAATGTTTAGACAAACCAGAACATGAACTTGCAGTACCTCAGGGTACGTGGGACTCATGAACACTCTTTCGTTATATTATCATTACAAACCAGAACATGGAGTAAAGAAGACACATGTGCATTTGAAATGTTTATTTACTAATGCCGTCTTCTCAGGCGCAGTATCTTAGATAATACAAGTATACTTATTATCAGTAGCAAAATTATCAGCATAGTTACTAAGACATAAAAAGCGAATGGTGACAGCATGTTAACATGCTGTAATGAATAAGAGTTAACAACACTTATATCTCACCCTCCCTAACACATATATTATATTATTAGCTAAGAAGGTCTCTTTGGGTTGTTTTAGGGCGGGCCCATACCTTAGTGTCCTAGCATGAAGGAATCACATCAGCATACACCAGCTCTCTCTGCATGTGCACCGCATCAAGTGTGTTAACAATTCTCGTGCAAAGCAATATCAATCCCGCCTCAAGCCCAAGTTGGCAAAGGCTGCACTTGTGTTATGACTATGAAGGCGTGGAGATCAGACCTCATAACAATTCCATATCGTGTTGCTCCTGAAACTTCAGCACTCTCCGTGCAGACATGGTTTATTAAACAAAACTGATATCAGAGCAATAACATATTATTCTCACATACACCACGGCAAACAACTAGGTTGAAAGCTAAGTCAACAATTAAGGGTCGTGTGCAGAAGTTGCAAGAAAGGAAAAATGACGTTTAAATCTCAAATGTACCTATGCTAACTTAACACGATATAAGGATATATAGGAGCTATATAACAGAACTGTAGGATATAAAGCTCTTCAATCAATGTCGTAATGATGGAATTAGACGTTTAAGTGATAAAAGGGGAGAGGGCACGTGAGGGAGCCTTTATGGTTTCATAGTTTTATCCGCTCTGGTCTCTGACCTGGTAGATTGGAGGGACCCTAGTGTTGCCATGTTAAAGGGCTATAGAAGAGTATGCAGGGAAGTGGAGAATGAAGCACTTGACTGATGTGATACTGCTTTTGGCAACATGAGTCATCGACCCGCAGATGTGAGTAGACTAGAGAGCGGGGTGACTGTGGATCCAGTGACCACTTTAATACATGAATGATTACAATGATAATTTCGTTTCTTTTCAGATAAAGTTTGTGGAACAGATTTGCCATCTCCTCTTTTGGTACATTCAAATAAGGCCAGCGTGAAATTTGTCTCTGATTATAGCTCCACTGCCACAGGATTTACCCTGAACTTCCAAGAGGTTGACGTGGATAGCCTAGAGGGTAAGTGTATATATTCCACCTTTGTTCTTTTCACATACTTCTATTTAATACTTTGATGTGCCAAGTATGATCCACTATGCCTGACTTAAAGCAGTAACAATTTTGTCAAAATAATCAATGGGACATCCAATATCCAGCGAGTTCTGTTTTCTTGCCATAGACAAACCAATGAATAATCCAGTTGTCTGCACATCCTCATCTGCTGTCCATTCCCATGTATTTAGTAGCCTGGCCACATCGTTCTTTTAACTAGATGCTCCCGAAAGCCTAATCTACCACTAGATTGTGAAACTGTAGTGAATGTAATGTATGTCCTGGTTTCTTTTTATGTTGGCATGCCTTTCAGGGCTACCACGTTTGCCTGAAACCGAGGTACATGGTGAGCGGTATTGTACCTAGAATTTAATGTGTAAATGTGTTGGACTTGGAAAGCGCACAGCTGCCCGTAAGCGTTCCGGTGCTGGAGACCGCTGGGGAACCCGTCCTGGCTTTCCCTGTGAGATGGTCCCTTCTGGGTATCTCCAAGGTGAAACCAGGCATCCCCGGCGTCTGTGGGGGGCCGTTGCAGAGATGAGGCAAGCTTAATGCCCAGAGTTGCCGAGTGTGATCCCTGGTTAGAGTAGGCACCGAGGCGAGAATTGTCGAGTCCGCTGACCCTGGTCCACGACCCTGACGCGTCGGGAATTGAACCCTGGTCCCGGGCCGTTCTCTGCTTCCGGGTCTGCAGCCTCTAACCAGTGAGCCACACCACTCCACCACTCACACAATGCGGTTATGTTTGAAACCTGGGATTGCAATGGTGGTGTTTCTGTGCAACAAACAGCATCTTCAACATTAGACTACATCCTTTTCACAGTGATTTAAATTATTAGGCGCATGGTGGAAGAAAAGGCTGATGTTGCATACTGACTAAGCTTACCTGTAGCACTTTGCATGAAAACCCATGTTCACGTCACGCCGCCAACACTACACGTAGGATGACATCTGAGATGTATTATTTTGTTCGCCTAGTCATTAGACTGCTTCAGCCCAGGTGCTATAAACGTAAATGGGCATTTTTTCCAAAAAATGCCCAGCACTTTTTCTACATAGCCATTGCCACCTTTTAACTTGAGCTCATAAAGTAGAGGTTTTCCCACTTAAGTGTTTTTGTAAAACTGGGGAAAACGTATGTGAAATAGGTTTGGATAGAAGAGGTATGCAACTGTAAGTAGAAATAACCATTCAGCTACAAAAGTATCTTCTATGTCCACAGATTCTGGCTGTGGAAGTCTTGCTCAGCTGACGGAAGCGGGGTCAATTGACACAATTAATTACCCTGATGTCTACCCATCACTTACATCATGCAACTGGTTAATTCAAGCACCTTCGGAGCACGTTGTACAGGTAAAATAATTCATTTGAAATGCAGAGTTTTAGTGGCAAGCAAAACGAGATAGGGTGCCCAATGTACCTCCATTATCAATAGTTTTGAAAAAATGCTTGCATTGATAGTCTTCTAGCCTTGACTAGATCTGATGACTCAATTTGTCAAAAAGCCTCCTGTGATGCTTCAGTCACAAGAAGCAAAATAGAATGCAGTCATGGAACCCCCTTGGTCTCTACATAACCATCGGGCTTGTGTTGTGCCTGGCTGCATGGTAATCTACGTCCGCTTAATGTTAATGCATCTGCTTAATGTTTTTTGTTTCCATTTGTCAAGGCAATATTTGCTGTAGAGTGCCTAAAGGCATCATGGGGATTTCATGATTTGAAACCTGGTGCCCCCATCCTGTTGGAGGAGGCGATACTTTAACTTAATGATATCTCACTCAGATTAGATCTCGTGTTGTGGAATGGTTTTAGAGTTGTGTAGGAGGGAGGCATTTCATTCCGCACACCATCCCTTTGTAGTGCAGATTTAAAAGGGAAGACTCAAGGTGGAATACTGCTTGGCCAACTACTGGACACAAAATGTGAGTACAATGGTGCTGTAGTTTACATTTCTGGATGACAAATGGTCGGCTAGATTCTTTCAAGGTTATCATGGTGAAATAGTTGACATGTAGTAATGATATGCAGAAGATGAGGGATGTCTGATTAATTTGATATGAGAAGTTTCTTTGGGAGGTAGTATTACAAAAGAGTAGAGACCAGTACAACAGGCAGCTTCAGAATATGGCAGAGCATCTGTGGATTGTGGTTTTGTGGGACTCTTCAGCCAAGATCACTGATGAATTGTCATTGGAAGAAGGCCTGTTCAGTGTGCAAAAAACATTTTGAGAGCTTCATTAACTAGTACAAGTGGAGGATGACATCGTGATGACCTTATATGGATGGCGGTGAATAGTTTTGTAGGGTGTAATTCTACTGACATGCAAGTTTGGGAGTTTTCTGTGCAGCAAATTACATTAATGAAAAATGTTAGGCATTGTGAAGTTTTGACTCTGCAAAGACCAATAGTCATTGGAAGAAGAGAATAGAAAGCTTACTGAGTGATAAATCAATGACCCCACAGACCATGAGGAAAGAGCTGCAGGTTGTGAAGTTCCACTTGAATACCTTCATCGATGCAGCTTGATCGAATTATGCTGGAAACAGTATGACCAAGGAGGAGAAAGGTGGTGGGCTCGCCATCATCTGCTTCCCAGCTTACCATTTCTACAATATTTGATAATTGTAACTTAAAGACACATTCCTTAGACATAGTAAACCTGTTTGCATTATAATATGTCTTTAAATACCCCAGACTGGATGACAAACTAAGGAAATCTGATTCTAGGGGCACCTATGGCTTCCCTCTGTCAAATGAGAGTTGGTTACTTCGTGCCAGAGAGATTATGGAAGCAGAGATGGCGGAGGTTTTCTCTGTTTTATCAACATGTAAATGACCAAGGGAAGTGGGATTCCCCAGTGAGTTTTATAGGGTGGGCAAACTCTTAAAAGTTCCACTGTTCGATCAGGTGCCTAGAGAAGCTGAGACTTCTGGCTCTCTGAGCCATATCCAATAAGGCCACATTAACCCTTTAACTTCAAGGCAAAGATCCACTTGAGTGATTTAGTTGCTATCCCATTTTTTTTCTTAACACAGACTTAAATATCTTAGCTAAAATTCTGGTGACCCATTTGTTTGACCCATTTGTTTGTTTGGTTGATCTTCCATCTGGCTCACAAAGTGCAAGTTGTGTCAACTTGCCCATGAAGATGTCCGAATGGCAAACTGTTACGAGATGACCATACAAGACAACTCGTGGTACAAAAGGGGGTGGTGATGGACGGTGCATCTGAACCAATCAAACACTCACACTCAGTCAACAGATCTGGGTTTAATCCATCACCATTCTTTAGCCCACTCTGCCACCCCAGTTCAGACATTGCCATATGCAAATCAGTCTGACCCTGTGCCTCATGGGAACAGTCCAGCCCGAACTGCCAAGCCATGCCTTCCCTGGACCGGAAACAAGCTTCCGAGGACCGGTTTCTGGCATTTCAGCCGTCTTCAGCCCGGCTTGCTTGAATCCAGTGGCAAAGTGAGCAAGGGACACACGTCTGAGCATACCCTGCCAACTTATGGCGAACAAAGTGGTACAAAAGGGGGTGGTGATGGACGGTGCATCTGAACCAATCAAACACTCACACCCAGTCAACAGATTTGGGTTTAATCCATCACCGTTCTTTAGCCCCCTCTGCCACCCCAGTTCAGACATGGCCATATGCAAATCAGTCTGACCCTGTGCCTCATGGGAACAGTCCAACCCGAACTGCCAAGCCATGCCTTCCCTGTACCGGAAACAAGCTTCCGAGGACCACCTTTGGTTTTGCATACAAGACAACTCGTAAGAAGTCCTGGCATTTTCACTAGACACAGTACAGTGGTGGAGTGGCAGTACCTCATGAACGTTCTAACTAAAATTAGACAGGGAAAGGATTTCATATGTAAAGTTCACCTTCTCTGGTTCCCCTGCAGCAGATGTCAATAGCGGAGTATTTTCTCCAAGCGGTTTATGCTGGGTCACCGCACCCAACAGGGATTGCCTGTTATTTCCACTTCTTTTTCTTCTTGGTTTGGAAGCCGTGGTGGCTGCTATTCCACACACTACTGACGTGCACATTATTTCTACTGAAATGGGAGACATTAAAGCATTCCTGTGTGTGGACGATATACTCTGCACACTAGTTAATCCTAGTACATCTCTACCCACAGTCATGGAAATTATTCCAAAAACACACACATGGTGGAAAACAATCTCCTGCCTCTGATAGTCTGCACTAAAAAAGACTTTGCAAAATCGAAACATTTACACCAATTTTTGTGGGTAGGGTTCAGACAATCAAAAAGACCATTGTACACAGATGCATTTATCTCTTTGGTTTTCTTCCACCAAGTTCTCAGGAAAGTCATTGCGCAAATATCCATTCCTTTATCTGGAGATGGTGGGTGGACATACTGTTTCTATGTTTCATTCTGTCTGTCGGCACTGAGAATAAGCACGGTCTTGTGAATTACTCATAACAAGGTGTTGCTTTTTTGGACTTGCAACTTCCTGTTAGATGTATGTACGTATGTAGGAGCACTGTTTTGGATGCTTGTATTCGTTATTGGAGATGTTAATTCGTTTTCTTTTGTTTTTGGGTGGTTCTGTTTAATTTTGCTTTGTAATGCCAAATGCATTTACCTTTCCTTACTTGTCTTACTCTTTCCTTTGTTTGATCCCCATTGCCTACCCCTTCGCCCCCAGGCTGCAAAACTGAATTTCTTGACTTTTTAGAGTAGTACTTTGTGGTCTGATAGCTCTTGGTGCACTTTGGGAGTATTGCATTTGCTCGACACGGGTATTTGTATTGAGTGTTCCACCTTTCTGTATATAATTCATGTTGGTCCTTGGAAATGTGTACAAGTGCTTGATATTCTTAATAAATACATTTTGCAAAAAACAGAAAAGGATATTAGCTGATCAATATGTAGCAAACCTGTTCTATTTCCTGCATTATACAGTATAAAATAGCTAATTTGTCAATTACATACATGTTATGAGCTATTTGATGGATTGGTTATTCTAGAGAGGTTTACTGTGATTTTTGTTTATGATAGGAACATGATATTTTGAAAGTTACAACTATAGTGCTTTTAATGAATGCAGGAGTTCGCATTATTGTACAAGTTCTTCCTTGCGATTGACTGGGATGGTTATACTTTTCCATGTGCCGTGTTTGACAGTATGGATATTTGTTCGTCTAGGTGTCAATCCTGTACAGTTGACAGTAAAAAGTGAAGATGTGTGTTGTGGCTTTCACTTTGGGGTGCTATACCTTTAAGGTGTGTAATGTTTATTTATGATCTATCTTGCTT
This sequence comes from Lissotriton helveticus, assembly GCF_964261635.1. Taxonomy (NCBI): domain Eukaryota; kingdom Metazoa; phylum Chordata; class Amphibia; order Caudata; family Salamandridae; genus Lissotriton; species Lissotriton helveticus. The sequence goes on along the minus strand of NC_136057.1, from coordinate 413,077,863 downwards.
CGCTGTTCCTGGGTGTTTCGGACTCTTTAGTTGGGGACTGCAGAGCTTGAGCCAGTCACAGACTTCTTTTGTGCTGATTGCTCTCACTAGGAATAAATTCCTCTTAAGTCTTCAGCCTGTGGTTCCAATTATTGCTCTTTCCCTCGATTTCTGTTCAAGCGCAGAATTGGCTGGATCTATTTTTTAATCGGATTGGCTGCTGTCAACCCTGCTATTGGCTGACCGGTTTTCCTATGCTTAGCTGACTTTTGGGTAATTACACTCTATGTATTTCGTCTTTAGCTTAATTCAAGCACTTTGTGGGGGCATTTTAGAGTATCAGCATCAATTCCATTTTCTGGACAATTTTCACATTATCCCTTCAACATGCAAAGTGTAATTTACCTGTATCTTTTTTTACCTGAGACTGGATCCACAAGATTGATGTGGCAACAATGGTACAGAACTTTTAAGAGTTATTTATTGGCCATTGATGATATTAGTTTTGCTGTTGTGAGGAAACAGGCTATGCTCCATAATTGATTGGCAAAGAAGGTCAAAGAATTGTTGAGCGCCAACCTCAACTGGTCCCTTGTCCCTCTTCCATCGTCTGAGTGGGTTGTTATTGCAGAATCCAAACTATTACAAAACTACTTTAAAGATGATCCCAGTATGATTGTGAAAGACTTGCGTTTTCCACGCACAAGCAAAATTCAGGATGAATCTATTGAACCTTTCTTAGCAGAACTAAGAATGTTCGCTTCTATACTCAAGTGCATTGGTCGATCAATATTTAAGAGATCAGTTGGTAGTTAACTGCTTTGAAAGTATGACATACAAGATTTTGTGTTATAAGAACCCTACATTAGATGACTCTTGATTGTAAGAGGAATAGAGATCTGCTTTGGCATCAAAGGAGCTTGGAAAGTCCTAACAGATCTCATCTGAAACTGTGAATGCAATATCCTTTAAACCTAAAGTGTCATCGAATACCGTAGAAAAATCTAGGAAACCTAACCAAATTAAACCTTTCTATTGTTTTTTTTTTTTACAGATGTGTGTTTAAAGGCCATCCTGTTAACTCTGGTAATTGCCCTGCATTAGGGAAAAAATGTGTGAAGTATAGAAAAAATGCCACTTTGATTGAGCCTATAAGAACTGGCAGAAAAGTATGTATGTGGGTGGACAGTTTGACTTGCACTCTGTCAAGAGCCAAAAAGTTGCACAAAAGAGCAGAGTGGTGTTGTCAGCCCTCATGTTATCTGAGGAAAAGTTTGGGTGGAAAAAACAAGATCCTGTTTGGAAGATAAACATTGGTAATGTGGACATGGTTGTTACACTGGGCTCTATTTCACCTATCACTGTTGTCTGATCAGTTGTATTCACGAGAATGGGCACACATCAGTATGTTACTGACAGACATTCATACTGTGGTTTTTGGAGGGCAAGAGATGGGGTATTTTTATGAAGCTATTCTGTACAAGGATAGTTTGATACACACTAAAGTGAGGTGTATGTAGCTAAAAGTGGTTATAACCTTCTACATTGGAGGGATCAAGACATTTGGTATGGTTCTGAGGTTGGGAAATGAGCACCAAATATCTTTAGTTGATATGATGTACAAGTGACCTCGTTACCAGAAGTATTAGGTGAATACAAAGTCATTTTTTTAGGACAGACTTGGAGTTGTAAAGGGATTTGAACACAGAATTATCCTGAAACCGAATGCTGTTCCAGTGGTACACAAGATTCATAACATACCTATGAGCATTAGAGACTGGTTAAAGGAACATTTGGATAAGTTATGTAAGCAAGAGTTATTGTACTGGTAGACTTCTCGCAGTGGGTTTCGCCAATTGTTGCTTTGAAATCCGCTGAAAGTAGGCTCTGGGACTCTAAATAAGAACATTCTAATGGATTATTTCCCCTTGTCAAAACTTCAAGGGATGTTGGCCAAAAATTCAAGGGATGTTGGCACAGTCGGGGAGTTAGACTCCTTTGAACTCTCAACCCAATAGCTGCTTAGTGGAGATTCTCTCCCCCTAACTACTTTTAACACCCCATTTGGTGCTTTCTGATTCCTTCACATGCCATTGGACCTAGCTACGGCTGCATCGTTTTTTCACAAACTGACTTATCCACTCCTGGGCAAATAGAAGGGAGTGTTAGCTTATCAAGATCGAGATGACTGATTTGTTCAGTCTCGGTACATAGTCATTTACAAAAATTTAGCGGAGTTTGAGCATTCTGGAGGATCAGAAGATCACACTGAAAGAGAAAAATGCAGATTTATGGTAGAGGAAGCTAAATATTTGGGGTGCAAAATCTCTGCCCAGGTTATTTAACACAAGGAAGATCTCATTCAAGCAATTGACAAGTGCCCCTCTCCTACAGACAAAATCCAATTAGGATCATTCCTATGTCTGGGAGTACTATTAACATTTTATAGAGAATTTAGGGTTGCAAACTGAACCTTTAAAGAACTTGCAGTATAACAAAAAGTGTCTGGAAACAAAAACAAATTGAAGCATTTGCTGAATTGCAGTTGTCATAATCAAGGCACCTTGCCCTGCAACCATTCAGGGATGCGATGCCATCCATAGTGACGATTGATGCTAGTGGATGGGTATGGGCCCTGTGGTAAGCCAGATGGCGGAAGGGAAAGAAATCACAATTTGCTTTGCCTACTGGCACTTAACAGCTTGGGAAAAAAAGATAGTACAATAGAGCGAGGCAAAGGCCTGTGTTTGGGGTGCACATCATTTTGCTACACCTGTGGGGTAGAGCATTTTAATTGGTCACTGATTACAAACCACTTGTGAATCTTTTAAATAATAAAGGGTTGGGAAATGCTAGTCGAAGGGTTATTTAGGTTTACGTTCCAAAATGTATGGATTTCATTTTAAGGTGAAGCATAGTTCTTGAGGGGAAAACTGTATAGCTGATTTTCATCCATATGACCATCAGAATCCGCTCAAGATTGTGATGTGGTCTGTAAAGAGGAACTTGTGATTGGGTTGCTTTATGTTGGTAGTGTCTGAACGTATCTCATGATAACAGGACTGGAAAAACTGTGAAGGATGATAGTTATCAGGAGCGTCGTAAGAAAATGATCAGCAAAGTTCGGCTCCGAGAAGCATTATTTGCTAGTGAATTAAAAGCAGTCATGGATGAATTAAGTATTGAAGGTGGGTGGATTTTGTTAGGTAATTCCTTGATCCCTTCAAGTGTTTTGATGTCTAGATTGGTTAACATTGCTCACTATGGCCCTGTACGTGCTCCTGGTACCAACATAATACTGAGATTACGCTACTGGTGACCTAGAATGGATGCTAATGCAGATTCTGGTAATAAGATATATGGAGGGACAGCAGCAAAGCCCCTTTATACTGACAATGTTCCACTATGCCTGGTGGAGTATCCCGATTATTCACTGTACCACTCCAGATGTTTCTCTCATGCTGCTGATAATGTTCGCAGCATGAGAAAAGCACCAGGATTGGTTGGAGTGGACTGGCTTGGGGACCTGTCCTTCTATCCACCGAGTTATTTTGGACAGCTTGGGTTGGAGAGGTATAAAGTGCGCCCGTCAGGTTCGCCTTTGCAAGACAGCTGTCCAAAGTGAAATGTGCTCTTTAAACTACTGTCCTCACTCCTCTCTGCTGCCAGTCTAAAGCAATGGCCCAGGCCTCGCAGCTAGGGCTGCCAGAGGAAAACATAAAATGGTAATAAACTTAGTTTTTTAGCATTTCATTTTTCACTTTGGCTGCGCCAGGTGCGGGTGACTCATTAGTCCATACGGAGCAGCCTCTGCTGATGTAATGGTGTTTATCCATTGTGAAGGTTGCTGTTTTCCATTGTGAAGGCTGTTGCTGGCCACATCTTGTTTGTGTCTCACCAGATGGATGTTTTCATGAAGAAATTGGAAATTAGATCTCTAACCACAGTTGGGTACAGTCCATAAAGTAATGGCATGGTGGAGAGAGTGAATGCGCAAACGATTCACCAAGCTATATGGGGGGCGAATGTGCTGGAAACGGTTGCTGACACTTTGGTGTCATGGCACAACTTACTTAACCACTGGGTTGGCTCCCCTTGAGTTGCAAAGGTAGACATTTGTCTAATGAGTTATCCTCTAAATGGGGGCTGGACAAAACTAAGCTCAAAGTCAGTATTCCCAATTTTGATCAGGTAAGTGCAAATGTCAAAGTCCCGAGATGGGATGAGAAGTCGTAATCAAGAGGTCCAAGTGGTCGGATTCCAAATTTTATCTGAGGATGACTATTGTTCAGGTTCCTAAACATTCATCCTGGTTTAAAACGTGAAATGGTGAAGTAAGAGAATTGTGGCCAAGGCATCTGCATGGTGGGGTGGAGGGAAATCTACTACCCCCCCGTCATATTGGTTCTTCCGGTAATGATGTGCTAGTGTAGTTCCTATATTCCCAATAGGCTCTGTGCATTGGAATAATATCTTCAGTAGTGTAGACGTAGGACTGAGGTTAACTAGGTCTTTTACAGACGATATTAGACTTAAGTTTTATGTGCCAGCTAGCTCAGAGTTCACTAGAAACTTTCTCGAATAAGCGAGGAGGAGTTTAACCTCCCTGGATAGACAAGAAGGGATTTAGTTTCTGACAACCATAGAACATGACAACTTTGCTCTCCCTGATCAAGAGTATATCTCTAGAGTCGTGTGAAAACAAGACAGCTATTTTACTCAGTCAACACGTGCATACTTAGTTTCACCAGATTGCAGAGAAAAAGAGAGACGGGCGTGTTCAATAAAAGGTGTTATTTATTGATCAGTCTCTGTTCTCATACAAGAGAAATTAATTGCTACAATTGCAATACTTAGGGTTAAGTAGAATGCATATAGTAAAAGCAGGAGTATAAAATAATACTGTAAAAGCATTGATATGGTTTCTAAGCCATATGATACTTTAAAATGGATAAAAGATATACCTACATATATACATTGACTAATCGTACTCAACTGGTGCTTCAAACTATGCCTACCCCGGTGTACCTGACCTAAGCCTAATACATGGGAGGGAGTAAGTAAGTAGCAGTTTAAGTTAAGTTTGTTTTGCCAAGAATCTGACTCAAGAATTCTCTATAAGGGTTTAGTCAGTTCAGTACCTGGGATTTAGAAGGCTGGAGGTCTGGTATCTCTTTCTCAGGACTCGGTATCCCAGTCACCCGCGAAGGTGGGCTGGAAACGCTGGAGGCTGGATTTCTCGGCAAGAGAAAAGACAGCGTCTTCCTCAGCGCGTCAAAAGGGGAGGGGCAGCGTCCGTGGGCTCTCGCATCAGCTGGGCTCTCCGGCAAGTAGTCACTGCTCCAGGTTCATCACCACCGTGTGTCTGCTTAGGACAGCGTTGGTATATTTATACCTGAGAGGTGCTGGGTTTGACGTAAGGATGGACATAAGACGTCAATAAAGATGTCACTAGGAACTGAGCGTTCTTGCAGTGCTTTACAGGAGTTCTTGGACTAAATCAAAACATGGCAGGCGGGGATTTCCCAGGTTGCTTGAGGCTTGGATTTGTTTAAGAACTCGATGTGCTTTCTAGGGGGCTGGAGGAATAGTGCTTGCTTAATGTGACAGCATGCGCTATGACTAATTTATAACGAGTTTCTGTGCCGTTGTATGGATAGTAGTGATTTATAACTGGGCAAGGGTCAGAAATAGGAGTATCGATACAGGTCCCTAGATAAACACACTACACTAGGTGAAGTTACCTAATGTTTATCAGAAGGGTGGAAGGAGGTGACGCACACCCTGTGGGGTATGCCTGCTTGGTTGGTGGTGATGCATGACATGGTGGTGCACAACCCACTGGTGGTGTGTGCCGTAGTGGTGGTGATGGAAGCCCTGCCTTACAGCACTCAGTTGATGCAGATCCTGCGCTGCAGCTCTCTACTAATACGGACTCTGTGCTGCAACAGTCGGCTGTAAATCTGTGTACTGTTTGTGTTAGCATCACAAAGGGGTCATATCCGGTGTATGAGCAGTGTGGGCATCCTCAAATATTTAAATGGCTGTCAGAAATGCACAAATTATATTTTATGTTGCAGTTATAATGCACCTGTTGATGTAGTATGTTGTGCGGTATGATAACTTTTATTTCTATCTTGTTTTGTTGTTTGACTATTTTAGCTTTGTTTCTTGTTAATTGAAAGGGTAAGGTATCTGGTGGACTTTCTCTTTAAGTTGTGGAATGTTTACTTTTTTTCTATCTTGCTTCAGTGTTCCTCTGAGTGTTCTGGAGTGTTGTGGACTGCAGAGCCTGAGGCAGTCACGAAGAGAGGTTGTGTACAGATTCCTCTCCCTAAGCATAAACTTTACTTAAGTCATCTTCAGCCTGTAGTTTATTTCTCTGCACAGGCACAACAATGTGATGTGCAAAACACACAAGATGATGGACGGAATGTTGCACAATGGCAAACCATTCACCCCCAGTCACAGATCTGGGTTTAATCCATCGTTATTTTGCTCACTAAGCCACCCCAGTTCAGACATGGCCATATGCAAATCAGTCTTGACCCTGTGCCTCATGGGAACAGTCCAGCCCGAACTGCCAAGCCATGTCTTTCCTGGACCGGAATCAAGCATCCTAGGACCGGTTTCTGGCGATCAGCCGTCTTCAGCCAGTGTCTAACCCAGGGTGGTGTGGAGTGCAAAAAAACTATGGATTTAGGCCCAGGATGGATTTAGGCCCAGATCCTTGTACTGGGGTTAATGTATGACATTGTTCTACATTCTGTCCATCAACTGTGTTTTTTACAACAATGTGATGTGCATGCATCGAGTGTTTAATATAACTTTAGAGATTCCATTGCGCTTTAGAATATTTAGGTTTAAGTGTCCTGGGACAATGATGCCAATCTATCATCTTTACTGACTATTCCAAATATGAATTGAACTGCTTTAAATGCTATTATCTGTAGATTCAAATTTGTGAATTATATATCCACGACAGTTCTACGCTTACATCAATGGCCCTTGCATTTTTTTCCAATCGAAAGCTTACAGTAATGGTGTAAACCTTAAATGACATAAATGTTGCTTTTCACTGCTGTCCTTCCATTTCACAGTGCTGTATTACAAGGTTCAAATCATCTAATTTGATGCCACTGAATATCATCTTCTGAAGGCTGGCTGAGTTGGCATTGCTAGTATTTTACCTGTTCATCCATAGATTGCAAAGCAATATCTGCAACAGTGTTCAGTTCACTGAGCCATTTGACTCCGACACAGGCAAAAAACTGATAGCTAAGACGGTACTTTGCTGAGTGTTACCCTGCCATGTTTTGGCATCACCTATAGAAGCGGAGAGAAGATGCCCAGCCCTTCCTTTAAGCAGCACACAAATGCGTTGGGTAGAAGCAGAAGCTCCAGCTGTTTGGTAGACCATGAAACTGAACCTGGGTCAGCCCTACTTAAGAGAGGAGACCTGCTACATGAACAAAAGGAGCCCCTTCCAAAGCTGGAGCAAGTAATCTGGGAGTTTGGGTGACTGGCATAGTGTCTATAAAACTGGAAAAAAGTCCATACCATTTGAGAGCATTCGTTTGCACTTTTAAACGAACTGTTGGAAGAAATTGGGTTATTGGTTGAGGGGGGCTGGAAGCCCCTCCCAGACAACAACCTCAATCCTGGTCAGGGTGACCCACAAAAGCCACTAAATCAACCTGTGCTTAACCCTCTGGTAGCTTGACATAAAAGCAATCACGCTTAACTTACATGCAATGTGTAAAGTATCTATGCAGCACACAGAGTAATAAGGGGAAAACACAAGACCTGACAAATCCCAAAACAATTTATAAAAAGAGTACATTTTAGTAAATAAAATTATACCAGAATGACAAACGTCCAGTCAGTAGAACAGGAGTAATTGATTTTTAAAGTTTTAAGTAGAAATGGAACCAAGAAGCAGAAAGCACCAGCTGTTAATATCTGGTTGTGCTGGACGGGATAAAGTCACAAGATCAAACTGATTACTGGGGTATGTGGGTCAGATACAGGGGCCAGGTTAGTCCTGCTGAAAGTTGTACAATGTGTCTTTGATGTGAGGCTTCACATTGCTCAGTGTCGATTCCGATCAGGTGCTGCGATGCAAAGTCCTGCATTGAGTTGCAATGTGTTGTCATGTACCTATGAGGAGCTGCGAGGGCTGCAATGCGAGGTCCTGCATCAAGCTGTGATGTGTCATAATTGATGGAACCCATAGTTAGGCAGGGATGAGTACACTCTGCCAGCCAAGGTTCAGGACCGGAGGGGCATCTCTTTGGGACCAGGGCTCACTCAAGGCAGAGGCTAACTGCAGGGCTGAGGCATGGCCAGTGCAGCAGGTCAGCTGGGCAGTTGCAGGGAGGCCTCTTAAGCTTTTTGTCAGTGTAGCTCACACAGTTCAGCCAACTGACCTTTGGAGTCGCTCTGGGTACAGTCAGGTCCTGGTTCCTTCTCAGACAGCAAGACAGTCCTTCAAGCAGCAGGGCAGTCATTCTGCAACTTCCACAGGTCCAGGAGTTTTCTGAAGAGTGGATCTGGTAGTCCAATATTTATACCTGGTGCCACCCTTTGTGTATGAGCATTATTTGTCCTACCTTACATCTGTTTCTGGAAAGTTCTTCCCCTGTCAAGGCTCCAAACTCTCTGGGGAGACCAGACAGGGCAGTCCTTATGTATATTTTAATTGTATGTGCAGGAGGCAAAGCCATTTAAAATGTAAGTGGGACTGGGTATAGCCCCTCCTAGTCATCATGCCAAGATGACCCATCTTCTCCACACCTAAGTCCTCTTTAATTTCCTGGAAGTAATACCCAAACCCAACAGCAGAGTCATTGACATCATGTGATCCAGGACAATGGCAAAAAGTCACAAATGGTTAAGACCTGAAAATGCCAACTCTCTAAAAGTGGCATTTTCAGAACTGTGACTTAAAATCCAATGTTACCAATAATTAGGAGTCCTTGAGTGTAAACCGCATCGATCTGCTCCAAATCCAAAGTTATCGCTTATTAAATGTAAAAGGGTTACCCGGTTTTAGCCAATGAGAGAGATAGGCCTTACAACAATGAAATGCAACTTTTGGAGTTTTTTTTACTGCCCGGACATGTAAAACTGAAGTACATATGTCCTACATTTTAAATACAATACAACTTTCCCTATGAGGCTTTAGGGCCTACCTTGGGGGACTACTTGTATTTATTAAAAAGAGAGGTTTTAGGCCTGGTAAAGGTTTATTTTGCTATGTTGACACTGCAGTTTAAAACTGCAATACTGGTTGCAGTTGCACGGTTGACACCAGTTTCTTGGGTAGCACAATGAGTGCTATAGGCCCACTAGTAGTATTTAATGTAAAAGCCCTAGGTGCAGGTAGTACAGTTTACTAGGGACTGAAAAGTACATTAAATGTGCCAATTGGTATAGTCCAATCTTACCATGTTTGAAGGAGCGAGCACAAGCACTGGCAGAGACCTAATGCCAACAAAAACAAATTCAGAAAAACAAGAGTGAAGGCAAAATGTCTGGGGAATACCACACCAGGAATGTCCGGTTTAATACCAGTTCACTAATCAATTCGTTCATCCAGACCAATATTTACATTGTTTTTAGTAGTTGAGTCAGACTGCTGATTGCAAATTCGAAACATGCGCCAGAAGGGTTATTCTTTCGCTGACCCAATAACTTCAAATCTAAATTAAAACTTTTTTTGTAAAAATGTTTTTTCTACATATTAAGCCATTCCTCTGGGTTTAGCCTATTCTGGATCCCTCCAGTTATTCACTACATTTATAGCTAAAAATATAAGCACTCTATTCTTGAATTCTACGTGACTAACCCCGAATAGATTGCTGGTGGACATTCCTAGCATATACATCTCAAAGTATTTTAGGGCAATAATTGCCAGTTTGCGTTTTTTTTGTAATTATTTTTTTCTAACCTCTAGCTAGGGTTGTGGCTTTCACTATGGCCACTCAAGGCTTTGTTTTACAGCGGTTTCCACCTACTAGCTTGTGATGCAAACAACAAAAAGTGTTATTCTGTAGAATAATTCTAAGAGATTCTTCACTTTTGAATAAGCCTTCGGCGCCAGACTGGGGTCTGGAAGGGTTTCCTCAGCAGTGCTCCAGCACATTTCCCAGGTGGAGCTGTGCGGCTCCATATTGACTATACAACCACAGAAGTGATGGAGCTGCACATAAGTACCACCTCTACGAGCTGATGGTAGTTCCTTTGTTTCTGCACCTCCCGATACAGATCAGGAGCTCCTCTCCCAAAGTTCTTGTATTGGCTTGAAGTTGTGCAATACATGTTCTTTCGCGTATCTGAATGTTCTTTGGGACTGGGAGATGAATATGTGTGTATCCGAACACGGAGCAGGACTTGCATGAAGGCCATAACTAACTTCTCTGTCACAGGCGCGGCCTCGGTAACTATTTGATATCAACATAATAAATGATCAGACGTAAGAGCGACATCACATCATTCACTAGAGGTTAAATAATTCCTTGGTAAATTGGCTTTCACTTATTCTGCATAGTTTACATTCTCAAATGATAGATTCATGCTATCTAAGAACATCTTAGGTGCTCAAAGGATCTAAACACATCCATATATTTGTGGCCACCCCACTGCGGGAATACTCTTGTCTTGAAACTCAAGCCTTGATATGATCTGTGCAGAGTGACTCTGTGCTCCCTTTATTAGTGCTATACGGACCTAGCGAAGACCCATCTTGGGTCACTTACACTTCCTAAAGCAGACGTACTCACAATTCAACGCAAGGGAACTTAAATGCCAGTTCAAGTGCAAAATGTTCAAAGTACCCATGTCTTCAGAAATGTGCAACTAATACTGCTTGAAACAATTCAGATTAGGAAAACAATTGGCACTAGATATGCTGAAGCTTTATCAAAGTAACTTTATGGAGGGCAATTAGTATATTCTGTGGGTAATTCATTTCTGTGCTCTCTGCCAGTTGTGTCCCTGCCAGATCCATTACATACATAGTAGCAGATCAGATGGAAAAATGTTAATGTAAAAATAGAGTTTGGGCTGCTTCTCGTGTCCAAAAAAACCTTCAAATTAAAGCTTTGGAGATAAGAGGAAGAGCCCCGATAAGGAGGTGAATGGGAGGGTGAGTTGAAATGGAACAAGCATTGGTAAATGCAATAGGTTTTGCCTATGTGTTATTAATATTATTTTTTAGTTGTAAGTTTAGGATGAGTGATAACAGGTAGAATTTAGAACAGAGAATGCATTGAAGGGAAACTAAATGGCAGAAAAGTGGCCATGAAGTAGATGGAGTTACAGATAGCAAGGCAGCAAGAAGAAAGAACCAATAAAAGAAGAAAATGAGAATATATGACGAGAGGAATGACAATAGAGTTCATATTGTTGAAAGTGAAAGATCTCAGAGGGGTAAGGGAATAGTGGAGTGGAAAAGCAGATATACATGACAGTGGACTGGCATAAAGAGAAAGTACAGTAAAAAACTTTGAAAGAGTAAGTAGAAGAGAAAGAAAAAATAGAGGTGTGCCAATGGGGAGTGAAACTACTCAGGTATCAGTAAAATACCAGTGGCGTGACGACAACAGTAAGAAAGAAAAGTGTTTTGGTACAGAGAGAGCAGCCTGTGCATCAAAAAAATATAAATGCAGCAGCAGGCTAGAGAGAATAGAGTGCTTGAAAACACCATAGAAATTAAACTAAGATTAAAAGGTACATAAACATCAGAGGGAACCGAGTCAGATCAGAGAGTCGAGAATGAAAACATAGAGAATAAACTAAGAGTTCAGAGTAGAGAGCATATATGTGAATCGTATTCCAGTGCTTTCTAAAATGAAAGTTGAACAAAAACTATAAACTGTTTTTAGGTCTCGCCTAGGCAGCGCGCATACGCTGCTTAGGAAAACGCCCTCTAGCCACCGCTTCACTTTTGTAGGCAAAAACGTGCAGGCGTTGCATTGCTTTGAATGGCAACGCGTGCACTTTTGGCGATTCCCTTGCGGGTGCAAGCTTTAAAACCATATGTTAATTACAAACATATGGTTCCTGCTCGCTCCCGCAAGGTAAACAGGTGCAGGCCCCCTCCTCTCTCCCCTCCCACTGCTGCCTCCTCTCCTAGTTTTCTTTTTTTCCCTTCAGCGCAAGGGTATTTGTTTCTCTGGTATGGTTTAAAATTTAAACTGTCGCCCTAAAATAATCTTCTTTGTTTCTGTGATTTATTATGTAGCTTTGCCGTACACTTAGGCCAATAAACAGAGGGCGCTTTCGTAGCCTAAACCAGGGGTAATGACAGAAACGAGGAAAAAACAGACTGCGGCAGAGAGCAGTGTTGTGTTAGTGTGCGCAACCTGAGACTGTGGCTAAAGCAGTTCGCTGCAAGGCTGTTCATTGTTAATAAGAGTAATACAACAAATCCCTTCTGTCAAGTCTATACTGTCATCACGTTAAGAAAAGCTACAGCCACTGCACAAATGTAACTAGGATTGAAGCATGAGGCCACTGGAGTGTACCACCTCACTGCAATATCGAGGGGTGGTTGCCGTGTAAACACACAGTTACATGGGAATGTTTATGGCAAATAAATAACTATGGGTGTGGCTGAAAATCAGTGGCGACCGAGCCCTGGCAGTACAAGCTGGCTCAGAGTCAATAATCAATACTCACCAACATATAAAAAGCCAGCAACATCACAGCCACTACCTGCAGAACTATAGAGCCAATGCCATCTACAAACCGGACACAACTGTGTCACCTAGTGCATCCTCGCGACCATCACACTGCGGTGCCACCTTGTGCAGACCTACCAGCCTGGCATTGTAGAACATTGCGGGGTCACAATGTGCACATCTACAGGCTGGCACGGGGAGCTACTGGCTTCATACTCGTGGCCTTGGCACAGCAGTTGCATCTCATTGTTCTCTCGAACGTGTCAGTGTGCTGCCACCTAATGCATACCTACGAACCTGGCACTGCCTGACCACAAAGGGCATCCCTACGAAATTGAAGGAGATGGGCACTTTGTGCATATCTGAAAACGAGGCACCGAAAGGGGTGCATTTCAGTGAACCAATTGTTAGTCATCACATACAGAAATCCACCCTCCATTACACAACACAGCCACACCACTGCAAACCCCAATGGATTTGTGTTTGACAATAACTCCACTTCCTGCGTGCCTCCCCGTGTACATATCCTCTCAATATTTCTCACCACTCTCGTGTACATGAGTACCACCCGGATCTGGGCAATACCCAGGCCTGTAACTATGGTATCTTCGAAGAGATCGCTCTAAATATCTAAACCTTTCTCTTAGTCAAAGTAACTTTGCTTTTAAATGTTTTTAAAGATTTGAAATGCATCGTAGATAATGGACTACAGTTTAAACGTCTTTGAACTTTAGGCATGACACCTATGACTTTAGGAAGGTGCCGATATGCTACAGGTAGGTGGTGATCAGTTTGAGGTACAGTAACCATGAGCTGTGCATAAGCGCCTGCTTATAAGGTGAAAAGAGCTGTACAATGCAGCTTTGGTAACACACTTTTACATGACAAATGCTAATAATAAGCAACACTGGTGTGTTCCTAAACCACGAGCGGTGCAGTGCTATTGTCCCAGCCAAACCGTACAACTGCAGATCGGGATAAAGGTCAGTGTGCCCTTAGGAAGGGTAACTTCAGGAGCTCAGGGTTTTTTTGGAGGCAGCAGCCGCAACAATACAAATTAGTTGTACACCCAACAGAACTGCGTGAAATGACATGAATTGGTGCTAAAATATTGTGGCTTCCTTGCTTGTGTGGGCATGCCTCAGTTGTAACCGTGTAACCACCTCTCCTCGCCCTTCCTGGAAGAGCAGTGTGCCTTGTCATTCTCCAGTGTCATGTTGATATTTTATTTTCTGCAACAGAGGAGGCTTGCTCTTGACATAAATACATTACTTGAGATCTTGAAGACCACATACAACTATACAACTAACTATACAACCAACTCTACAATATGCTTCAGTTTTTTTTAGCACCTCCCTCCTTCTTGCACCCTTCCTGCATGAACTACATTAAGGTGTGAACGTTTTAAAAACGGCTGACATAAATTAGTTAAACTTTTAGCTATTGGCGGTGCAAATGCAAATTAAAAAAAAAAAAAAATCCCAGCAGAAGCATAAGTCAAAAACCAAACAATTCCATTAAGCAAGGAAAGGGTGCAGTGCCACAGTCTTTTACTTGGTGGCACCGTGGAGTTGTAAAGAGACCTCTTAGCCACATATGGTAGTGCATCCTTAATGCAATTATAAATGGAACAAGCATTTGCATAGCCAATAGGTCTCACTTTTGGAACCTTATAAGTATTTAGTTATGCAGCACAATATAATTGGTGCAACAACATCAACTGTTGTGTGGCTCTTATAAGGTCCCAAAGGCGAGGCCTATTGGCTATGCCAATGCTTGTTTTTTTCTTCTTCAGGGTCTCCACCCTAAGAAGCTGAACTGTGATAGAGATATGCATCACTTTCCACTCACTGTAGTGAAAAGTTTTGGAAGTGATGCAGGCTTGATTGTTGCCCTACATTCAAATCATAGGAACCGAGGAGAGATGGATTCCCCCAACCGCCTCCAAAACAGTGACAAATTCACCTTGTAAGCTTTGTTTACATTAAGGCCCATGTCTGGAAAAAAATCAAAGGCCAACTCTCACTCTTGTATCACAAAATGTGGAATCCGGCCTGCTAGGGAAAAAAAACATTGCAATGGGCAGCAGTTCTCCCCTGAAAGTGAATCAAAAGATAGCAAATTGAATTACAGGGAGTATCAAGTGAAGTTCAACAGTTCCACCTTCAAATGTACATATCATAAAAGTAGTTAAATACTAGATAGAAGGGCTTACCTGGGTCAAAGATGGCCACAGCCTGAGCGAGCTCTGGCAACCGCCCACAATAGCCTGCATTGATTTGGCCATTGAGGCATCTGATGGCTTAACACTGGAAGGTAGTGGCTGCTGTAGTGCTTGGGCAGCGCTGATCGAAGTTTGGTGATACCCGATGCCCTGTAGATGGAGTTCTCCTGATCTGCACCATCGCACCTGGTGGAGACTGGTAGCGGCTGTTCTGGGTGGTCCGTGGTGCGAGGTAGCGCTCGTGTTGATCCAGGCCCTTCCTCTGCCGGGCTAATTTCTTCTGCCCCATTAGCTCCAGTTGGCGGTGCTGTCCCCGGCTAGTGTGGTCGCCGCAAGATGTGCCATCTACGGGATTGGGCCTATGCACATCGGCCGGTTCTTGGTGATCGACAGTGCTTGGGAGCGTGGTGCATCTGCTCCCCATTGTGCTACCCTGCCCTGGGGAGTGCTCTTGGGTCCCCGCTGCCGCACACCGGTGGGATGGGGTGTGCCGCCTGACCGGCGGTATTGTGTGCCTGACGCTGGCAAATTTGGCAGTGGGGCATTTCCAGCAGGGCCAGCTTTAATACATGGACCTCCTGCCTCGGAGTACTGCTTTGTCTGTGTGGGGTACGCCCCGCTGGTGTAGAGCCTGGCCTTCAATCATCTGGCCCTGAGCATGTGTGGGCCCTGGTCCCCGCGCTTTGCATCACGTGAGGCAGTGGCTGGGATAGACCTATGCCATTTTCCAAGGCCCTGTGGAGTTGTATTGGACATTGGCTCTTTTTCCCAGTGACCCCACTCGGAAGCTTCCCCAATCTGCTGCTTCACTTACCTGTTGCCTCTGCTACGGTGGTATGTAGGTCTGGAGACCTTTATGCCCTTCCATTATCCTACAGGGAGCTCCTAATTGCTGGAGACATGGGTAAAAGTGATAAGACACAGACAAAGCTTCATTTTGACCAGTGTAACTCTGCCAGGCATTGAGACGACGACCCGGACCCTGCCATGGCTGACCACTCAGTTGACCCTTCGGGCCCTGAAGGGGATAGTAGACAAATCCTGGGGGCAATGCAGTGTAGCCCCACCTCCATTGATGCGAAAATTGACTCCTTGTCGTATCGCATGGACAGGATGTCTGAAAGTGTGGACAAACATGCAGAACAGATCGATCTGGCCGAGCTCAGGATCTTTGATGCCGAGGACATCCAGATGGAGATGGGGGCAGCGCAAAAAACAAAGAAACTTGTGGCGGCGATGAAAGACAAAGCTGAAGATCTTGAGGCGCGCTCCAGGAGCAACAATGTGCGCCTTTTGGGTTTGGCGGAGACCACCTCCACGGACCCAATGGAAACATTAGTCACAAAGCTGCTGGTACAACTGTTGGGCCATGACACATTCTCGGATGTCTTCATCGTGGAGCGGGCTCACCGCTCGCTTGGACCGCGTCCCCCTCCGGGTGCTCCACCACGTCCAGTGATAATTCGTCTACTTAATTAGCGGGACAGGGATGCTGCTCTGAAGCATGCACGAGAATTGAAAACCCTATCCTAGGAAGGTTCCGAGCTATCCCTCTTCCCAGACTTCACACTGCTGGTCCAGGAAGCACGTAAGAAGTTTGGTCCTGTCAAGTGTAAGTTGAGAGAACTTCAATTGGATTATGCGATGTTGTACCCGGCCCGTCTCAAGGTCCATTTTGATGGCAATTCCAAACTGTAAGCCGACTTGAATGAATTGCAGAGAGATCTAAAGAAGTACAGTGCAGAGAAGGCGAACAGTTCTCCCCACTCTCCAGCTGAGGTTGGTGCCTCCTCAGAAGGCACGGAGGCGGAGGGTGCGCCCAGGGCGGATTCTCCGACCCCCCTCAACGTCACAAATGTAATTCTTTCTATGCAGAATGACCTCAGACACTGCCTCCCCATTTGATACTGTCTCACTATGTCAGTTAAGATGCTCTAGATATGTTTTCGTTATGCTAGCACTACCACTGCACTGTTTTGTAGTAGGATACCAAGATGCCTCGTAGGAAATGTTAAGTATGGGTGGTGCCGACCTACCCCATCACATCATGGGGCTGGCGGCCATTGCTTCTGTGTGTATAACACCTGGGTACTCATTTGGGGGATCCTGCTCTGTTGGTAGAAGGTAAATCTCAGGGGGGTTGGGGGAGGGGCAGGCGAACTGCGATGGCTGTATCTTGTTTTTCTGATATGGTGTGGTTGGGTGGATGGTTAGGGGGTGTTCAATGTTGCATTGCAGCCAGTATACATGTCCCCACAGGGGTATTTCATTCTGTCAAGGTGAGTTGTGTACATCTTGTGTGCAGGGTTGCTATGTATAGGTAACTTCACACATGCTCAATACCAGTGATCGCCCAGCGGTTATCAGTTTCATTTCCTGGAACGTTAAGGGTCTCAACGACAAAAGAAAAATACATAAGGTGGTTGCTTATTTGTACAGGCATGAGATAGATGTGGCTATCCTACAGGAGATGCATCTCTCCCCAAAGTCTGGATTTGCATCGCATGCTCGGAAGGTGCTCCTTTGGTCTCGTAGGAACTTGGGGATACAGATGCCAGCAATGGATATAGACACTGGTGGCAGATTTGTCGTGGCAAAATGTCATAAAGATCATTTTAATGTTCGATCAGTGGAGTTTATGGGCCCAACTATGATGACCCACACTTTTACCTTTCTTTACATTCTAGGATTATGCAATCCTCTCGTGCCAATACTATGGGGAGGGGGGTTTAATTGTATTCAGGACCCTGACCTGGACCGTTCAAAGGGTGTACCTAGCCCCCACCCCCCCGCGTGCAGCACGTGAAGTAGCATGCATTCATTGTGCAGGATGAGGGATTGCGGCATGTATGGAGACAGCTTTCACCCTTGGGTAGGGGATACACTCATTATTCAGCTGCCCATGATATACATACCAGAATAGACTACTGGTATATCTCCCTCACATTGCTCCCCTCAATTTGTGACTGTCAGCATATCGCCCGCACTTTGTGAGATCACTCCTCGGTATGCCTCATCTTGGAGCTCTCTATGGCTAGCACTTCCAGGCAATCATGGAGATTTCCACAATATTCTCTATTGGACACAGTCTTCCATTCTGAGGTAGGCACGGCAATAGACAAGTTCTTTCTTACAAATTTGGGCAGCGTTACCACTATGGGCTCAGTGTTGGATGTTTTTAAAATTTATGTAAGAGGGATAACTATTTCCAAGCATGCTGGTGTTCTTAAATCCATTTGTACCCAACTCTCGAAGGTCAAAACTTCCCTGCGGTCCTTGGAGGGCATACTGCAAGAAACGGGTGACCCCCAGATACTGGCACAGATTAGGACCCAAATAAGTAAATATGAGATAGCGGACGATGAAGTTAAACACTTGAGGAAATATGCGATGGCCAGGTCATATTAGGAAGGGGACCGACCCAGTGCAAGATTGGCAACGAGGGTTAGATCTCACAGGGAGGGATTGTCATATCATGCATGTGTATAATACAGAGCAAGTCTTGGTGGAGGGTACTCCGGCTAATATTAGACGCGTTTGCTGACTATAATGCAGGTCGCTACACTTCCAGGCAGACTATGACCCATGCATTCGATGATGACTATTTAGCCCAGATAGCTATGACCTGGCTGGACAATAGTGACAGGGAGCGACTTATAGGACCTCTGAGACCCACCAAAATTACAGCTGCTTTGAAAGACATGCCTAATGAAAAAGCACCAGGGGCAGATGGCTTGACGGTGGCCTTTTACAAGGCATACCTAGATAAGTTATTCTCCCATCCGGTCAATCTCATCAGAGATGGCTAAAACGGGGACAATGCCTCCATCTATGCAGCAAGCCACCATAGTCACCCTGCTCAAACCCGGGAAGCCTCCAGAACAATGTTCTTTATGTAGGCCGCTATCACTACTGAATACCAACATGAAATTGTTTGCAAAGGAGCTGGCGAATAGGCTAGCTGCCTACATTGGTCGGCCCAGAACAAACGGGGTTTGTGCCTGGCAGGTCGTTATCCAGCAATCTTCGCACACTGTTTGGTACCATAACGCAAATTAACTCGCTGTTCATTAATATCAAAAAAGCTTTCGACTTCGTGGAATGGAGATTCTTATACACTGTCCTGCACAGGGTAGGGGTTGGGGATATTTTTCCGCAAGTAATATAGGTACAAACAAGGCGGATCTACAGAGAAACCAACCACAACTACCAGAATGCAGAGTGCTACTCTTGCGTTACTTTGTTGGTAGTAATCCATGTTGCCTTTAGTGTGAGCTGCAGCTCTGAAAGCTGCGGAAGAAATGGGCTTCTTGGTCCACATCGCGCATCCGCTGTAGAAAGGGACACGCTCCGTGATACCTCAAATAACATGAATAGTTTGGTGGCCATCTTAAAATGTTCTTTTCGTTGTAAAAGTATATGAAGCCAGACAAAAATACGAGACAAATGTGTACACAATGAAGTTGTTTAGTATGTTTATTAGAGAAATAGCTAGATACAAATATATGAAATTCAATTGTTGCAAAAATTTGCATTGTACAGTATAAGAACTGTTGTTAAACATAAAAGTAGCTTGAACATTTGAACAGTGTCTTTGTTGGCACGGGCGGTTGAGCTGCTGTGCCTCGGGAAGAGGTTGGGGAAGGATGCTGGGGAGCGGGGTTAGAGTCTCTGCCTCAGCGTAACACCACAAAGTTTAAATCAAAGATTAGAAAAAACATCGAGAGGTCAAGCACGCTTCAAATGCATGCATGCACGCAGGGAGAGATTAGGTTCAGGTAATCAAAAAATATGATGCGAACGAAATCGAATAAAAAGTTCCACCCACCACAGTGGATGAAAAGGAGTACTTTGAACCCAGGACACTGATAAGAGAAACACACAAGGAACATGAAACAATATGCTAAAACCAATGAAGGAAAAGTAAGTAGCAAGCACAGAAACCAACTAAAAGCAAGGGTGGGATGTAAGCCCCTTTTAAGATGTGTATTAAATACAATAGATTTCACAAGCGCTGTGCAGGCAAAATATAAAGAAGCACAGGCAGTGAACACATGTTTCCATAGGAATAGCAGTGCAGCATATGCTGAGGTAACCTTTCTTCTGTGTATTTTCATAGAATCTTCATTCAACACAGCTATGCACTTTGTACATTTTCTATAACTGAGACAACACCAATCTGACATTTTCTGTATTTCAGTTTGAATTTGAAGATTTCTGCTTGGAGTATGACAAGTATTGTCGTTATGACAATGTGTCCTTATACGATGATGAAGAAAAGAGTGTGATTTTGGGTAAGTGATGTACTTGTTTATCTCACTGATGTGTAAATATACGCTTTCCATCAAGCCTCAGATGGCGTCCCTGTTGCATAAGACATGGATGTATGTAAACATGAGCTCCATATCTTTTAGGCCTGCTATGTGGAAACAGTCTGCAAGATTATAGACCTAGGGATAAGAGCTCACTGCATAGCAAAATAGTATTTGTTTAGTTCTCTCCCCTCTGTCAAGCTCCATTCTTCCATGCAGGACTGAATTTAGGGCCAACCAGACAACCACTCACAGACCCATTCAAACACTCATGCACCCCCCTCAAACTCCAAGTGAGACACTTATGCAACCACTCCCAGGCCCACTCACCCACACCCGTTGAGACACGCACTCACACACTCTTGAACTCACACCCCAGGGTCCCGGGGCTATAAATAGCCCAGGAGCAGGGGCGCGCGCCCCCCCTCTTCACCTTTATTTGCACTTGGCCTGGCCCCATGGAGGTTGTGGTCCCTTGGCCCCATGTTGGCCATGTGTAGGGGGGGGGGAGCACAGCTCTCCTCCTTTTCTAAATTATAACAAAGCCCCAGGGAATTGTTTTTTTATGGGAGCATTAACTGAATGCCTAAAACGTGGAGTCACCTATGTATGCACTGAGTATCCCTCTAAAAGTTCTTCCGAGGCCTTGGGACTACTTATTTCATTATGATCTACAGCGCTGGAGCCCTGTGAGGATTCTCCAGGTAGGAAATCGTCTCAACGGCACCCTGCTAAGTTTCCCCAGGACACTGATGAGCGAAACACACAAGGGGCAGGAAACAATATGCAATAGATTTTACAAGCGCTGGTCATAATGGCATGTCAGACTTTGTGTTTAAATCTATATGGCTTTTTTCTCTTTTTAAAACCTCTTATTAATGGTGCACTTCACAACAGCTATGACCACACTGGCTGTATTTTCCCCCGTTTTCCCCACCTTACCACCAACTCCTCTCCTGATCGCTGATGCCTCCCTCTTGGGCCCCGCTCACTGCCTCCCAGCAACCCACCCTCCTTCCAGGACCTACTTAATGGAGGTTACAGCCAGACTCCTTTGAGCAGGTCCCAGACCCAGCTCTCCGTTGTGCTGCCAACCTCGTTCTTGTGCTGTATTTGTATGTTCTCTCTCTGCTTAACCACTATTGTGCTATTTCTTTCACTCTTGTGTTTCTCTTGTTTTCTCCATCTCTACTGAATTGCCATTGCTGTGCTTATTCTTTTGTGTTTCTCTCATTTTCCTTCTGTCTCTTATTTTCTCTTTATTTCGGCTTAATTTATGTCTCTGCTTCTATCGTTTTCGGTCTCTGCCTAATTTCTCTCTGCCTAACTTCTTTCTCTGCTTCTCTCGTTTTCTCTCTGCATAATTTCCATCCTTCTCCTTTTCTGTTTCTGGCTCATTTTCCCCATTTACCCACAAACTCCTCTCCCGATTGCTCCCGCCTAGCCCTGCCCACCCCAACCCAGCACTCCTCCCAGCAACTTCCTAATGGAGCCCACACTCCAGCTGCACACAGCAGGTGTGCCACCAGCATACCAAAGTCAAGCAAATATGGTCCACCTAGAGGTATGACTCAGCCGTACTCCACCCCCTGAGCCCGGAACGACCCAGTGACCACCACCACCACTGCTGCTGCACCACACTCTACAGTAGGACCGTTCTCCTGTGCCAGATGCACCTTCCCCTGCATCAACATGACAACCAGCACATCACAAAGCACCACACTGACCCCTCGCCACCCCACACCAGAAGAGGGCCACCGACTCCACAGCCTACTCCTCAAAGCATGCTCGATATGCAAGCACTCCACCCAGTTATGGGATCTCATCACCGCCCTCGCACCTGACATAGACTCCTTCATGGAGTCCTGGCTCAACCCAGACTTAGCCCCTCACATCACCACTGTGATCCCCAATGGATACAAAATCACTCACAGGGACTGCACCAACAAGCCAGGAGGAGGAATAGCCATCATCCCAAAAGAGGCCATACAGTGCACCACCACCATCGACAACACCCCCCCATGGAATGCCTTAATTTCAAGCTCCACACTGATGACAAGACAACCATCATACACCCTTGCATACCGACCCCCCCCCCCCCCCCCAGGTCCTCCCTCCAGATTCTGCAACACCATTGCAGATTTCATTGCACCCCTGGCCTTGGACCCCAAGGACTACATCTTCCTCAGAGACCAACTTCCACATCAACCCCCAGCAACACCACCCACCTACTTGACAGTATGAGCAGCCTCTGACTAGCTAAGATCATCCGCGACCCCATGCACACCGCAGGACACACGCTGGACCCATCGTTATCTCCTGCTACCGCGCCGAAACAGGCAACATTGGCGAACTTGCATCGACCGATCACTTGATCGTCCATTTCAACATTTCCATCCCCCACACCACCACCCACAAGTTGGCTAGCGCTCCCCACTGCAGCTACAGTAAAATTTCAGAGACTAGCTAGATGGACAACCTCAACACCTCTAACCCAGCTGCCACCAACAACATGGAACAGGAAATTAAGAACTTCAATGCCTCAATCACCATCCGCGCTGACAGCGGTATCCCAATCAAACAGCTGCAGAGGAGATGACGCGCAAGCAAGGACTCCTCCGACAAAACAGCCTTCGAGACCTCCCTCAACATCTACCACTGCCTGCTGAGGGCAACTAAGGCAGGCCTAGCCGCACACAACAAAACCACCAACAAAGAACATTTCAACATTTTTAAGAAGTTCTCCTGTCTGCGAACACATCACATCCTCACAGGAGCTGTGAGACCACCTCGCCAACTTCTTCATGACAAGATCGCAACTATATATAAAAACTTTGAACCTCAGCCCACAACCAGGGACTTCCTCGACAGACACGCCCCCACCACAACCAACACGAACCTCAGAATGACCACCTGGAGCCACCTCTCCACCCAGAACACCACCTCCATCATGAAATCCATCCACTCTGCAGCTCCCACAGACATCCATGTCCACATCTCATCTTTAACCTCTGATTCCAAAGGATCCGCCAGGAACTCACCACCCTGATCAACACCTCAATCACCACTTCCATTTCCTGACACCTGGAAACATGCCGAAGTCAGACCACTACTGAAATAAAACGTCAGCCGACCCCAGCGATCTCAAAAAACTACCGGCCAATCTTCTTTCTGCCATTCCCAGCCAGGGCACTGGAAAAGACTATTAACAGACCACTCGTAACATACCTGGGTGAGAACCAACTACTCCACGCCTCCCAATCATAGCTTCTGCAGCAATCACAGCACTGATGCCGCCCTGATCGCAGCCACCAATGACATCTGAATCCTCCTCAAAGAAGGAGAAACTGCTGCTCTGATCCTCCTCAACCTCGCTGCAGTCTGACACCATATCACACCACAGGCTGATCGAAAGACTGCACCACATCCGCATCCAAGGAGATGCACTCAGATGAATCACCTCCTTCCTCACTGGAAGAAATCTGAGGATCCACCTACCACCCTTCACCTCCGAATCCAAGGAGATCTTCTGTGGTGTCCCTCTGGGCTCATCCTTCAGCCCCACTTTTTTCAATGGATATATGACCCCACTGACCAACATATTCACATCACAAAGCCTCAACATAATATCCCACGCAGATGACACCCAACTCATCCTCTCCCTCACCGAGGATGACACCACCACCAGGACCAACTTTCACAGATGCATGACAAGCGTCGCCTACTGGTTGAAGAACTGCCTTAAGCTGAACACAGACAAGATGGAAGTGCTAATCTTTGGCAACAGCAACCCATGGAGCGACTCTTGGTGGCCCTTGGATCTGGGACCCACACCAATACCCACTGACCATGCCAGAAACTTTAGAATCCTCAAAGATAACAAACGCCCCAGGAAATCACAGATCAGTGCAGTATCTTTCACTTGCTTCCTAACTCTGCACATGCTATGTTAGATTTTCAAGTGGCTACCCCTGCACACCAGACTCACTGGGGCACAGCCCCTCATCACCAGCTGACTGGACTATGGCAACGCTCTCTACATAGAAATCGCCTAAAACCTCCTGCAGAGACTTCAAACTATACCGAATGTCACAGCCAGACTCACCCTCTACCTCTCCCCCCCAACAAACCCACATCACACCCCACCTCAGGCAACTCAACTTGCTACCCTTTGAATAACTGTAATCTTCATTCTCAGGGAATACTTACTAATAGAAAAAAAGAACTTGGCACAGAAGCTGAAAATATGAAAAGACATCTTTATTAAATTTAATAAGTGAGGCCACGTCACACAGAAGCCGTAGCAACTGAATGAAGTAGTCTGAGGAGTACAGAGAACAGAGGCCTTATATATGCTTAGGGTTACAAAACTCAGCATAAAAGTAAGGGGCAGTCCTTGCTTTTACAAGCATGCAAAAAATGCCTAACATGGACATGCAAGGTCTGCCAAACGACAAACCCATTTTACAGTTGTCCGGCCCATAATCAATCATTGAACAAACCCAACATTCTTCTTTAGACAAGACGGACAAACCCATAATAAAAAGGACCACAACCCATATCGTAAATAGACCATAAAAGAAGAAACAGAAACAGAAACAGATAGAAGTAGGATAAGGCATGTTTGTGTGCAGTAAAACTTTGATGTCCTGTGCTCTGATCCTTAATCTTGATCAGCTAAAGGGCAGGAACTGGTTTAACAAGGTCAGCTTCAGGCAACAGGGTCAGTTCACTCAGGTCAAACAGGAGTCAGCATGAACTCGAGCTAAGGTGTACATGTCCTTAAAAGACTAGTTCAGCCACAATCATCGGCCTATGTGAGGGCAACCACAAAATGGCTGCCATACACAAAATGGAACCCACGGGTTCAGAATTCACAGAACCTCAGACCCTCCTTTTGCCCTTACATAGGCAATCACTCAGTCTGTATCTGAATCGATGTCAATATTATCCGTTATTCCCTTCACTAAGGCATTATTACTCGAGTTATCTTTTATGGAACGCAAGGGATAGACTTCGTTGGCATAAATAAACATCGTCTGATATGCCCATACAGACCCATTGTAACTAAATGACAGAACCAAATAGGGAATACCTCTATCGGTAGTAGTGGCATAAGACCACACACCCAACAATTAGTGGTGTTCATTACTAACTGGTGTTGATGCAGAAGCTGTACAAAGGAATTATTAGTAAACTCTGACCTCCTAACCAAGTATGGAAAGAATGCGAAGAAGTAGTAGCAGGAAGAGACATAGGTTGGGAGGTGGGTACAGATGTCAATTGGGTAGCAAAAACAATCCAACCCACAAAAGACAACGTCATGCTTAAAAATACTAGAAAACATGTTATTAAGAACATATGGACAACAGGAGAAAGTAATGACCACTATTACAAACTTTATTATCATTTTTCACAACTCTAAGCAGAAAGCAAATCCTAAAATTATCTAGTAACATTTTCTTATGGCTCCTATGCATTTCAGTAACTTATTATATGTTCAGGTGAAACAGTGGTGATCCTCATCAATGCTCTGAGGTGAAAAGGGATACTCTTCCACAGGGAATGGACTTTATTCTGCTTTTACAAAACAGAATACTACTTTAAAACAATGCCAGCAAAACAGCAAAAATTGGTCTCCTAACACCCATTTTATGCAATCGCACGGGAAATACCCAGAGTCCGTCCAAGCCTCTCCGGCAGGCTTCTATTGTTCATCAAATCTTCTTCTGTTGTTTTCTTCCACATGGGCCTCTTCATTCAGGCCTTTCATAAAAATGGTCCTTCTCAGTATCCATTGGAGTGCCCTCCTGGCAATCACTCGCAGCTTATTTGAAAGTCTCAATGTCTCAAGGCAGTGCACCAATATCTCTCCTCTGCGGCACGCACTACAGATAGTGTGCTCTCCATTGATCATGGGCACAGATCATCTCATGCAGACCCAAGTACTATTAATCAGGAAAGAGCAACAGGCTTTCATGCTCAGCAACACTTTCAGACTCCAACACTCGCTTTTCAGTGTCAGAGGATGCTCGGGCTGCTGTTTCATTTAATCATAGGTACCACAATGTATTGCCTTTTGCTGGTCTTGGATCCTCCGGTGCACTGCCTTTCCGTTGGAGCAAAGGAAAGGGGTGTGTGGCCAAAACTCAGGCCAAGGGGCTCAATGGACTGCCTACTGTCAGAGGTTACCAGCACATGACAGGTGAAAAACTGAAACAACAGAAATCCTTCTCTTTTGCTCTTTTGCACTGAAACTTGTTCCGTGATGTCCAATGCCGTCTAATGGAGCAAGTACGATACTTTGGAGATACCATGGATGGTGCTCTGGCGATCACTGTCCAGCCTTGCTGCTTTTCTGGGTGCTGAGACTGTCACTGATGGGAATTAGCTTTTCATCAAAGGTCCGCAGGTTATTATGACTTAATCCCGCAGAACCTAGTGACGTAGGAAATGGGACACATTTGCTATTTTCCTTCAATTTAGTACAAAAACAGTTTGTTTTTAACAAGAGGATTGCAAGCAGGTGGCCTGCAATCTGCGAGGGAGTGGCCATACGCCATGAGACAATTCTGGTCTAGAACACACTGTCATTCTCATAGAATACAAAAACAAAGGCAATAAGCAAAACAGTGCCTCTAATTTCTCCAATTGGGTTTCCATGTGAGAGCATATCCTCTACCATCTAATGATTAAGTCTAGGTGTTCCTAAATTCCTTATCTAGAACATCTCAAAAGAGAAATCACATAATACAGATTATCAGGGACATGAAGTAGGCCTAAAGAAAATTTTTAAAAACCAGTCTGGTCATACAAAAGGGAATTATACATAATATAGGGGTTTCTGGTACATTACTGCAATCTGGAAGTGTGAACCTAATACAATAATAATAATAAAAGAAGGCTAACTGGTGAAAGGAATATGGAAAAGGGAAAATGGGACTAGGACACAGCTAAAATCCCCAATTACTAGGGACAATGCAACATCAATCAGGGGAGAAGTGACGAAAGAAAAATCTATAGGAAGAACAAGAAATTACTTGGGTGATAGTCAGGCATGTACCACACCACCAAGAGTGGGGGTGATACATAAAAATCAAAATAGTTCACGAACGTTAGCTCTACCGCTGGCTTCTACACCATATACGGTAATCTCAGCTAATGTTCCAGTTCCCTTTTTCAGGGAAAACAATTAAACCTTGTTTCCTTTATGGTACAAGGCCATACACTATTCAGGAAGCAGAACAAAACGGACTAATGTAATATAGAAATTAGGTCACCATGCACAAAAGTCACAGATCTATAATTTATCCTTACGTCCAATTCAGGATACATAAATTTAGGGCTGCCTGTTCCTTACAGGAAAGGGGGCAGTAACGTGACCTTGTTCCTGTATATTTTTTTTATTTTACTTCAATACTGTATAGCCAAAATAGACATGCACTGTCTGTCTTGCTCACAGGATGAAAAAATATCATATCTATGAAATTTAGCGCAAATTCACCCAACTGTTTTACAGCGATATACATCGTCATGAGGAACCCTTCACAACACAGGTGAACTTGTAATAGTATCTAAAGCAACAACATATAACAAAAACATGCAAAAAAAACACACAAAACGCACATGTCAAGCCATCAGATATACGTGCTGTATATCAAGCACAAAAAAGCATAGACAAAACAATAGCATATATGAGCGGTGACGCATAACACCGTGTCAGGTTTAAAATCCTTACCCTCCCTTTTTGACAGTAGATCACCAGTTAGTGGATATCTGCTGTCAAATACAACTTTCAGACACACAGAACCAGCAATAACAATTCATGATAGAACCAAATACACAAACATGAAAAAAGCATGGACATTTCTTTCCAAAGGAGTTACGCAAAAACACATCTCATTTCAACCAACCAAACTCACGTGTCTTGTCAGCCTTAAAATCACCCAGAGCAATCCATGGATGATCTGTGAGCAAAACAAAAAAAACACAACGCACAAAAGAGAACATTTCTCATAACAAACAAATATTCTATATAACTTGTAATCAGAAGACCAAACATGATACAAATTAACTACACAAAAATAAATTTCCTTTACTTAACTGTTACCATCTTGTCAGTCAGCTTGCAACATTAAACTAAAACCAAAATTCTTTTGCTGACACTCCATGTTAGCTTTGTGCCACAATTTCCACTTTGAAAAATAATTCTTAATTGGCAAATCGTTCTCACTTTGGCATGTAGCCTTCAAAATTTTAGTAAAGGGCTTCATCTTATTTTTTGTGTAAAACTTAATGCAATACCTCATTTTCTGTCACATAAAAGCAACTGTTCTTATGGAGAAACCAGAAAACCCTCCCTTTAGAGGCCTGTTTAGCAAGGTCATTCTGCATTTCACAGAGAAAAGGCCCTAATTTAAAAGGTCACAAATGTTAACATGACAGCCTCCTTCCATTGTTTACAGGGAAACTAAAGATAACACCTCAGCGCGACTTGAGCAAGCCTCTGCAGATCTACTAGCCCCCACCCTCTGCTCATTGAGGCTGACAAAGGCAAAAGGCCTTCCTAATTCCTCCTAACCTGCAATAATTCACTCTATTTTGAAAAATGTCTGCTTTTTAGGCGCTAAAAAAATTATCTCTGTTTCCAGATTATTAAACAACATTTACTTTGAAAAATTCACAGAACCTAATAACACACATACCAGTTTTAGAACAAATGCTTGTTGCAATGGTACTTATTTCATCAACCTTAAATTAATCTCACTGGGCCATTTAAAAGCAAACCCCAAATGAGGACAGCCTGCAAATTTGTATTATACCTAAATGTATGCATTCACTGAAGCCTAAAAGCACTTTAAAGCTATTATAAATGGCAAAAATACCCAAATTCGACTTTGATATTTGGGGCACTTAAAAATAAATATCCTACAAGTATGTTACATATTAATCATCCTCAGAATGTTCTTTACACATTACAGATATTAGACATTGGACATATCTCATGCAAATCCTTAGCGCAGGAGTAAAAAACTCATTTTTCTAAGTGAGATGTCATATGCTAATGTCCTCATTATGCAGTGCAACACAACTCAAATTAAATTATAATGCTAGGAGGTCACAGTAAGAGCATTAAGCTTCATGAATAGTAAAAAACAAATTTTGTAGCACTTATTTTTAATTATTTTCCATAATTTAATAATTATTTTTAATAAACCCAATCATTTTTGATAATACCACATATAAAAGCAAGCTGCATCCCTTGCCTATCATTTTTAGACGCATTCATTTATAAGCCTAAGCACAGAAGCCTAACTTAAAACATAACAAAATTTTGCGCCACATTTTTCTTTCTAAAAAGGACAATTTTTATTTAGCAACAGAGCCCAGAATATGCGTACAAAAATGCTTACAGAGAGGAAACCCTTAATTGAAATGTCTTCCTGTAATACAAAAAATGAAGAAATGCTATAAGTTGGTTTTTCTACAAAAACACACCATTCGTTTTTTGGGGGCCTTTTTATTCCTAGTGAATGTAAATTTTAATTTTATTCTTTTAAGCATTTAGACATTTTGCTTAATAGACTGAAAACATACAAAACCACAAACACACATTTGAGCTCATTTCAGACATAAACAGAAAGGGGTGAAACACTCAGGACACACAATACGGCGCGATTTAGCCAAGCATTTCATAAATAGCGCCAACGCTATGTACTTGCAGAAGTTGCACTAATGGGAAAACCACATAGACATTTAAACACACATTTAACCCACAAATCAATACTCAGAACAAAAATAAAGGACAGCCCACAGACTGTACTTAAACCAAACTATTTGCAAATACTAGTTGTAAGTCATATTTACAAGAAACGCTTCTCAATAGTGTTCCAAAAGACTGCAAAAACAGACTGCTGCATATCCAAGAAGCCAAAACGCACTCAATTCACTAGCTTTGGCTGGCAGAACACCAAAAAATCGCTCTGCATATCTTCATTTATAAAATTGCGCAGAACAAAGGATCCTTGTTTTGTATTATGTCATATTTTAATTCCCTGGGGATTACAGATTCACCAAGGAAGAAATATGTTTGTATACCTACCTATTTAGGTATTCCTTCTAGGAGAGCCGGCTAATTAATTTCACATCACAACATGGTACCTTTCAAATAAAGCCACACATTCTTCTATGTGAGCTTTTAAACAGGCATGCCAAAAATATTGCAAAATATACAATATTATAATCAATGTACTGCTTAATGTACTTTTCGTACGTGCACCGTTCAACTAAACCAAATAGAGGAAATTCTCCTCATTACCTGTTCTACGCAAATTGCAATTCGCATATACAAACCTATACAAATCCAAAGTTGGCCAACACAAATTCCAAAGTTTCAAAGTTACAGTCCTAAATTTGCTAAGACCAGGCATCTTATAGCTCACTAATCTAGCTTCAAACTTCAAGGGGTTATCAAAAACGATATACTCGCAAATATACGAGCCCCTCTGCTTTGGTAATTGCAATAACCAAATCAAAACCAAGAAACCAACCCCTCGGCTTTGGTAATTGCAATAACCAAATCAAAACCAAGAAACCAAACAAAGTCGTGGGAGCGACCCACTTGTACTTCTTATTCTTACTAATCAAAAGGTTATCCAAATTCTAACTGTCAAGTTCTACATGACCTAACGGTCTTTTTTAGAATACTCATGCCAAAAAGGTTCTCAGTCAGGAGTGACATCATGTGGAGGATCAAAATCAGGAAGATCAGAAATATACTGGGCTGCAGAAACAACGAATCTCCAGAATCCCTGTGCACAGAGTACCTCCTTAGTAGAATCCATTCTGTCCTCCTCAGTAGATTTCAGTCCTCTGACAAGATCACTCCCACAGATAGTCACTTCTCTGATGAAGCCCACGTTGGCTGCGCCATTTGATGAAATGTAGTCTTCATTCTCAGGGAATACTTACTAATAGAAAAAAAGAACTTGGCACAGAAGCTGAAAATATGAAAAGACATCTTTATTAAATTTAATAAGTGAGGCCACGTCACACAGAAGCCGTAGCAACTGAATGAGGTAGTCTAAAGAGTACAGAGCACAGAGGCCTTTTATATGCTTAGGGTTACAAAACTCAGCATAAAAGTAAGGGGCAGTCCTTGCTTTTGCAAGCATGCAAAAAATGCCTAACATGGACATGCAAGGTCTGCCAAACGACAAACCCATTTTACAGTTGTCCGGCCCATAATCAATCATTGAACAAACCCAACATTCTTCTTTAGACACGCCGGACAAACCCATAATAAAAAGGACCACAACCCATATCGTAAATAGACCATAAAAGAAGAAACAGAAACAGATAGAAGTAGGATAAGACATGTTTGTGTGCAGTAAAACTTTGATGTCCTGTGCTCTGATCCTTAATCTTGATCAGGTAAAGGGCAGGAACTGGTTTAACAAGGTCAGCTTCAGGCAACCGGGTCAGTTCACTCAGGTCAAACAGGAGTCAGCATGAACTCGAGCTAAGGTGTACATGTCCTTAAAAGACTAGTTCAGCCACAATCATCGGCCTATGTGAGGGCAACCACAAAATTGCTGCTATACACAAAATGGAACCCACAGGTTCAGAATTCACAGAACCTCACCGTACAGAAGAGATGCCAATTCAAGCTGTTGACCCACACGCACAAGACTCTACACAATCAAGGACATACCTATATTAACCACCGCCTGAACTTCCACCCATCTCGAAAATTACGCTCCGTCCCGATCACTTGCCCACACTCCTTGCATCTACCAAAGCAGAAGTGGAGGACGCTTCTACTCCTCTATTGCAGCAAAGACCTGGAACAGCCTGCCCACAAAGACCAAAAACCTCACTTCCGGAATTCTAAAGAGCCCTCAAGACCTAGCTGTTCGGCTAAAGCCTACTCAGACCTGCAAGCACCTAGATACCCTATTGGGTGAATAGCAGCACTATGTAAATCCTGTTTGGTTGAAGTGTCTGAATAGCAGCATCATTTTATGATGAAAAAACCTTTCAGCTGTGCATCTGATGAGACGAATGTCTAGAACATGGACTGAAACCAGGACTTTGTGTTGCATTTCAGCACACAGTATGCCAGCGTGCATACTTGCAAACTTTTGAATTTGCAAATCACCACGATGAAAAAAGGTCCAGCCAAGCTTGTGTCCGAGGTACTCCCAACAATCCTTGATCTCTCACTGTAAGCCTTATAAGACAAAATCAAGAACCCTGTTCAATGACGTGAAAGACATTAGAGTTTGGATTAAACAGACAAAGCAACTTGAAGACTGAAACAAAAGTATCAGCAAAGGAGCTGCGAAGGAGCACACCGACTCAGCCTGTTCAGCTGTGCACATTGAGAGGAGACCGTTCATTCGGCGAACAGAGCCCATCCAGAAACAGGATTCACGAAAGTGTTTTTACGTCATATACTAAAGCAGCACATCCATGAAAGGAGACTGTCCTGCAGTTCGAACACGCCACAAGAAACAAAAGTTTTAAAGGAAAGGAATTACCCCCGCATCATTACTACTGCCTGAATGTGGGGATCACGGGATAGTTGTCGCCTGCTCTTTAGTAGACAATATGTTGAGTGCAAAAGTTCTTATGCAAGCTGCGTGTCTGCACCTACAGGGTCCAAGGAAAAAAATACTTTTTGTTTTACAAGACTTATCCAAAAGAAGAGCAAAGTTTTGCCAAAGACAGATTTCAACATAAAAGCGTTCTTACAAAAAAGTCAAAAGATTAATTAAATGAAGTATCTCAGCAAGGATTTGGCCGAGCAACGACAGGCTAGCTGAAAGTTCATAAGGCAAGATTACTACTGCACTATGGCTTCTAGCTGTGTGAAGGAGGCCACAAAAGTACTCTCTAGGTGAAGAGACTGCTGCCACGCGCTGGCAAGGTGACGCGGGTAAATTATATGAAGTGAAGTGAACAGCCTGTAGGGAGCTATGGGACCTCGCACAAAAAGAAAATAATTATCACAGACAAAAATAGAAAAAAAAATAATAATAAAAGGAGACATTGGGCCATGAGCCCTGCCACTGACATGTACTACTTTGCAATGCAAATATGTACGTGCGGTGAGGCAAAATGTGAGACGATCAATGGCTAAGGAGGGCCCAATTTCGTATGTGGGAGGATGCAAAATGTGAATGGCTGTTGAGCAGACCAATGGCGAAGAGCATTAATTGAAAGAAAGCCCCTCTGTGTATGCAAGTATATTTTTAGATTTTTTTCTGAAAACCTCAAATTGACAAACCAGCTAAAAGCTACCTCTAGCCCTGACCTAAAAAACCGACTGAACCTATCTAACCATGAAACGCACTCCATGATTGCAACGAATACTCTTTGTGAAGGAGTTACCTAAAACACCTATTGTGTATTTTAAACCATTTACTCAATGACCACACAAGGTGCACCAATTGTTTAAAAAAAAATGTTTGTAATAAATTTAGAAATGCAGTACGAAAACTAATATACATGCTTTAAAAGATTAAATAGATTCTTGGAGGCATCTCTCGCAAATCCTAATTGTTTCCTAGGCTGACCTATTCTCCTAAAACCGTGTGAAGTAGTCAAGATGTTCATGGTGTTACACTTTACTTCAGGATTCTTTTCAGGGGCTCACAACATGGACTTATCAACCACACTCTCATACCTTGAAATTGTTCTGGGCTTTCTCCTGCAATTGACGTCAGAGGGTTGGATATTGATTTTAGTGCCAATTCGGAGTTGAGAGGTGGCATGGGATTGGCAGTGCCGTAAAATATGCATGGGTTGCCAATCTCTGCTCTTACCCCAATTTAAACACAGGCGTTTACTGTACTGGGGAGATATTTTGTAGGGGGTAGACGCTAAACGTACTTACCAACAAATTACCAGTAGCCATAGGATAGATTGGGAGGGCAGTTAGCATAGTCTGTTTTGAAGACCATGGCGAGTGGGCCCAAGCATGGTATTCTAGCTGCCATCGGGAAGATGCAGAGGATATTTTCCTTCACCAGCTGCACTGTCTGACCTTCTTGTTACACCCACTACCAAGTGCTCCAATAGCTATGGAAGGTGTGCAGTATCTGAGTATACTTCCATCGTGCTTCATAGAGCTGGAAGCAACAGATGCAAGGGATATAACTTTTTATTAGCCTAATTCAGGAAGGAGGTTGTCACTCCCTTAACAGCACACACGAGAGATGTTTCATCTCCACCGAAGGCATTTCTGGAGGGTTACGATAAAACGGTCACATGAGTTTTTCAGAGGGATTTTTGTGTCCCAGGTGGTGATACCGCACTCGCTAGAGTTCTGCTACATTGCGAATAATGTATGCGTAAAAAAGTCCTGGTACACAAGTGACTAAACATTGTTAGTTTTGGGTCCTCCATAATTAAATTGAGCTCTTGCAAACGTGATGAGCCTATGTCAGTTGAAACATACATTTTTCGTAGAGTAGTTTTTTCTTGTATTCTCTTGTGTATTTACCATAGGATAGTTTGCCAATCCTTTGCTTTTCACTTTATTTCCTGCACTGCAGCAACGTTTTGTGGTTGCTCACTTCCTTCGAGTGTGACTAGTCGTGGAAACACTATGAGCATTCATTTTGCGAGTGACCAGGAGAACAACTACAAAGGATTCAAAGCCAGGTTTAAGTTTGTTCCAAAAGGTAGGTTCAGAGTTCTAGCTTCAATGTTTACTGTGTCTTTAACTCTTTAATGGTAATATCTGCTGTAATACCTATGAGGACTGTATCGTGATGGTTAAAGGATGGAACTCTTGAACTTAGAATTGTTCATGTCTTATTTTCTCTTTGCAAAAAATGTCACTAGTTTATTGCTGTGGGCGAAAAACTCTGGAATGCCTTTTGTCAAAATACAAATCAATCTAAACTTTCAGCCGGTCTAGAAATTAGTGTGTACGAACTTTGATTTAACTGTGTCATGGTTACAGCAATCTGTTAAACGTACAAGTGGTTTGAGGGAAGGGATAATATAACATTACAAACAAGCACGCTGGTTTTACATGAATGAGCTATCCGCAGCAAAAAAAGCCTATCTAGGGAATAGAATAAACCAGGCAGCTAACTCACACAGTGTTATACAAAATAGTCCAGGAATTTACGAATCCCCCTGCCTGTCAGCCACCACTCACCGAGTCCCAGGATTGGGTTAACTCCCTCTCATCCTATTTCAATGACAAAATTAACGACATTCATAAACTTTTCCCTCAACCAACCAACACAACCTTAATCAACCTGCTACCTAAACAGATTACCCTGGAACCCTTTCCCCCCCGTGTCACAGTCCTTAAAGAATTCCAACCATTCTCAGAGACCGAAGTAGCCTTCACAATGAACAAAATCAAATCCGGATCTCGAGCTGACCCGGCCTCCTTTCAATTTTAATTGAAAATTGCACCGTCTCTGCTCCCAGACCTAACAAAAATTCTTAATCTTTCACTGTCCCATTCTTCTGTTCCCTCTCACTGGAAGGAGGCCATTATTAGACCGTTTTATTTTTAAAAACCACTGCCAACTCCAAACAGCCTCTCAATTACTGCCCTATCTCCCTTCTGCCACTGTTCGGAAAGATCATGGAATCCTTTGTAAATAAGCAACTATGTAAACATCTAGAGGGAAACAAGCTGCTTGATCCATCCCAATCAGGATTCAGAGCGTTTCATATTACAGAAACTGCCGTACTCGAGTTCGTGGCCAATATTAGGCTGACCCTCGATGCAAGACAATCTGCCATACTGATCTTGCTCGACCTGTTTGCTGCCTTCGACACCATCTCACATAGCATTCTTTTAGAACGGCTGGCAGAGTTTGGTGTCGAAGGCTCAGCCTTACTTTGGATCAAAAGCTACTTGACAGAAAGGTGTTCAAAGGTCCAAATGGGGTCATTCACCTCTACTAATCAGGAAAACGACAAGGGTGTACCACAGGGATCAATACTGAGCTCCACGCTTTTTAATTTATATGTATACCCCCGGGCACAAGTGATCAGAGCACACAGTTTCGAAATCGTGTCCTATGCAGATGACACGCAGTTGCTGATTACCCTAGGCCCAGACCCCAGTGATGCTAAAATAAGATTCCAGAAATGCTTGATCTCAATAAAGGACTGGATGACCTACAACTTTTTGATGCTCAATGCTAGCAAAACCGAGATTGTGCTTTTTGGCAATGCGCACAAACATTGGACAGACTAGTGGCGGCCACTGACATTGGGTCCCTGCCCCTCTCCCAAGACCTCAGTTTGGATCCTGGGGGGTAACAATTGATAACAAGCTGTCCATGACTGACCATGTCAACAAGATAGTGCACACTAGCTTTGGACTGATGCACAGTCTTAAGAAGATTTTTAAATGGATCACCCTTCCGTCCCACATGCCCTTAGTTCAAGGCTTAATTATAAACCGTATTGATTATGGCAATGCACTGCTTGCTTCCATCAACGAAAGTCTCATTGCAAAACTCCAGGTCCTGCAAAACACAGCGGCCAGGATGGGGTGCTTGATCTCCTCCCCCGTACCCCCCTCCGTGCCCAGCCTCAGGACATTACACTGGCTCCCTATAAAAAACGCATTCATTTCAAATTATGCTGCCTAGTCCATAAAACCATCAACGGGCATGGGCCTAAATACCTATAAGAATACTACTCCAAACTGTTCCCAAAGTCCGTACAGTCAGAAACGGAAACAGGTCCTTTTCTAAAATAGCTCCAGAAACTTGGAATACCCTGCCCCTTCACATCAGGACTAAACCCAATCACCAGAGATTTGAAAGAAACCTAAAAACCTGGCTTTTCTATCTCTGTCTGGCTGCATGGTTCCTCTTCTGAGCATCTGCTAGCGCTCTGAGACCTACGGGTGATTTATGCGCTATATAAATACAAATACAAACAAATACGAAGGTAAGTTTCTTTTCTAGGTTCTGGTTATAGTCACTTTTTAAATGCTCTAAAATAATGAACAGTGTTTGTTCTTGTATTTGTACTGAATAAAAGAACATTTCACAAAAAGAAGAAATTAGTTTTTGGGCTACTTAAAGAGTTGCTTCATGTCAGATAACGTTTGTTGTAGCAGTCCTCTGTTGCACTGTGAGCTTGTTATAACAAAGCTGCTGATTCTTTTACTACTCAAATTCAATGTAAAGGCTTATGCAATAGTAAGAGGCAACATTGTATCTTCCTACAAATATTCCAAGTTGTTTTAATTAGAAGTGGGAGACAGATCTCTGAAACTCACTCGGAATTGCAACATTGTAGTCAAGTTCTGTTTTGTTCTGTCAAGGGCCCGGTCAGCCTGCAGTGACACTGGTGAATTAAATCTGAGGCAGGAGAAATTAACATCATTTGTCAAGCCTGTTTATCAAAAGTACGGTGGCTTGTTAGATTTACTGCTTTCATTCACTTACTTTGCCCAATGAACTTTATGGGTGTCCTCTGAAGTTCAGTTTCTACTATTGCAGAAGTCTTTAAATTTAACAGTATAAAAACCGGCAGCTTTGGTCTAACAAGCTCACAGTGCAACCAGAAGCCTGATAGAACATAAACTCTATCAGACATAAATCAACTCTTTAAGTAACCCAAAAACGAAATAATTCTTTTTGTGAAATGTTCTTTATATTCAGTCCAAATACAAGAAGAAACAACACTGTCTGTTCATTATTTCCGTGTTTAAAAAGTGACAAAAACCAGAACCCAGAAAAGAAACTTACCTTTAAGCCAGGATGATTATTTATTAACACAACTCGGGTACCAGAGTTTCTTTCCTATACTGAACAAGCAGTGATAGAGAGAAGGGACATAAAATACTGAATATTTTCATTTTTTCTTGATTAATTTCAGATTACACCATGTTATTGCCCTGAAGATAATCCCTTGAGTAGAACAAGGATTTGAAACGTGTGGACACTTTTTTTCTTCCACCTAGATGGGGACTGATTAAATTAATCTGAGAATCTGTAGAGGGAACATGAACATTCAATTATCCCCACAGATACCAAATACTCTCCTCAAGTAGACCAACTCTCCAAAAGAGGAAACCTGTTGGGTTCAAGGGGAGTGCTCCGTAATAGAATAGATGTATCAATTACAAACTGGTGTAATTTTATAATTGTTAGTATGATTCTTACAGGCACTGAATTTAAGTATAATTGTTTTGACTTACACAGCTACTGAATTTAAGCACAATTGTTTTATTTGACAAAATGTACTGTTTGAGTGTCTTATGTTTTGACCATATGAAAATAAGCACAGAGCAATATTGATTTGAGTGTCACACCACATGTTTTCAGACTTATTAAATTGTAGAAATGTTTTCTTAAACATTTTATAAATCATGGCAAAATGATGTAGCCATGACCAAGGATTATAAATATTGGCCCCTAGTCTACTGAAATAAATAGCAGCAAAAGAAAAATGGTTGCCGGGTACCATTTTTTTTTTTAAAGCTTTATTCATGCCCCACCTGGCCACCAATATAGGACGTAACCCCTTTTCTTAGCTTCACCTTTCTAAAAGTGGCATTTTTAAAACAGCAATGTTAAATCCACCCTCACCAGTATGGAGGTTTTATCATTACCATTACAAAGATACTCCTCTCTGATCAGGAATTACAGCTTAAAATTATGTTAAGGCATTTCCAATGCTGCACTATTAGAGGGGTAGGCCTCACAGTGGGTAGAAACGTAAAGGTACATGTCCTACATTTCCCTTGCATAGTACTCTGCCTTTAGGGTTACTTAGGGCCTACCTTACGGGTCATTTATATGTCATAAAAGGGGAGTTTAGGGCTTGGTAAGTAGTTTTAAATGCAAATTTAGTGTCAGTAAACTGCACACACAGGCACTGCAGTGGCAGGCCTGAGACAGATTTGAAAGGCTACTAGTGTGTGGCACAATGAGTGCTGCAGGACCACTACTAGCATTAGAAATACAGGCCCTGGGTATATGGTATAAGCCTTTACATGGGACTTACCAGCGTAACAAATATGCTAATCAGGTATACACCAATGTCATCCTATTTAGGGGAGAAGCACATGCACTTTAGTACTGGTTAGCAGCTGGGGCAGCTGCTCGCGATCTGAAGCAGTGGGGAGAGGGGAAGGGAGTAAGGGGGAAATACAAAAATAAGCACAAGTAAAAAAAAAAATAATATTTACTTACCTGACTCTGCGGTCGCCACATTCCTCTTCTCCCGGTCCGGTCCCCACACTGCGCAGGCTCCTAGATGCCAACCCCAGCACTGCTCTCATACTGGGAATAGATTGGTCTGAGCGGCCTGCTCTGCCACTTACAGTGCCTGGGAGTCTGTGGCTTTTCTCCACCCGGCTGTACAACACAGCTGCGTGGAGAAATGATAAGTGAGCATGACGGTTTGGCCTGCCTAAGGCGGCCGGTCAAACAGTCATGTGCACTTAGCAGTGCCCATCACCCCACTTCCCCACTGTTGCACATAGTGCATTGCTCTGCCCTATGACGCGGCTCGCCTGCAGGTAAGATGAAAAATAAAATGATAATAAAATTAATTTATTATCATTTTGTTTTTCATATGTTTAACTTTGCTTCCACCTAGTGGGGTGACGCTCCTCTGCTGTTAGAGGAGCCACCCCTAGTTAGCGGTGATAAAGTGCTCACAGTCCTAAGGTCAACAAAAAATGTGCACAAATGGGAGGCAAAAGGCATAACAAAGTTGGCGGAAAGGCCACCCTAAGGATGACTGGTCTAACTAAAGATGGAGACTTCTACCTAGCCTCTAGGAAGTTCTCATCACTACGGTGGAAAAACCTGGACAGACTGTCCGCATTGGCGCTGCCTACTCCTGGTCTATGTCCACCCTGAAGTCCATACCCTGTAGGGAAATGGAACACCATCAATTTTTGGACTCTCACACCTCATTTGCATTAGCCACCTGAGGGGCCTGTGGTCTGTCTCTATCAGTATTTGAGTACCCAACAGGTATGGCCCCAACTTTTTCAGTGCCCAGACCAAAGCAAAAGGTTCTCTCTCAATAGCACTCCATTTCTGTTTCCTGGGAGTAACCTGCTGGAGTTAAAGGCTACATGTTGGCCTAGGCCCTCATTAAGTTGGGATAGTACTGCCCCTATGGTATGTTCTGAGCCATCTGTCTGAAAGATGCACTCCTGGGAGAAATCGGGGGCCCTTGAGCACAAGAGTAGGGGTGGGTGGCGAGCTCCGCTGGCTGAGTTCAGATATTTGCCAAGTCAGTTTTAGCAAAAAATCTCTGCTCTGCCACGTGGCAGACTTTCCCAGTGCCACCACCCACCTCTTGTAGAGACGCTGTAGCAGCACCATGGTAAGTGTCCTTGATTTCGTGCGATCTTTGTTCTTTTCACTAAACTTAGTTTTGTGTGAAGTTTCAGTGCAGTTCTACCAACACGTACTTTTCTCGAGAGCTGCCGGATTGTTTTCATGCACATTGTATCCTCTTCTTGAACATTTGAAAATGTTACCAACAAGTCATCGTTATTGCAGTACTGTGCCATGCAAAGGAGTTGCAGTTCTATGGCTGAGCAACTGTGCAGTGTTTGGCTTTGTTTCCCCCCATGATTTCGTCACTCTATATCACTGCTTTTGACTGCAGTGGTACTCTATTTTTTTTTATTTATTTTTTTTTTAATTAAAAACTTTTATTGAGCAATTAAAATAAAAAGTACAAGGATGGGCCTACAACCACACGGGCTGGCTGCTAATAGCAACGCACAACAGAAGAAGCAAACGAACACTTCCGTGGCCAGGCACAAATCAGATATCAAGTATTGCTCAAACCATAGGACAGGACATAAACATAGAAACAACTAACTCTAAACAAGGCGAATGCACAATAATCAAAGTCAGCCCAGAAGGCGGAGGGGAAAGCCACTAATCAGGAAGACGAAAGCACAGTCAATGGGACTCGGCAAGGCCGGGGGGGGGGACAGCGTGGAGGACAGGAAAATCTTAGAACAGTATGAAAATTTCGGGAACGCCAGCCTAGGGAGATAGGGTAACATCGGGAGTGTCAACCAAGGGAGGGGTACAGATGTCACCACGATATTCGTTCCACTGACTCCAAATCTTCGTCCACGCCCTGGGTCTGCCCCTAGCCACATAGACGGTCTTCTCTCGAAACATGGACCAGTCCATGTTATCTTCCCACACCGAGACCTCGGGAGGTCTGGAAGCGCCCCAGAGTTGCGCAATGTCCCGTTTCGCTATCATGTATCCCAAGGTCGCCCATCGGGTCTGAGCCACAGAACAGGCGGTGGGTTCCCACACATTCAACAGGCATCGTCGGGCCTCAGGCCGCAGGGCAATACCAGTCACCGCAGTCATCACCGCAAGCAAGTGGTACTCTATTAAAGTCCTTCAGCCTTGTGATCCAACGGGGCGGCTGCACCACTGCGGGCACTGGCTACCCGCTAGCTGCCATCTTCTATGCTTCTGGATGGTATCAAAAACAAAAAAGAAACCACAAAAAAAACAACCTGCCTTTGATAAATAAATGCAGACTATCTCTCTATGGTAAGGGGACAACTCGCCAATATCGCCGAGCCTCCAAGATCAAAAAATCTTTTAATCATAGAAGCAATTATCTTGAAAACTAG
The DNA here is from genome assembly GCF_964261635.1 of Lissotriton helveticus. NCBI lineage: Eukaryota > Metazoa > Chordata > Amphibia > Caudata > Salamandridae > Lissotriton > Lissotriton helveticus. The sequence continues at coordinate 413,036,025 of NC_136057.1, read as the reverse complement.
AGTATTTAATACAAAGTAAGTTACAATAAATGTTGCCACATTATGTACATCATTTCAAAATCGCAAAAAAATACTTCACTCTGGTAAAAATGTGTTTCTTTATCCCCCATCAATCATTCAATTTCATTATCCATAAACGCACACATATCATACATACCATGCGCATACATATTCAGCTGACGTACTATATATCTCCTTAGATGTCCACAGCCAAAATAATAGGAGTAGGGACAGTGTAACAGAACAAAAATAAAGCTGTTGTCACGTAAGATGTAAGTGTGATAAATGGATACCAACATCTTCTAAATCGTGGATGTAAATCACACATCCATCTGTATAAATAAATTGTTTGCCATTATACATTGACATAAGCACCTCAATCCAATCTTCTGGTCCAATACTCCTATACCTGTGCCGACGTGTGTTTTGGTGAGGACTGCAATAGTGTTCACACCGTTTTCTGATCCCTCAGATGTAGTATTCCAGGACTTGAGATGGAGTGGAAAAAGGGGGACCAGGCTGAAGAACCCAGAGTCTGGTCCTAAACAGCACAAAATAAATATAAACATCGCAGAAAATGGCTCGGTCAATAGATTCCATTACCAAAATGACATGTTTCAAAGGTGGGATCGTTCTAGATTAATTTACAGAGTATAGGCACCAAGGAGCGTGCTGTATCAAATACATGCAGGTGTGAGTATATTAGTTACACAAAATAAAGAAAAAGGAAGAAAAAAATCCCAATAACTCTACCTTTAGTGTTCAAACATAATCACTCATAAAGATAGCCGACCAATCACAGAATTGTAAAAAAAAAAAAAAAGTACCACCTCGTGAGAGAGCTACAAAAGTTCACGATAATAGCTTCATGACCAGGTGAAAAGGGAATAGTAGGTAATTCATAATACTTGTGTCTCAGATCATAAAGTAATGTCTGAGTATAGGGGAAACATTTCTCGCTAGATAAAATAGAGCACATACCTCGATCATCAGGTAGTGATCCAGATTCTATGAAGAAACAAGCAAAAAGATAAAATAAATCTAAATAGTCTAACTAGATCTTGGTGGCACGCTTCACGAAGAGGTCTTAATGGAAACCGATGGGTATCCTACCTCAGAAAGGACTCCTAAATTCCTTTAGATGATGCACAAAATCCGATAATTGGTTAAATACTCCAATCCAAACACGCTCTCTGTATAATTAAGTCCTGGATTTGGGCGAAATCACTCGGGGTTAAGGTTCATTTAAAGGGAGCACTGTCATAGGCTAAGGAGTCTACTCTGAGGGCTTGCGGCGGATCCAAGATGGCGGAGTGAGGGTCCGTGCTGGCTGACTCACCCGTGAGCTCCGCTCCCTTCCACAAAAACCTACGTTAAAAGAGAAGTTTTATGGGATCATCTCGGCCGATCTGAGCCTTAAACTTCCTGAGAGGAGACCCCTCTGACGACGACGGCGGTTCCTGCATTCTGGCAAGCTGATGCTGACGCTCTCGCTCCCGGTCACCGCCTGGCTGTTGCAGCGGCTGCTACGAGGGCGGATCAGCAGTTCTGGGATCGGCTGGTTGGGTCCTGCTGTCAGCCGGCGAGTGAGTGCCGGCATACATTGGATGCGGAGGATGTCTCCGAAAAACCCGACTCCACTGCCGCCTCGACAAACCCGGAATAGCAAACAGGCGGTGGTAACAGCAGCAGCCGCGATGACAGCGGTGGCAGTGTCGGCCCCCCCGGTAACTTTCTCCTCTGTTACCGCCCCTGCTGTGGCAGTGTCGGCACCCCCGGTAACTTTCTCCTCCGTTACCGCCCCTGCTGTCACTACTACTGTATCTCAAGCCACAGCATCGATGGCAGCGACGGCAGTGGCTACTTCCTCACAGACCTTGGAGGCGTTCATCGTTGATGCCCCGCCGGAGAATAATGAGGCTGTTGTGTCCGCCTCTGCTCCTGCTCCAACGGGGGAGAGGAAAACTACCGGTGCAGCCAAACAGGTACTGAGACCATCTATTTTTCCAGCTGGGCTACAGACCAAGGCGGACAGAACGGGGGCCAAATCATTAACAAATTTGGGGGGGGTGGGGGGAGAGACAATCCCACAACCCTTAAAGAAAACGTCTACAGTCTCTGATACAACCCAACAGGGGGGAGAAGTAACAACGTCTCTAAGCTGCCAAGAAACTGAGTCTAACCCAAACTCTGAGATAAGTAGGGATGTGGACTCTATTGATTCCCTAAGTGTACAAGATATGGCTCTGGAGCTTAATACTAGCAAAATAAATAAGACCTGTTCCAAGCCGCCAATTAAGCTAGTACCAAAGATACCCCCTAGTGGTACTATTCCAAATAATTTGGAGGAGATACCAGAAGCCCAGGGGGGCGAACTTGAGGTATCTGAGGAAAACACAGTACACACTCTGCTTTCTATAGACAATGAGCATGACTCCTACGAGGATTATGAGGCTGAGTCTGAAACTGAAGAGGGCAAGACCCCAAAGAATAAGGGCAAGGGCAGACAAAAATCTAAGAAAGGCAATAGGGCTGGCGCTATTTCTAAACGGCAAAAATTGAAGTCTAGTAGCAATTTACCCTTGAAAAAACACACATTGGAGAAAAGCCCGCTTAGAAGTTGGATTGTAACAAAGGGTCTGGTTAAAACCATGACATTGAGGCTATCAGGTGGAAGTCCTACAGATTCTCTGCCAGCAACAATCTCCCCGGAGAAAAGTTTTTCAATTGATCTTGATAACTTACCGTTGGCGGATCAGATAGAAGGGCAGCAACCTCAAGAGCAAGAGCAAGAGCAAGTGCGAGAGCAAGAGCAAGCGAAGGGGTCTCACAATAGCTTGGAGCTAAGCTTATCGGATGAGGTCAACCCTAACTACCCTAACACCGACGCCACTGCTCCGCATTCAGCTACTCATTCAGCTACTCAATTGCATGACCATGCAGCAGACGGCTCTCCCTCTATAACTGAGATACTTGTGGGCCCTTCCTCAACCTCCCAAACAACTGACACAACTAGAGAAAGAGCCGGAGCTGGTACTTCCTCTCTGGATGAAATACTTATCACTCTGAGCAAACAACTGGGCAATCAACGGGCAGAGGCACAGGAGTATTATCTCCAACTTAGGGAAGATAACAACAAGATGCAATCTTCCCTACAGGACCTTACTATCAAAATCGGGGGGGTCTCCCAAGAAACTATAGAACTACAGGAACGGGTGGTACAGGTGGAGGAGACAAACACCAAACTCGAAGGAGCAGTGGAAAAACATGATGACCAGCTGAAGGCATTGCAGCTAAAGGTCGAAGATTTGGAGAACAGACAAAGGCGATCCAACCTACGACTTTTTGGTATTCCGGAGAGATCAGAGGGCTCGGACCCTAGAGCTTATATAGTAGGGGTACTTCAGAAGGCCTTCCCGGACCTAGCAGATTGGGATTGGGATTCGCAAATCCAGAGAGCCCATCGTTTGCCCCTGATTCAGAGGAATAAAGGAAATCAATTTCCTCGCCCTTTTCTCATATATTTTGGTAACTTTCTTCTACGCCAAGCGGTTTGGCAGAGAGCTCGCCCGAACTCCCCAATTGCTGTAGGAGAGTTTTCGTTTTTTGCACGTTCAGATCTTAGTAGGGATACCATGGACAGGAGGTGGCAGCTCCGGAAACTGATGGACCCAATTAAGACTCGTGGAGGGCAGGTATTTCTTCAAGAGCCCGCTCGCCTCAAGGTTATAAGAAACGGACATACGTATTTCTTTAATGATGTTAGAGGCACAGAACTATCTCTCCAGTATTAGCTCTAGCCAGAGCTAAACGTAATATGCATTAGCATAGATAATACTGATGAACTAGGTATTCCAGGGGGAGGCCGTGGGGTATAAACTCACAAAAAAAAAAAAAAGGGGTGAGGGGGGGAAGATAAAAAGGAAAGGAAATATACATGCCATTTTTACAGGATGTATTTTGAAGCTTATCTATGGAAGGTGGAGGGGGCGGGAGTGACTCAGGGGGTGTTACCACACGTGCTGCCTCACCAACGGCAGCAGTCACTGGAGGGTGGTTCTTCCCCGGCTGGGGAGAGAGCCAGGGGGGTGGGAGGGGGGTGGGACCCCTTCTCCGCAGGTTGGGGGCAAGGGGAGGAAATGGGGGGGTATAGTAAAAATTGTTTGCAGGATGACAGGGGGAAGCAATTTGATAAAGTTTATAAATCTTTATTGTTTTTCGATGATATTATTTTGTGTTATAGAGGCTTTAGAGAACTAGCTTTCTTATATGACTATCTGAAGAGGGGCGTAGTATCTTTACTGACATTTAAATGCATTTTATAAAATGTTTAGCTTGGAACGTGGCGGGGCTGAATAGCAAAAACAAAAGATCCTTAGTAACAGAAGAGTTGAAATTACATAACCCCCATTTTTGTTTATTATCAGAAACCCACATCATTTGGAAAGACAGGAGAATCCTAAATCAATTAGGGTATGATGTTTTGGTCTGTTCTACTTTTGTGAACCCTACAAGAGGAGTTGTTATCCTTAAGGATAAGCGTCTTAGGGCAGAAGTACTCCAAACCGCTCATGATAAGGACGGCAGATGGGCTATAGCGCAAATTAGCTATGTAAATGTTAAATATGTCCTATGTGTTGTCTATGGCTCAAACACAGACGAGCCCAAGTATTTTGACCAACTAAACGTGAAACTCTTGGACTGGGCGGGGGAAATAATTATAATGGGGGATTTTAACTGCATTCTAGACTATAAAATCGACACAACTAAACCGCATCTACATCAAAGGATGCATAGGACCAGATCATCAATATTAGATTTATGTCGGATACATAACATCAAAGACGCTTGGAGGCATTTATATCCAACCTCACCAGGATATACGTATTACTCTGCCCCCCATAAGATGTGCACTAGATTAGACATGGCTCTAGTAAGCGATAATTTATTACAGACCGGCTCTATGATCCTCTGCCCCCGGATAACATCCGACCATAACGCACTAATGATATTTGATACACAAAACACTAGGACACCACCTAGGCCATTTTCCTTTCCTAGATATTTAATTTCAGACACTATTTACGTGGCGCAACTTAAAACTCATTTAAACGAATTTATAAACATCAATAGGAATTCAACCGGGTGTTGCATGGTATGGGACTCTTGTAAGGCAAGCATCAGGGGCTTTACTCAAGCATATGTCTTTAGGCAAAATGCAGAACAGAAGCAACATAAGATTTTACTATTAGAGAACATAACCAAACAAGAAGACTTACTAGCCAAAGCCTTACAGCTCAATTCTCCATCGGCAATGGAAATTAATATAAAACTTAGCGCACTGAAAAATGACATAAAATCTAATCTTATTCGGAAAAATAGTGCAAGGATTCACAAATTTAAATTTGCTCAATACGAGGGTGGAGACAAGATCGGTAGAATTTTAGCCTACAAGGTGGCGGAAAAAAGAGCCGACACCTTAAACTCTAACATTCGAGGACCGGGGAACAAACTATATAGCCAACCACAAGATATATTAGATCAATTCGCGGAATATTACGAAAACTTATATACCCCGGACAGTCCTGTAAATTTAGACCAAATTAAGGAATATGTGAACGACCACCCAGTAAACACAGGGAATATATTAGGCTTGGATGCATTGTCTAACGACATACAATTGATTGAACTACAGCAGGCTATCAACTCCTTACCAATGGGAAAGGCGGCAGGGGAAGATACGATACCTTTGGAATTGTATAAAATCTGTAGACTAGAACAGCTTTTTTTAGAAGTAATCCAATCTATCGGAATAAGTGGAACAGCCCCTAAATCCTGGAATCGGACAAAAATAATCTTTTTTTTAAAAAAAGGTAAGCCTAAAGAGGAGAGAGGGTCATATCGACCCATCTCTCTAATAAACACTGATGCGAAAATATTCGCCAAGATCACTGCACTTAGACTTGCCCCATACATGCCTAGAATTGTAAATCCGCAACAACACGGCTTTATCTCAGGGAGAGATACAACAATACATGTAAATATGGCGATAACGGCATTTGATATCGCGGAGATTGAATCCACCCCACTCGGCATGATACTATTAGATGCTGAAAAGGCTTTTGACCAAGTGGGGTGGACCTATCTCTGGTGCGTGCTGTCTAAAATGGGTTTTGGGGGTAGCTTCTTGAAGGGTATAAAAGCGCTCTATGACAAACCTACCGCTTGTATTAGTTATGGGGGCTTGACCTCATCAGAATTTCCAATTAAGCGGGGGACCCGGCAGGGATGCCCTCTTTCTCCCCTCCTATTCGCTCTCTCACTGGAACCTTTTTTACTTGCCCTTCACTCCCAAACTTTGATTGCTCCTTTTAGCTCCAGCACACAGTTGCTCCTTTTAGCTCCAGCACACAGGAACTGAAAATGACAGCTTATGCTGACGACATTGCAGTATACACCACAGATGTCGCCAAAGCGCTGAAAGGAATATATATTGAGGCTGGGAAATTTGGGAAGGTGTCAGGCTATAAGCTTAACCAGCAGAAGACGCAAGTTATAGCCAATTACTCTCCTATCGTACCTATTCCCGAGATATGTAAAGAGGCCACTTATTTAGGGGTTAAATTAACAGCTAAAATACAAGATATCAATAATATAAATTACAACGATCTGATTAAAAAGACTATTATTATTTTGAAAAAATTGAACAAATTGCCTTTGAATATGGTTAGCAGGATAAACCTTATCAAAATGAAAGTTCTTCCAAAATTTGTATACTTATTCCGATCAATCCCATTGGCATTAAACAATAAATTCTTCCAACATTTAGATGGGATTCTTAGTAGCTTCATTTGGGGCTATAAAAAAGCCAGAAGGTCGCTAAAAATGTTGAAAAACAACACAAATAAGGGAGGGCTGAACGTTCCAGACTTCAAATTATATTTTTGGTCCTCGTTTATTACACGCATACGCTCTTTACTGCATGGAGATAGAACTCTTTTTTTTCACTATTTTATGTTAAAACAAGACTCACTATTTTTTTTGTTCAGAATCAACGACCCGAATTACTATAAAAGGGTAAGATTCAAGACTGCTAGAGATATTGTTAAAATATGGGAAAATATATTAAAATTCTGTAAAACAACCTTTTTCCACCCAAAATTACCATTGTGGGGCAATCCAGGTCTCCCGGCTATATTCACAGATTCCAGCATTTATAGCTGGGCTTCTTCTGGGATTAATACCTTAGCGGACCTATATGGCGTTCAGGGGTTCTTAGATTTTAACACGCTCAAACAAATATATGATCTACCAGAAACTGCAAGATTTAAACATATGCAAATTCATGATTATTTGATTAATAAAAAAAAGATACAAAATGTCTCGGAATGTGATATATGGACATGTTTTTATACAAACAAGAATAAATCAATTATTAGCGAATCCTATCGAATACTTAGCACATTTAAAATAAATGACAATGATAAATTGGCCATGAAATGGAGCACCCAACTAAATCTAAATGTTACGCCTAAGCAGATAGAGAACTCCTTTACTAATATCAACAAACTGGTACGCTCATCTAGCCTTAGGCTACAACAATATAGATCGACCTGTATGCTCTATTATACACCCGAAAGGATCGCTAGATGGTCTCCGAACCCTACCTTTAGCAGTCGTACCAAATGTCCTAAATGTTCGACAGTGGCAGCTAATTTAGTTCATATGTTGTACTCTTGTCCCAAAATCAAGAGCTTTTGGGATGACATACTGAGGGTTCTTAGAATAAAAAATATCCCGCTTCCCACCATCACGGCCGCTTCGGTCTTGATAGATCTTAATCTATCCACATCTCCACTATCTCCCCTAATGACTATACTTTTCTCATGTGCCAAGTTAACTTTAGCTAGAGCTTGGATTGATTCAGATCCCCCGACGGTTTGGAAGTGGTGGATATTGGTAACAGAGGTACATGCTATGGAACTGGCTTTAGCTAACCTTAGGGGAACACGATCATTGGTCAAATTTGATAGAATTTGGGGTAGTTTCATAGACTAAAATTAGAACTTTATTTTTATATTGTTTAAATGTTTAACTTTCATGCATTATAACTACAACAGTAACTCTAACTACTGTGATCACATATCATAACTAATTTGCTTATAACATATTTAATCTAGCTGGTTTTCTTTTTGTAATTACTCATGAATGTCTTATGAATGTCTATCGATCTCTGTTCTTTTGTTTTTTCCGTCATCCTGTCAACATCAATAAAAATCTTTAAAAACAAAAAAAAAGGAGTCTACTCTGAGGGAGGGATCTGTAAAAAGACTCAGCAACTACTATAAACTCAGGGGAGCTGCCTCCCCCGTAACTAACTGTTCGAGTACTGTCACAACCCAATAGTATTGTTCATGCTGGTATTCTAAGGCCCAGTTGTCCTAAGGTGAACTGTACACCTGCCTATAGGAAAAATATATATATATTTAGCCAGCTACTAAAAGCACTTCGAACCACATGCAGCAAGACAAAAACAATGCTAAATAAAGAAATAAAAGGTGCAAAGCGCCTCTGCATACCTATTCAATGTTCAAATAAAGACTAACCTCGCACCAAAAGGCGGTCCGGGGGTCCGATACCTCGCTCGACTAGCGTTGGCAAACCCAGCAATGCTGCCATGATTTAAACGTGCACAGGATGTGACATAATGTTGGTTGGATGGTGCCCACTGTGATGCACAGCCTTTGGAAGAACTGAACTCTCCGGGCCCCTTAAAGGTATATTGGCACAATTTCACAGGTAGGTGGAACTGTGGAATTCCAGAGTTTTTAGCTAATTACGTGGAATTCTGCAGTGTTGAACTCCATGAGCTCCACCCACCCCTACATAGAAGCTGTGCTCATGGATCGTTTCAGGGAGTCAAATGCAGTTTGGCATTCCTCTGTCCAAATCACATTTTTGGGCTGCTTTTTAGAAGCCAGCTCAGTCAGGGGTGCAGCAATGCTTCCATATCCCTTGACAAACCACCTATAGTACCCAGTAAGGCCCAAGAATGCTCTGACCTCAGTCTAGGTTTTGGAGAACTGCCAGTCTGGAAGGTGGCAGGGGCATTCTTTAATTCAAATGGCATCATCCTAACCTGGTAGTGGCCCATTGGAGTGGAGAAGGCTGACCTCTCCTTTGCTCCCTCTGCTAAATGGATCTGCCAGTACCATGATGTAAGATCAAAGGTACCGAGATACAGAGCAACCCCTAACCAATCAATCCGCTCATCAGCCAAGGGGATGGGATGAGCTTCAGTCTCAGTTACAGAATGTAGCCCTCTGTGATCAACACAGAACCTAGTTCAGGTGTGGTGCCCACTGGGGTAGCTTTTGGTACCCACCACAGTACCGGACCAGGGGTACTGGAGGGTTTTATCACCCACACCTCCAGCATTTTGGATGCTTCAGCCTCAATGCTGGGCCTCACCTTATCTAACAACCTGTAAGAATTGTTCTTAACAGGAAGTTGTCCCATGTATTTAAATCATGGGTCCACAGGTGAGTAGTTCCTGGGATAAGGGAGAACAGAGAAGAGTATTGCCCCGACATTTGGTCACAGTCTCTGTTGTTCATGAGTTAGAGTGGGGGAAAGGATTACTTCTTCCACAGACCCATCCTTATTAGAATCCAAGAGGTCAGGGGCAGGATCACTATCCTCTTTTCCATCAGTCACCAACAGTATGATGAGCGCAGACCTTTCAAAGTGTGGTTTGAGGCGATTTACATGCTGCACCCAGGGGGTGTTGCCTAGGGGCCTTAAGACTTACCAGGTATGTGACCTCATCCTTTCTTTCAATCAACTCCAGCAGTCCTGGAGGGCCTTGAACTCTACCAGCTTCATCACCTACACTTTTTAACCAGGATGAAATTCCACAGTGGTAGAATTCTTGTCATACCACTCATTCATGACTTCCTAGCTGGCTTCAAGGATACTGGAAGCTTGCTACCATAACTTGGCCATTTGGCTTCTAAAGGCCAGCATGTAGCCCATACATCCTAGGGTAACTTCCTGGGAGCTTTCTGCCACCCTTCTTTCACCAGCTTGGAGATCCTCTTACTGGTTGCTAATACAACTGCTCAAGTGGGCTGAAATCCACTCCTTTTTAGCAAATGGGAATGGTAAGAGAATATCCCACTTTCTCCTCAGGATCTTACCTTTCAGGGTCTTATTGAACACAAATCCGATCACTAGAAGTTGATATGAATCTTCAAAGAATGAATGCAAAAACAGTGCTTGGAAGTCGATAGCACTAAAAGGTTACTTGAGGTCATGCTAGACCTAGGTAAATCCAAAGTTCAGGCTAATACCCATTTATTGTCAAAACGCCAATGACCAAATTATTTGAGAAGTGCCACAATTTAAGACCTATTGTAAGGTTCCTGCTTTTTTCCTCGGTCTAATAGGTTATTTTATCTGCATGAAAAATTATGCAGAATTTGCCAAAGCAAACTAATTACACAAAGTGCAATTTCAAATATTTGTCTTGTAAATAAACTATTTTTTTCAGGGCGTACCTTCTTGCTCCAGCTTAAATCCTTCTTTGCTCAGCAGTTTTCATGTTGCTTTTCTGTTAAGTCTGTAGCAAAGCAGACAGTTCAATATTTCATGGACAAGAATAATTTACCACCCATTTTTGCACTTCCTACTTAGTCTTTAGTGACTAATGGGTGTCCCTTACGTTGGTGGATTCAATTTTTCTGATATGGGGAAGAATTGTAATTTGCAAGCTCAGGGTAGAAGAGTACCTGAGCACCAATACTTGTTTCAATTCAGTTATCCACAAACAACCTTGCAGTGATAGCCTACAGAGCAGCTACCACAGCACATTACCACCTCATCAAAGCCACAAAAAAGAACTTCCTCCAAGACCAACTCCTCACCAGTGCCCACAACTGCAACAAACACTTCTCCATCATCAATGAATTTGCCAAACCCGGCAGTGAAAAAACAGATGTACCACACTCCCAAGACCTCTGCAACGACTCCGCACCTTCTTTCACCTCAAGATTAAGACGATCTACGACAACTTTGACAACCAAGACCTCTGCACCACCTCAGCTCCACCCCCAACTATGCCACCCAACAAACCCTGCTCATGTGGACCTTGCTCACGACAGAAGACACCTTAAAGACCATGAAGAGCATCCATTCTGGAGCACCCTCAGACCCCTGCCCACCCCACAACTTCCACGACCATCGCACCCGCGCTACACCGGACAATCAACTGTTCCCTTGAAACCACCACATTCTCTGGTGACTGGAAACACGCCAAAGTCACCCCCTACTGAAAAAAACCCTCTACAGACCAGATGGACCTCAAGAACTTCAGGCCCATCTCCCGCTCCATTCGAAGCCAAAGTCATCGAAAAGGCCATCAACACCCAGGTAGCAAACTTCCTCTAAGCCAACAACGTCCTAGACCTCTCCCAATCCAGATTCCGCAGCAACCACGAGACCGCCCTACCCACCGCCACAGACTACATCCGCTCCCTCCTCGACCAGGTCCAAATGGCAGCCCTCATCCTCCTGGACCTCTCTGCTGCTTTTGACAGGCTCCCAATGCACACTCACACTCCCGCCTTTCTTCTCGGAAGCAACACAGACCAGATGTGGAGTACCCCAGGGATCCTCCCTCAGCCCACCCTCTTCAACATCTACACGGCCCCCCTTGCAACCATTGTCAGGAACCATGGGCTCAACATAGTCTCCTATGCCGACGACACCCAGCTCATCCTCTCACTCAACAAAGAGCCCAACATCACCAGGCCCAACATCCAAGAAGGGATGAAAGCTATCGCCAACTGGATGAAGAGGAGCTGCCTAAAACTCAACTCAGAGTAAACAGAAGTCCTCATCCGTGGCCCCACCCCATTTCCCTGGGATGACACCTGGTAGCATCCGCCCTCTGAACCCCCTGCCCCACCCGACGGACCATGCACAAAACCTCAGCATCATACTAGTCAGCGCTCACGATGAACCACCAGATCAACACCCTATCCTCAGCATGCTTCAACCCCCTCTGCATACTTTCTGATGGATCCATCCCGAATCCAGAAACAGTCATGCACGCCCTCATCAGCAGCAAACTGGACGATTGCAACGTGCTTTATGCCGGAATAAACAAGAAACTACTTCACAAACTCCAGACCATCCAGAACGCCGCAGCCAGATTAGTCCTAGACATACCCGCCCCCACCATATCACCCAACACTTCCGCGAGCTCCACTGGCTCCCCATCCAAAGAACAACCTTCAAGCTACTCACCCACGCCTACAAGGCCCTCCAGAACATCGGACCAGCATACCTAAATCCCCACCTCCCCTTCCACACACCCAAGAGACCCCTCCGATCAGCAGATCTCTCTGGCGACCATCCCAAGCATCTACAATACCAGAACAGGAGGGAAGTCCTACCTCGCAGCCAAGGCCTGTGACGACCTCCCTCTCCACCTCCGGCAAACCCCCACACTGCCCCAGTTCAGAAAAGACCTCAAGACCTGCCTCTTTGGATGACCCGGCATTCTACTGAGCCACACCCCACCTTGAGACCCTCGCGGGTGAGTAACTGTGCTTTACAAATCTCTGATTGATTGATTTTAACAGGAAAATACTAGGTGGCACCCCAAGTCTCTGTGCACCAGGCAGCCAATTCAGTGAAAGACCAAAGAATGGCTGGGAGCATCACTGGCATGCATTTTAGGATCGTGGGTGGAGGAAAAGTCTTATTCTGAGATGTGTTGCAAATACAGGAACTGATAGGTGATGCAAATGCAGATTAAAGTATAAAGAATGGGGTGAGGCCTGGCCACAAAAGATGGCAGCTGTGTCTGAGCTTCCCGTTTATTAAACCTCCTCTCCACCACCATCCGTAGGCAGATCGCAGAACCTGTCCTGAAACCTCAGCACCTGCTGTGCATTTGTGACATCCCTTCTGTTGGCTGCTCCTACACTTGAGCAGCAGAGCAAGGACTGCAAAGAGGGTGGTGTGTCCCATACAAGTAGAGCCCTGGAGTGTGTGGGCCTCCAGTTAAGGAATGGTCTGGATTAGCTACTGCCCAGCGTGGCCCAACTAGTCCAAGGATGTACCTGTCGGATGGCCATTGGGGGCCGTCCGCCTGCAAGAGAGGAGGGGCTTTGGTGCCACATGCAGTCTGGTTGTCACGGCTGGACTGGTTGAGTGGCATGGAAGGCCATCAGATCTGGGGTGAGGTGGCAGCCTTCGCAGTATTGTTGGCCACTGGAGGTGTGGAGGCAGTGAGGAGCAGTGGCTAGGCCGTGGATGGTCTGGTCACGGAATAAGTGGTCCCTGCTATGTTGCAGATGGAGAGGTGAACAGTGCTAACTGGGTTGTGGAGGCTGTCTGAGTCGCAAACTCGGGGTCTTTTGCTGGCATGATTGGTGGGCCCCAGTAGGTGCTTTATCCCTGGTGTGTCCGGAGCTGAATAGCCCAGAGTGGGCAGATAGATAACCATTTGTTTGGAACCCAGGGCTAAAGACCAGTGATTGCCTATTGCGGAGTCTCTAGCTGTGACATCCCTTGCCTAGGCCAATTGACGGCTTTGTGCCCAGGTTGCATACCTGCTTGCCGGGAATGTCTAAGAATTGTGGCTGATTTTATGTCTCTTGACACACTTTGTGCTTCTTTGCCTGGCCCTCACCAGAGTGGCGAATGGTAGAGAGTTCACCTAGGACTGCAGTGGCTTGTTGGGGCTATGCTGGTTGAAGTTGTGACAGCCCTTGGACCCTCTGAGGCCTGGTTCAAGACCCCCTGTTGAAACGTAGTTGCTCTGCAGGCTGACCTCCCCCCCCTCACCTCTCAATGCAGTGGGAGGGCCCCTTAGACAGCCACCAGGGTTGAAATGAGCATACGCCTCAGTCCACTCAAGGGCACATTCTTAAGTTTGCAAAGCTCACCTGGGACCCAGATGGAGACCCACGTGCCCTGTTTCAATGTTCTTTGGAATGGTCTTCGGACTCTGTGGCAAATATACTGTTGGTGAGCCAAGGATACCTTTGGAGGGGAAGATTGGTAAGGTCCGCATTGGGATTTACAGAATTTTGTGGACTGGGTCAGACGGTGAGGGCTGAATCTCTAAAGCAGAATGCACCAGCTGAAGATTCTAAGAGAATTGTATACCTTCAGAAGACAGTGCGAATACTTCAGTGCTGTGTGGAGAATGCAGAGGGACCTTCTCAGCACAAGAACATTCAACTGGTGGGTTTCCCTGAAGGATCAGACGGGCCTAATCCTACACAATTCATTACGCAATGGTCTTTGGTCCTGGCTGAAAAAATGTCTTTGTGCTTTTTAGTTGACAGACCGCATAGACTTTTGGCCCCCTGACTACTGCGGGGTGGGGGCTCCACCGTGGCCAATTTGTACTTGTATCTTAAACTTTGCAGACAGAGGTAAGCCTCCGAGCCTCCTGCAAACAAGAAAAGCTCCTGCATGGCTTCTTCAAGATTATGGTGTTCCCAGATTGCACGCTGCAGATGCAACCACAACAAAGTTCCTGTGAAGCAAAATTTGAGAGCCATGCAGATTCAATGGTTGATGCTTTTTCTGGCGAACCTTAAAGTGAGTTTAGGTGGCAAGACCGTTTCAATACCCCAACAAGTACTTGGAATTGGATTAAGTAACATCCAAACTGGAGGAGGCACAGTCCAGCTGAGAGGGAGGGAACAGAAATGGGCAGGCCCTCTGGAAGCTGGTCGCCAATGCAGCATAAGAGACTGAACAATGGGTGACTGGGATGCTCAGTGGAAGCGGACTAGCTTTCTAGGCATCACCATTCACGCCTGGTACTAAAGACTCAACAGAAACTGTAACTGATGTTTTTTAAAGATATGACTTGGTTTCTTCATGTAAACATAGCTTGTGGTCTGTCATTTTTTGATGCTGACTGCTTTCTTGGTGGGATGGGCATGTCTCTCTTGATCCAATTTTCTGTTGATGGGTTGTGTTAAGAGACCATTGGATGGTAAGGACATGTTTGTTGTTCAGTTGGCAGCTTGGCAGTTGTCCCTAGTGTTATTCCCAACAGATCCTTCCAACTCTAGAAATATTGGGTGAGGGAACTGGATTTAATGAACTGTTCAAGTCTTCTTTCCGTTTCCCCAGGTGCAGATTCCTATGTTTATTGGTGGTGGTGGTGGTGGTGGTGGCACTACTCCCACATACTCAGTCAGACATCGCTATTCACCAATTGTTTTTCCCCCTTGATGGATGCAAGAGATTCACCCGGTGACTCGGTCTGGCTTAGTCTCATCACAAGGAATATCAATAGCGTCCTGGATAAGTTTGAGAGAGGCAGTCTTTAAGATTGTCCAGGGAGCTACTCAAGATGTACTTATGGACAGCAGTTGCACATCATGGCTGGAGGACTATTCAACCATTCCCCAGTTGAACTCACTCTGTGGCACAGACTGCAGAGCTCTAGGTCAAGTTGGTGCTTTAAGTTATGGCTACTTAACCTTCTAGAGATCACTTTGGGAAAGCTATAGACTTATAATTATTGCACAACAATGGGACCAGTGCGGTGGGAAATAGCTTAAGGCTACATTAATAGGGGAGATCATCAGTCACAAAAAGGGCAGGTGAGGGTGAAGCCAACAGGATATTAGAATTGGAAGGATATTATGTGGTTAATTCTTGAGCTGGCCCTTCTCTCAAACATTTCACACACCCACTCTTTTAAAGCAAATTTTGTTGGACGGGGCATGGTTGCCATGGTTTGCCATGCAAAGCCGCATTTATTACGGGCGTTATGAGACAGGGAAACCTCTGCACAACTTTGCTCCAAGAAAAACACCTGTTCCTCAATTTGCTGCTTGACAGATACTAATGATGGCCACACTAAAGAAGAATTCTTGGTAGCGAAGGAATTAGCAATATATTGTGCTGATCTTTATTGCCATTCTGATGAGCCAACAGAGTCTGCATTGGCCACATTTATGACTGATTTACCCACATCTCCATTAAACCCAGGAGAAAAGACTCTTAGAGGGTGCCTTTATGCTGTAAGAACTGGGGAAGCTCTAACCCAATTGCAATTTTGCAAAACTCCGGGCCCGAAAGCACTTAAGAGTTGTCTGCTCCTGGTGGATCTGCGGTTGCCATCATTGTGGGCATCCTAAAACCTGGCCTGCCCACACCTCTTTGCTCCTCCTGTGGGTCCCATTTCCCTCCTTAACGTGGAAGTGAAGATCTGGGTGAAAAACCCTGGTCTCTCGGCTGTTAAAGGTGGTGGGCTCTCTGGTACTTTTCCGATCAGTCTGGATTTATGTTTAATTGGGCTACAAGACACTATCTGGTGAGTCCGGAATGCCTTTGCACTGGCGGCTAGATTACAGAGCGAGAAAGCACGCCTCCTTGTTGATTTCCATAAAGTATTTGCCTCTGTGCGGTGTGACCATTCATTTTCTCTGATCGCTAATATGAACTCTGGACCACAGATGTATTAACTTTAACTTTTATAAATGGACATCATGGATCTGGTCCACCCTGGGGACTCGGTATCCCATGTGTTTCCCATACAGTGAGGAGCTCTGCAGGACTATACCCTGTCTCCCCTGCTATTTGCACTAGCCATTGTCCCCTGGTGCAATGGCAGAGAATTGACGCACTGATTCAGTTTGGCTGGGATCCAAGAGTGATGTACAGGATTGCCCTGTATGGAGACGACATGCTACTTTTTCTAGCTGACCCCCAGTGGTCAGGCCCAAGAGCTCTCCAGGGGACCACTCCGGAGTGTGAATTAACACAACTAAATCTCTAATATGTGGTCCGCAATGGTGGCAAGTGTATACGAAGGTCGTCCAGGTATTTTGGAGTTATATGTAATGGAAATTGGATTGGATGGAAATTGGCAGCCTCGACTCGAGAAATAAAGATTTTCGGTTCTGGTTGTCTTTTGCCCTCTAACCTATGGGTAGATTGGTGTTCTTTATGATAGTCAGGCTTCCAATACCAGGAGCTTTCTTTACTCAACTCAATGCATGTTTGAAACAATTCCTTTGGAACCAGAGGACACCCAGAAGTGTGCAGGCCGAAATCTTTAAATCCACCTTTTAAGGTAGACTTGCTATACCAGATATTTTGTCCTACCATAGAGGCGCATGTTTTGTTGTTCTCTGAGTGGTGGCTCTAAGGATCTGACGTTCCAGTAAATATCTCTAAGAAGTGGGCTCTGCAGGGGCTACGATCACACGTTAACACAGCAAAAACATAGGAAAATCCGCTTGCTGCGTTTCTGTGCGCACAATTCAGTCTGTACACTTTTCCTTCTCGGTACAATCTGAAGACCTGGGAATATGGATGTCACTGCACAAGTTCCTTCAGAAGTCCCTTGCACATCGCGCATGACGTTATCTTGGAAAGCTTACCATCTTGACACCGTCATGTGACCCGCTTGTGACTTGCACCCCGAAAGGATGCTTCTGTGTCCCATAGTGGAAAATGATATATTAAAAATCCCCGATTGGCAACAATAAATTTGTTGAAGATATCAGTTACTAAAGCAGCTGCTTTAACTGCAGTTTAATATTGTCTTAGAACCATTGATAGACCATCTGCTTCAATAGCTCTAACTATGAACCAAACCTTGCATAGTAATGTGGGGTCACTGTTGTGTAGCTTGCTTGTGCTCAAGAGGAATATGGTGGCATGCTAGGCCTCTTGGATGACCAAAAAAGTACGGACAGGTTGGAAGTTTTCTTACTTCTTACGAGAAATATATATTTTTTTCTCGACCACACAGTTGATGGACTGAGAAGCTGGTCAGTCTGCTCACTCGGGTCTCAAAACTACAAACCTTGGATTCTGGTTTCATTGTAATCCCACATTAGCCATTCAAGTGAACAAGCTTTCTCCTGTCTACCTTCAGCTAAATCTCTTGCGGAAATCTTACCCTTTCTGCCTGTGCCCTTCCAGGAGATAGTCCAGGCAATGGTTGGACTATTGCAACTCGCTCTACCTAGGCTCACCAGTGTTTTTTCTTCCTAGACTAGCGGATTCAAAATATGGCGTTGCACTGGATCTGAAATCTCGCTGCTCATTTGCACATCTCCTTCCATGTCTTTTAACGCAAATACGTCATGAGGAAAGCGGTCATATTCAATGTGTGGTGTACATATGCATAGCAACCTAAAAGACGTGTTGAAACAAATGTCACCATTTGCCCTGAGTGTTGTTCGGCCACATTCATATTAGTCATGTAAGTGATCTTCCTACTGGTGAAATGGGTATAACCTATCTCATAATGAAGTTGTGCATGATGGTCTAAGCTAGTGTTCTGATACTAAAAATCCCTGGCTGGGAAATGACTTTTTTGTTTGGTACTATGGATATCCCCTCTGAGTTTTCCATTTAAGTGCAAGGTTAATTTCCAGAAAAGTCTTCTAATTCTTTTTGCGTTTTTCTCACCGGAGATGCTGAAAACTCAGCTGTGCATGTATCCAGCTTCTAATGACTGTTTTCCCATATTTCATTAAATTGCCAGTACAGGGTCTGTTCTTGAGACCACAAGATTGTTAAGTTATTTTCTGCTATCCCAGCTATCTTTTCCAAAAATAACCAGAAGGAAGAGTTTGTAGTATGCCTTCGATAGGAAACTGTTGGATCGTTTGTGGTAGTTCTAAGTTCCTCTCACCTTTCATCAGTTCACAGCGAATAGTTCTAAGGTTGCATGAATTCCACAGATCTTTAGTACACGTCAACATCATTTTCATATGTAAAGAATGGGACCACAGAAAATATGTAGGTCACTTTCAGGTTAATGCACATTTTTTTTCAATTTAAAGCACTGCTACAAGGATCTTGGGGGATTTTAAACAATCGCATCTTGACATGTTAACCTGGGTCTTAACGCATAATGTTTCATGATTATATTGACATATTTTCTGGGCCTCTATTCAGTAGTGCTCCCAGATATACCATACCTCTTGAAACCCAATGAAATGGAAGCTCGGATTTCTCTAATTGGATTGAAATTAGTTTATGAAAAACCTTGCATTTCCCTAAAATAAATATAGAATTTAGGAAAATAATTTAGACGTTTTCCATCTTTTCTAGTTACGAGGTTAGTGAAATTAGCAGAAGGATACCTGCTTATACAATGTCTTGAATCTTATGGTGAGGCATGGTAATAGCCTTTTATTTTGATTGAGCAGTAGTAGATAAGGATTCTCGAACAAATGGAAATGTAAGAAGTGAAAGAATACAGCCCTGCTTTGTTGCAGTTTGATACAAGAAGGGTCTAAAAGGAAGCCTTTGCTTTGTATGCGGTTTGATACAAGAAGTGTCTAAAAGGAAGCATCCGCTTGCAGCCCTAGCTGATGAGTGATAAGAGTTGATCTCATACGTTTTTTGTTCTAATACCAAATATGGGAAGAACCTGTAGTATTGGGTCATTCTGCTCTCTTAAATGCATTTTCAAGGCCCAACCGCATGGTTTGCTTCCCTCCACTGGAACATAGAATACATGAGTTATTGTATGTTTGCATCTAATGGAGATAAGTGATGTTGAAGCAAAAATGTCCGTTTCCTGCAAATCTCATACTCCCGAAAAGGCTCAAGGACGTCACAATACCTCTCAATCTCCTTTCTGAAGTCTGTCGACATCGGAGCCAATCCAGCAACTTGTCCCAGCATGAACAGACTTTTCGGGGCTGTCTGTCCACCTTAGTGGAGAATACCCACCCAGTTGGAGGTAGGATCCAAAGATTCTTGCCAGGCTGGCAGGCAATAACAATGAGCAGGTGGGTTCTGCTGATTGTCCAGAAAGAACACTACTTACCCTTCATAGCTCCCCGCCGCACCTCTCAGACTCCAGACCGACTGACAGAGGACCATCCATCTGTCTTACTGCAGGTAGTGCCAGCCCTTTTGGTCATAGGGGCTATTTTGAGTGTGCCTATATCAGAAGTTTTCTGGTGCCAAAGAAAGATAGTTACCTTCTTACTGTTTTAGACCTGTGCACTCGACACCTTTTTTAGAATAACTAATTAAAAATGCTCACCCTGGCCCAGTTCTTATCTGCTTTTGACCCTTAAGATTGGATGTTGGCAGTGGATCTGCAGATTGCCTATTTCTATATACTTGTGATGCAGGCCCCTCAGCTCTACCTGTGGTATTGGTTGAACAGATGCATTTTCAGTTTGCTATACTCCCTTTTATTCTCACCACTGCCCCACAGGTGTTCACAAAAGTGTTTGTGGCGGTAGCAACATACTTTTGCAGGTCTGGGGTCCAAGTCTGACTCTACCTCAACAACAGACTTTTGAAGGCCGGCTCTGCCCTGGAAGAAGACAACCACCCCCAAACGGCAAGTCTCCTGTCCTCTTCGAGGTTCACTTTCAATATGCTGAGGTCACACCGGACTCCTTCTTAGGCACACCCCTTGATCGGAACCATTCTGGACACAGTTCATCTGCATGCCTCTCCCTAGAAAGAGACAAGGATATTGAGACTATGATCACTATCTTTCAGTCTCTGTCCTGGATTTCAGTGAGGTAGATGCTGAGGCTGCAGAGACAGATGGATTCCAGCTGAATCCTGCTGGACAAGCACGCCAGGTAGAATATGCAGGTTCTGCAGTGGCATCTAAAGTCTTAGTGGGCCAAACATCAAGGGGCCTCTCTGACCATGCCCATATTTCAGAGGACACTGAGAAAGGCCTGCAGTGGTGGTTCCCGGGCTATGATGGGGTCAGTGGCAGACCCTTCTCCACCCTGCACCTAGAGCTGACCGTAGTGACCGATGCTATAAATCTGAGTGGGGTGGCTACCTAGAAGAGGAAGAGATCAGACGTCTCTGGTAGAGTCCTGGCTTCATATCCACCATCTGGAGCAGAGGATCATCCACTTGGAGTTGAAAGTCTTCCTTTCATTCATCAAGCAAGCCTTTGGGTGCCATCACTGTGGTATTGCTGCATGCAGGGCAGGTGGGGTCATGCACCTTGTGCCATGAGGGCCCATTATGCCACCAGTTGTTGCAATACACCTCTGAAATTGATTGGACCATTAACGAATTTTCTTGGTGGCGAACCACATGGCTGGAACTTTAAATGGCCATTTGGACAAACTCAGCTGTCGATGCCTGGCGTATCATGAGTGACAGTTACATCTGGAGTTGGGAAAACCTTGACTCACTGTTTGCCACTGCAGAGAATGTGCAATGTCCGCAGTTCTGCACGTTGGAGTTTCTGCAAGCGCCTATTGCTAGGAGACATGTTCCACCTAGGGTGGAACTCTCAATTCTGTATGCCTTCCCGCCAATACCTCTTTTGCCCTCAGTTCTGCAGACCGGGGCCGACTGGGCCCAAGATATCCTGGAGGCCCGTACTGGACATGGAGAGTATGGTATACAGGACTCCTGGGCATGAGCATCTGTCCTCCCATCAGTCTAGCACGATCTGCTTTTGCAGCAACCGGGTTCTACACCCACAGTGAAAGGGGATAGGAGCACACTGCTGACACGTCTCAGCGTCATTACCTCTTTGCATCTTGGTAGATGTAGTACGATGTTTTGCGCTCAGTACAAAGTTCGAAAATCTTAGCTAATGCCAAATTTTTTAAAGCGTATCCCTAGACACTTGTTTCTGGATTGCTCCATCATCAGTAGGGAAAATAGTAGTAGGTTGCTGGACATGCTGCCGCTCAATTTTTTCAGGTATAATTCCACTCTGGGCATGCAGGCACTCCCGAGCTTGTCAACTCAAGCGGCTCAAGGGAGCCATTTTATACAGTGAAAGGGGCTAAGAGCACACTGCTGACACGTCTCAGCGTCATTACCCACGTCTCAGCTGTCTCGATCTTCTTGTTTAGAGATTGAGCAGTGACCGCTGAATGCTTTCCCTCGAAAAACAGTATATGCCTGTTGATGGCACATGTTTGTGGCTTGGTGCAGCACAAGGCAGATTAACCTCTCCAGGTTAAGTTATCTGAAGTTTTTTTTGTTTGTTTGGTCCCACGCCTGGCAAGGCGTTGCTCTGGGTAAAGTTAACGGGTACCTTTGGCTATCTTTTTCAGCCTTTTTACATTTGCTGGACTGGCAGTCATTTAAATCACCTTTTGTGATGTTTTATGAAAGGCCTACATCTGATTCCTCCCTTTTTATTTGTCATGCCACAGTGGGACCTTAACTTTGTCTTCGCATATTTGATGTCCACTCCATATGAGCTGCTTCACAACTGTCCTTTGTCTTGAGGGTGGGAAGCTGCACTGTTCCTAGTCACTGTAACATTGGTGCAGCCGTTAAGTGAGCTTCAAGCTCGATCAACCTGCCCTTGATAGTGACTGCGCAAGCATTTCTGCAGCACAATCTACAGAACACTGCAAACTTATGCTTTCATAGATGTCTGAAGTGAGCAGACAAATGTTGCTGCATAAACAGCTTCACAAGTTAAATTGTCTACTAAGCTCAACTGAGATACGTGGATGAATATTGAAGGTCTATATAGTCATTAAAAGTTATTTTAACCAGAATCGCTCGAAGCTTCAAAACTTTAGAAAGCTGTAATGAACAGCATCTGCTGTAATATTCAACATGTATTCAGTGGAATTAGCCCCAATGTATGGCTTCAGTTTATAAACTCCCTTTGTGAATGGTCCTTGGTGTACTGCTCAAGTGAGTTTTTTTTGACGTAATTACTCTGGAAAGTATTAAAGAGCAGGTGTGATGTATCTAAAGAGCACAGCTTGGCTCTGATGTATCTCATTATGTTAAAAGAAAGTCCATTGGATGTTTACAATAGGCTCATTGTATAGTAGTTCGAGAAAAATGAGTTTATCTGCTTGTTCCTCAACCTGATAGGTCTTTTGTGTGGGAATCATGTGTAGGCGTATCCTAGTCTTAGAATTGTGTATTTTAAGCTAATGCAACGTAGATTGAGATTCAGATGCCTTTAGAGCATATGTCCTTTTGCGTGTCCTTTCACCTGTCCTTAGAGCAGATACTCTTCAGATTCCTTCATGGCACAACTCTTTTTCCCTGACTTGTTAGCAGAACCTTTCTCAGACTTAACCGAGTAGGATGCTCTCTTAAGGGGAGAACTGCTTAAGCATGACTTTCCTTTTTGAGACCACTTTATATTTTGGATTTGCTTTTAAGATGTTGAATTGCAGTGAACTATACATTGGCTAACAGATTCATGTATTGATTATCTATTTACCACTACTTGGATGATTGCAAGCTAACTTTGCTAATCTTTCAATAAACCTTTCGGGTTTTAAAATGTAACCCCTATGTCTACATGCACTTCACGCTATTGAAATTATTGAATTTTGATGTTTGCCTGGTCAGAACTAAAGATTCACTAAGGAGCTTTCGGAACCAGAATTTCACTAAACGAGCTCTATTGCTGCCAGTGTGGAGCTGGTGGACAAACCCATCAAATTAGAGATGTTGATTGTTCTACATCTGTGGGAAACATATAAACTTGTTTGATTAATGGTCCTGCTCCCACTTTTAGTTTTCTGTTAAACATGATTTCTTTGTTTTATGCTTTTAAAACATTTGTAATGATTTTAGCTAAGTTTTGTGATCAAGATTTCATCCACTATGAGATGATGATTCTGTTAGTTTAATACCCCCACCCCCTGGCTTTTTGGTATTTGATCACCTGGTTTTTGACCTTTTACTGTGGGGAGCTCCAAAACCTGTGACACACGCATGCTAAGTCACGATAAAATGGATTACCCGTGTTTACCACCAGTGTTCACCATTTAAGATAAGATTTCTGTGATGCAGAAAGGGGTCAAGGGCACTTCGCTAGTTACACATGAACGCATGTGCACATGCGTGTGCACTCATTTGAGGCCTGCACATGGGAAACTCCTATTGTGCGCAGTAAATACGTACAGGTAGCCTGGCACAGAATGAACTCTGCAGTATCGGGTACTGTCCTGGCTTAGGGATGATTTTGTTAGTGTACGCTCATAGGGAAAGTCATTGTGCTTTACGGTCTTGTCTGCAGTAATAATACATTGTACACCTATGAGAAAGGCTGTTTTAGAATGCAGTTTTGCTTACACTTGGCCTACAAACACCAGAGTCGTACTGATTTCCAGCATAACTTGTGTGAAAAGATCAATTCTGGACACAGTTTTGAGTCATATTTCTGTGGCCAAGCTCAGGATCAAACCCCAGGCCTTTTGTCATCCTGCTGGGCTAATTACTTTTTTCTCCAGCAGCAGGAGCAAAGCACACCCCCTGCCCCCCAACCCCACAAATAGAGCAATTAACAGTGCTTAAATCAGTTGAGGAGGACTGTTTTACCTCACTGATCCAGCTGTCGCCTTGTGCCAGGAAGAGAGCCTGCCCAAACCCACTAAACAAAGGAGGGAGACAAATCAGGAGGGGGGCTCCTTTGAAGTTGTGCTAGGGAAGGCCCTGGCATAGATGATAGTGAGGGGTGGAAATGAGATCCATAAGGCAGATGTGGCAAGTGACTCCTGGGTGATGCCACTTTGAAATATCCCAGCAGGCTACACAGGAAAGTTGGCACAGGGGCAGAGAGGTGATGTGGCCCATCAGGATAGGCCAGAGGTGTATCTCTGCTGAAACCTCCTGCCCCCGCTTAAAAGGTGCTGCACAGGGGTAAAGTTCTCTCCTGGTTGTGCATTTCTGTAGGACACTGGAACTGGAGGCAGGCACCATGAACAATTGGAAGGTGGAACCCCCTGACTTTTGATCTGGACTAAGCACTATGACTCAAATTGACCCGAGGACCAGTGGGGCACTCCCAGGACCATGGAAGCTGGTCCCATTACACCTCCTGAGGACTAGTTGGGAGAAAGACTGGGCTTCTGCATCAAGGAGAGCAGCTCAGAAGAAAGGCACCGGAGAAAGCCAGGGAGCCAGTGAAACCAGCTCCCTGCAAGGTTCATCACTTTTGAGGCCAGGAGATCTGAAGAATGTGCTCAAGGTGGCTAGGGCTCACCACCATGAGCAAAACTAGGCCAAAAGCAAGACAAACAGCCAAACAGGAACCTGGGATACCTGCATAAGGATGATTATGACCTTTGACCCCCAGCACAAATTCGGAGTGCAAGGGTGTGGTATTGGGCACCATATATCTATTTTATATTTTGTTGGCATGTCCTCTATTTCCTCTTTGCTTTATTGGGTGATTCCATAAGGACTCTGTTTCGGAAGGTCCTCTGAGGGTGTTGGATGATTGATCAAGGTAACGGTGGCTGGAGTCTCTTTATGTGACAAAGCTTTTTCTAACTTTACCTTCCTCCATCTTGATCATTGTCTTCACATTGCAATTTCACTTTTGGCGACAACTGGGTACTGCTACTCCTGTGCAGTGAAGGAACTTCAATACTTGGCCTATTTCAATGATACAGTACTGATTTTGAGAATTTCTCACTTCAACATTTATTTAATTGCTTTGGGAGACTTTTTCTTAAATTTTATATGCTGCAACTTTAATTGCGAGCCTGTAATAATTCCCTGTGTAACACTTGCCATCACCTAGCCCATGTGCTCTTATCTGTACTGACCTGTCCCCGTGCGGTGCCATTCTTGCGATAGACCCCGCGTGCCCTAAACATTGAGATGAGAGCGTGCTGCACCAAGGATCTCTCACATGACCTGTACACGCCAGTGGCTGGGGGGGAAGGGCTGTGCGGTTCTCTCACTCCAGTATCGATCAACAGCAGGATCAAAGCTCGTGTTACTCTTCGTCCTTCGCCTCCTATTTTTATTTTATTTAATGCGGTTTTATATAGCGCGTACATTACCCGAAGGTGTCGGAGCGCGTTACGTAGGAACCAGTTGCGATACATAAGGACTTAGGATTACATGCGTTACATAAAAGATACAAACAGAAAAAATTTTGCAAATGTACAAGTTGAAAAGTCACACAAGGAAGAGATATAAACAGAAAAAATTGCAAATGTACAACTAGTAAAGTCACTCAAGGAAGCAATACGAATGGATATACTCTAAGAGTCACATAGGAATGGTAGAGAGTACCAGGGCCGGACTGGCCACCAGGCGCCCCGGCACGCTGCCGAGCTGGGGGCTGATTTTGGCGATGGGGACCCGTGTGCGCTGAACGAAATTTGTTGCTGCTATGGTGCTCAGCTTTTTTTTGAAACGACAGCGGTCCCATGCATTCATTAATAAAGAGAACAATAAATATAGACAAATTCCGTACTATATTCTGAGTGACATGTCCAGCCGGACAGAGGTCTGTAAATTTTACTGAATGTACAATTAAATTCAAACAAAATACCTTCAACTGATCACCCGTGTGGTACACAAGCCTGTGCCCAACACTAGCAGGTCTTAATACAGAAGGTAGATATACAGAAAGAAAGGCTTTTTAAGGCAGACAAACGTTTTTCTGTGAACTAGATACCGTTATACAGAAAAATCAAGGGAACACCACTACAATACATAGCAATCATGTTTTGTATACGGTGTTACAGGGTCGACGGCGTTTCGGTCCTCCTATATTATAGGGACCATCATCAGGACAAAAATAATAGTGCCTTAACGTTGTAAGCCTCTAAATACCCGGGCACTGGTAGGTGGCCGGCGAGGGGTTTGAAAGTGAATACAACAGCCCGATTTG
This sequence comes from Lissotriton helveticus, assembly GCF_964261635.1. Classification (NCBI taxonomy): domain Eukaryota; kingdom Metazoa; phylum Chordata; class Amphibia; order Caudata; family Salamandridae; genus Lissotriton; species Lissotriton helveticus. The sequence continues at coordinate 413,009,393 of NC_136057.1, read as the reverse complement.
AGCTGCTATGTCCGTCGCGGTATATAAACCTATTCCAACGGCGCCAAGATACTGCCGGGTTAGTCGGCGTGCAGTGAATGACTGGCGTCTACATAAATAGCGGCAGAGTGCGAACACAGGGAGGTTGGGTGGGAAGTTTTGGATGGGTGGGCACACAGGAAGACTTGGGCACAGGGAGGGGCGCTCGGAAAAGGGGGACTGGTTTCAAGTTGTTGGTGGCTCAGTTGAGGGTTGCGGATACGTGGATGGGACCCGGGAGCACAGGTTGTGGCTTGGCAGGACAGTTTGAGGGAGGGTTTTCGGGGAGCGGGGGTGGCTTATGCGCGGAGCTGCCGATGCGAGGGCGAGGGGTGCAGGTGTACTGCACAGGCAATTGCCCTGAGCAATAAAAGGAATAAAATAGATAAAGGCACGGAGGGAGCGTGGCCACGGGGATCAGGAGTGGAGGATGTGCTCGTCCACGGGGGCGACCAAGGCTGGGGCTAAGGACTACCTGAAGGACCTGGCTGCGGCACGCATGGTATATGGGGTGCGGTTTGGTCGCCAGTCAGTGAGGAGGGAGGCTTTGCTGTGGTCAAGGTGCTGGCGGGGGCTAGTTGTGGAGAGTGGGGAGAGGGGCTGAGGTTTAGTGGGCGGGGTTGGGCTCAAGTGGATGGGTGAGGGATGTGGGTAGGGTCACATAGCTCGGGAGGAGGCGAAGGGGCAGGGTTGCAGGAGGGGCCCCTGGGAACCCTCCTCTTCCCTGGCCGAAGTGCAGAAACATTTTTTTTTTTTGTTTTTACTTATTTAAGATACTGTGGAGCTAATTTATCTCCTGTAAAAAAAAAAGTGTTAATGCATTGCCTTGGTACTCATGGGAAGACATTTTAGAAACATTTCAAAATATTGATTCTGAAGAAACAGAGGGGGATGCGGCTCTCAATGAATTTGAGAGTACATTGTTAAAATTAGACAAACATTTTTTGCGCAAAAATTTGATTAAATAACAGATACTATTTTGGTAAACGCAAATAAAGAGATGATGAATCTGTTGAATTTTTTTTATTGCGCTCTAAGTTGGAAGCTTCATGCAATTGTGGTGAATGTATTGAACGAATATGCAATTAGTTCATGCTTGATTGCAAGTTTGATAAGATTGGAGCGGAACTGTGGTCAAAAAGTGATACAAGTCTTGCTGTCATGGTAGGTTATAAGGGAATTGGAGAGCACAGGTACACCGGTTGGTTTCATGGGGCTGAATCTAGGTTTAGCAGGTCTCTGAAGGAGTGATTCATAGGCCTGAATGTACAGCCATGTCTTGAGGGATTTTCTAAAACTCAGGAGGTTTCCTATTTCCAAAGGGAAGGAATTCCATAGTTTAGGAACCAGAGTTGCAAACCTGCAACCCCCTTGTCGCTTCAGCTTACATACAGGGTTTGACAATCGTTGAAGATGAGCCAAGCGTAGGTTGCGAGAGAGTGTACCGGAGAATTAGGCTGTCCATGAATTTGGGGCTCCAGCCATGAAGTTTAAAGACCAGACAGCCTACCTTAAAGGCACAGCGTTGAGGGATGGGCAGCCAGTGCAGCTTCCTCAGAAGTGGGGTGGCATGTTGCCACCTAGGTTGCTGGTAAACTAATTTGGCAGCTTGGTCCTGCACCATTTGTAGCAGTTTGTTTAGAAAGAGTGGCATGCCAAGGTAGACTGAATTGGCATAGACTAGATGAGACAGCACTGTGACCTGTATAAGTGCTGCTTAGGTGAGTAATCTACTAATCTTTCGTAGCTGGAAAAAGCAGGTAGAGATCAGAGAAAAACGTGTGATTTTAGTGACCGGTCGTTATTTATTGGAACACCAAGGCTTTTTGCAGAAGAGGAAGGGGTGGGGGAGGGTTCTAATTCCGTAGGCACATAGTGTGGACCCGTAGGCACATAGTGTGGACCCCAGAAGTTATGGCTGCCCCCTGTCAGGACTAGTTCGATCTTACCGGAGTTGAGCTTTAGATGGTTGCAGTCCATGCAATGGCGGGTGTACAACATTGTGGCCTGAAAATCAGAGACTGATTTCTGTGAGTTGTTTATGGTAAACATTTATGGTAAACATTAGTTGTAGATCATCGGTGTACTTGAAAGTAGCCACTTTACTTTCCTTCAGGGACCGGATCAGAGGGAGAAGCTAGAGGTTAAACAGGTGAGGGGATGGCGAGGAACCCTGCTGGACCCCGTATGTAGTTTTTAATTTAGGTGCTGTAAACTGGGCTATGCAGACTGATTGGGAGCGGTCTAGAAAGGAACAGATTCAGCTAAAAGCTGAGCCCTGGATGCCAGCCTACTTGAAACGGTCCGCCAAAATGCCATGGTCGACCGTGTCAAAGGAGGCCGAGAGATCTAGTAGCACAAGTGCCTGAGGAGTACCGCTGTCCGCTTTATCTCGCAGGGAGTCCAATACTGCCAGTATTACCATCTCCGTAGAGTGGGCAGGGTGAAATCCAGCTTGGTGTGGGTCAAGATAAGTGGTTTGTTTAAAAAAAATTGAACAAGCACTTTCCACATAGGCCTCCAGTAACTTGGCCAGGTACGGGAGCAAAGAGATAGGGCAGTAGTTTGATAAGATCTGGGTGTCAGCCCCTGGTTTCTTCAAAAGGGGAACCACAATCGCCTCTTTAAAGGCCTTAGGGACACAACCTTGGGATAAAGATTTATTCAAAAATGCAAGGACTGGACCAGGTAGAAAAGTGAGGGCATCTTTAGTACATGTGGTGGGCAGCAGTCCATAGGGTATCCGATTTTACTTTAGACAGAAGGTAGAAAAAGACCTGTGTGCTCATGTCTGGGAAATATTGGATAGCGCAGGGGTTCCCAAGCATATGGTAAGAGATCTCAAGGGGGAGATCATATAGGAATACTGACTTTAATGGTGGACATCTTTTCGATAAAGAAATTGTTCAGGGAATCGCAGACTGCTTGAGTGGGTATAGGTTTGATTAGGACTCTGTCTGAGTTGGACAGTTCGTTTACAATTGCAAAGATTTCCTTAGAGCTGTTATTGGAGGTCAAAATTCTTGAGGAGAAATGTGCGGCTTTAGCAGTTAAAATAGCCTTTTTATAGTCTCTCATTGCTGCCATGTAGGTGTGTTTCCCTTCCAGTAAGTAATTAATTCTGTCTCCACTTCCTTTCCAGTTGGCGAAGGGCGAGTTTTTGTAATTTTAATTCCCCGGGAGAACCATCTTTGTGCATAGAGATGGCGAGCCAGTTTTATCTTTTTGAGTGGAGCATGTTTATTACTGGCCGGTAGTAACCAACCTGAGAATGTTTACTCCTCATGGAGGTTAACATCCGGTTCAGTAGTTGGAGCTGTATTTGCAGTGTAGCATGCAATTCATTTTTATCGATAGTGTTCAATTTCCTGGCCCATCCTCCCTCGGTCATGGGGGCTTTGTCAGTGGCAGGGTTTAATATGGTGAACTTTATTAGGTAATGGTCCGACCATATACCTGGAAGAATCGAGAGTGCGGGCATAGCAGATTAATGGTCCAAACTTGGTCCAATATATGTACTTTCATATGTGTGGCCGAGGATACTTGCTGAGTATAGTTTAAATTGGTGAGTTTGTCGGTTAACTCAGCAGAGTGGGGCCCACCTCGACTGTCATTCGACCAGTAGTTAAAGGCACCTATTAACAGGATTTTGGCGTGGTTAGTAACCAAATTGGCAACTTGTTTGCCCAGTGAGTGAGCAAACAGGGGCATATGCTCTCGCGGCCTATAAAGTAAGATGCAAATTAGCTGAACAGTCATATTCCAATTTAATTACAACATTGTCCACTGCAGGGAGACAGAGTGGAGTAAGGGCTGTGAATATAAGATATTGTTGAATGATAGTCGCTACTCCACCGCCCATTTTACCTGGGGGACAGTTTGTTTGAAGAATATAATACTAGTTAGGTAGCGCAGCCAAAATGTCAGGGGTAGAATCATGTGTAAGCCAGGTTTTGCTAACTAAGAGAATGTCCGGTTTTTCTTAGGCTAGAAGGAGAAAGAAGTCAAGCTGATGTTTAACTAAGGAGCGGGTATGTAAATAGTAAATGAATGGTGCCGAGCACCTGTGCCTCTTTTGTCTGTTGTTGGGTGGTCTGGTGTTCAGGCTGTGGGACTTCAGGGAAAGATCTCAGTGACAGCTAGATTTTACTTTGGTGCAGGATTGCGCTGGCGGCAGGATTGAGTGGGAGCGTGGCCCAGTGAAGCTGTCCAAGTTCCTGGGAGGAGTATATGAGAGATTGGGCATAGTAACTGCTGGACCCTGGGCATGGACGGGTGCACGCTGGCTATCCTTTGGCGTGCGGTCGGTGCTCCTGCGCTGTGGCTGCCATATATGGCCGGTAGTAGCCTGAGCTCCTCCCTCACCCTTCGTAATTGGTTGCCCCAGGGGGGGTGTGACCGGGAAGAAGCCTAGGTAGTAATAGCAAAAATAAGGAGTGCTTTCAAGGTCATGTATCAAGGTGTTACAGAAGACCGAAGAATCTACTGCTTTTGTGCATTCTCTGAATTTTAACTCTAAAAGACACTAAATCAAACTGTGACCAAAGGAAAGTTATTGTGTTACAGGTATGAGTCTCCAAATCACTTGGCCAACTCGAAAGGTTGCCCAGCCCTAGGGTTTGTGTGTAACTTGTGTCGGCAAAGGAAATTTTGCTAAGTGTTGCAAATCTACAGAAAACCTAAGTCCAAAGTTAATGACGTTGAAATTGATCATGATTCTAACATTATTATGCAAGTAGCCAATGATGTGAATTGTGTTTCAAATGTTGGCTGTGAGTATTCATTTGATGTAGTAGAACTTAATGGTATAAGTATATCCATGATGAATGATTCTGGAGCAAAGTTATAACTAGTTTCAGAATCTGATTTTTCTAATTTTTTTCTGGGAAAAGTTGCAGATGTTACCCGCTACAGTTATGGTGGAAAAACCATAGAATTAGTACGTTACTTTGATGCTGATATATTTTAGAGGTAAAAGGCATCAGGGAAAATGTATGTGGCAGTAAAAGGTGGTACTATTTTGAGCTGGCCACACCAAATATTGGTAATTTATCTGTTTTGGAAATACCCTTTTTGCAGGGTTATTCCCAAACATTTAGCGTATTCCTCCTATTTTTTCCTGACTTGCTGTTGTTGGTTACAGGATTCTGGGCACTTTACCACTGCTGATCAGTGCTAAAGTGCATATGCTCTCTGTGTAAATTGTTATTGTGATTGGTTCTCCCTGATTGGCATATTTGTTTTACCAGTACGCCCCTAGTAAAGTGCACTGTGTGTGCTAGGGCTGGTAAATCAAATGCTACTAACGGCCTGCGGCACTGATTGTGCCACCAACATGAGTAGCCCTGAAAAGATGTCCCAGGCCTGCCACCACTGTGCCTGTGCACAGTGTGTTAACTGCCATGTCGACTTGGCAAGTGCACCCACTTGCCAGGCCCTAACCTTACCTTTTCTTGCATATATGGCACCCCTATGGTTAGGCCCAAGGTATCCCACTGGGCGAGGCGCAGTTTGTGAAAGGGAGGACATGTACTGGTATGTATAACATGTCCTGATAGTGAAATACTGCAAATTTCATTTTTTTCACTATTGAAAGGCCATCTTGCTCCATAGGGCAGAAAAAGAATGCTTTGTAACATTTTACAAGCATATCTTCCTATAGGGATAAGATAGAAAAATGGAGTATGGTATCCCTGAAGTCAGGATTTAATAACCCATCTTTTAGTAAAGATGGTTTTTAAATTGTGTGTTTTAATGTACCCCTTTTATAAAGTGGCTATTTTCTTGTTCATCCACCCAGTGTGCCTCTGCCTGTTTGTGGATGGACTGTCTGGCTTTGTAATTACACATGTTTATAAATGTGATTCCTTTAGGAGCTATGTCTAAAGTGCATTTTCATGCTAAAGGTTTAGGAGTGCCTACTGCATAACACCAGCTACGGGTGAAGGACTTTCATTCCACAGTGTTGTGATTAAAATGTAATGCCCTTGCAGGAGATATGGTTCAATTGCGTTATTCCTGCTGAAAGTTATGCTGAGCATCCAGATATGCATAGAAATTGTCTCTTCTGTATGTTATATTGAAGTAATAATGCTGACAATCTCATGTTCAAAGTACACATGCTATATTGGCAATATAAGTGTGTTAATTCAAAATTATATTCAATTATTGCAGTTGAATACAAGTGAATGTTTTTGAAATGTGATTTGTTGATCTAGAGCTCCCTTTGGTAGGACTAAGAGTGATTCCGCAATATCATCAAGAAGTGTTTCCAACAGCTTATGCATATTTGTTAATTACTGTGTAGTATTGAGTAATGTGTGTGAGTGTGTAATCGTCCTTTTTCTAAAGAAATTGCAGACTGGACAATTGTTCATAGTGTTATTATTGTGTGCCTGTGAGAGGTAATTACTAGCCCATGCCACCTCCCTTGAGTAGGCCTTACACTACTTTGCTTCACTACCCTGAGAGTGTCACAAACTACATTGGGGTGTTCGGGTGTTAGTGGAGGGCAAATGTGGAACCATTGCTTATGCAGGCCACACAACTAATGACCCGCATTCTAACACCCACTCAACATCACCCGTTCAATTATCTATTTTTCCATATTCAAGGCTTCCAAGGGTAAAATAAAATATTTTTGTACATATTGTAGTTTATTTTGCTTTGGAATTCATGGTAACTAATGTGGTGTGCTATAGAATGCATGTCTCAGGGTCTTAATATTTAGAAGAAAATCCTTATTTACATCAACCAGCAACAATTGGACAAAGATTTGTGGATGACTGTCTTCAAAACTCTCAACAAGGAAAGGCATGTTCACTTACAAGAATTTACAAACCGGTAAACTATGAAAAGCATTTACGTTCCCTACAGTTAGCATTAATATGATATTTAGGTTCCACGTTTACCTTTTTAACCATCTATGTGTGAAAGACTTGGTGACCTTATGACTGGTTTTAACCCGTAAAGATCTAGAGTTCACTTATAATCTGGGCGGTTATCCACAGCACTATTCTGAACCACAAGACGTTACCATTAGATAAGGAACTTGGTTCACCATGAAGCAAATTTGGATCTGGCCCAACATGATGGCTCAAAGAGTTAAGTGATTTACGCAGCACCATGTGATTTTACAATTCATGTTTACCTCACAATTTTGACCTATAGAGATGAGTTTTTATTACGTTTGCTAATGGTAACACCTTTATGGTGATTTTGCTTAATGTTAGAAGATCGGTATTAATCTTTTGCCAGTGATATATAATCATGCTTCTATTGGACTATAATAATTCTCTGCCTTACTGTTCTTAGATCTATATGGGATGTCCTTTGTGCCTGTGTGTGTGTGTGTGTGTGTGTGTGTGTGTGTGTGTGTGTGTGTGTGTGTGTGTGTATGTGTATATATATATATATATATATATATATATATATATATATATATATATATATATATATATATATATATATACACATATTACAAAAGGGTTCAAATCACTCTCTTGCGAATATGGCTGTAGCCACATAATACAAAAATAATGGTGTTTAATTCGAACAGTTCAGAGTCCCAGAATTTTAATTGCAAACAAGATAGATGTAGGGTCAAGCATTGAATCAGTGACACAATTTCATAGCTTAAATATGAAAAATGTTTTAGCATCATCGCACATAGTTTGCTCTTCTTATATATCCATTTCAATTCAAAAACCTTTACTCGGTCTTAAGAACAATAAACCATAAAAGTACATAAAAATAATGCACATACGGTAAAAACACATATGATTTTAAAATAGTCCTATAATAAGGATTTAAAAGTACTAAAAAAGACTTTTGAGGCAAGAGACTAATACGTTAGCTAATATACATCAGCTATCCAAGCGAGCTGACATGACCATAAAATTACATAAGAGTATTACGCATAGCTATAAACACGCAAGCAGAATTAAAGTTAGCAAAAGTTTTTAAAGAAAAGTGTTTAGCGAGGTGCACAGGGAGCAATTCAGGATTCGAAAGTGATATGTCGGAGAATACATCCGACATCAGAAAAAAGGGAACCTAAGATGCGAAAGCAGAATCAGATTGCAGTGCGCTGTTACAGAATAAGGGATGAAAGGTGGGATTAAAGCACCAAGGGGGCAGGGGATAGAGAGAGGGTAAAAAAAACTCAGATCGGGTCTGCCTTGTACTCCTACTATCCCCCAATAAGTAAACCCTATAAATCTACCTGCTCCAGTGCACTGTGCCATGCTGTGCGTAATGCTCTGTCGGACTAACCTAACCTAGTGTGTCTGGTCCTAATTGCTGCTTTCAGAAAGGCACAGGCAGAAAAGATAATTTCAGGGGAGCACAAGGATTGTAAGTGAAGAAGAGCGGGACTGCAGCAACGAAGGCCTAGCCTCCGGGGCGTAACACAGGCCCACGCTGCCCCTGCGGTGCGGGGGGGCCTCTAGCTCCAAGGGTCCCCCTCAGTACTCCACTGTGGCCGGAGAGCTCCTTATTGAGCCTGGCGGGGGCCTATCTACAGGGGCGTAACACAGGCCCCCGCAGCCCCCGCGTTGCGAGGGGGCCCTCATGCTCCAGGGGCTCCGGACACCTCAAAAGTGCAGGAGCAAGCATTAGAAAGCCTCCTGGTTCCAGAATTAAATGGTGCGCTCGGCGCATGGCCTGCTCCTTAATTAAACAGTGCGTGCAAGCCCCCGGGCTGCGTTGTGGGTGGTGCGTGCTCCAGGCAGGGGCCCCCTCACTCAGCCAGCAAGCCTCTGACTTCATGAATTAAATGGTGCGCATGGCGCACGCCGACCTCTTAATTAATTCAGTGGTGCGCACGTCCGCCAGGCCCCGGGCGGGCCTCTGATACAGTAATACTCTTTAACCCCTTCAGTGCTGCGAACGTCCAACGGTCGTCACGAGCACTACCTACCCAGTGCTGCCTGCGACTGCTGGACGTCCAGTTCAGCACTGGATAATGGACAGCGCAGCACTGGGGAGGTTTGTTTACGAAGCTCCTAAGGTGTTAATAATTATTGTACGGGCCGCGCAAATGTCTCCGCCCTCCTAGTCCCCACCTGGCTAATCTTGCCCTTGCCCTCTTCTGCTTCCTGCCACCGAAGGAGCTGGATGCCGGGCCTCTCAGGTCAGTCGAGGCAGGAGTGGTGCGAGGGTTTGTGAAATAAAAGCTCCGCTTGTAGCATTTTGCATCTTCGTTTGTCTTAAAAAGCAAGTGAAATCCGTAGCTACACATAACGGTTCACGTGGTTGGTCTGTTTTCACATGGTTCCCTATTTGGTGCTCATTAAACCCTGTCCATACCTTGTCATATTGAGAGGCTCAGTCTGTGAAAGTCAAAACCGTAGTTGTCTATTACTGCACTGAAAAAATAAAGTAATTGACCTTATGCCACGCGGAGATTTGCTTTTTGTTTATTTTGTGAAAAATGGGGGTGGGGTCGCACACTACTCGCACACCGGCGGTGTCGCCCCTAAGGACTCTGGTCATTGTAGTAAAGTGTTCGCGATGCATCATCTTTCGATCTTCTGCTATCTTCGCTGTCTTCGCCATCCCTGGACACGTGTTTCGGGGTATTACCCCTCATCAGCAGGGATAGGCCGTGTACTGGGGTTGCCGATGGCTGCCAATATCTGCCAGGTATAGTACCACTCAGGCGCGTAGGTGCGGGATCCCAGGCTCGTCAGCCCACTGCTCACGGGAGCTTTAAAGTTACAAATGGGGGTGGGGTCGCACACTACTCGCACACCGGCGGTGTCGCCCCTAAGGACTCTGGTCATTGTAGTAAAGTGTTCGCGATGCATCATATTTCGATCTTCAGCTATCTTCGCTGTCTTCGCCATCCCTGGACACGTGTTTCGGGGTATTACCCCTCATCAGCAGGGATAGGCCGTGTACTGGGGTTGCCGATGGCTGCCAATATCTGCCAGGTATAGTACCACTCAGGCGCGTAGGTGCGGGATCTCAGGCTCGTCAGCCCGCTGATGAGGGGTAATACCCCGAAACACGTGTCCAGGGATGGCGAAGACAGCGAAGATAGCAGAAGATCGAAAGATGATGCATCGCTAACACTTTACTACATTGACCAAAGTCCTTAGGGGCGACACCGCCGGTGTGCGACCCCACCCCCATTGAGGTACTGGGTTTTTAAGAACCGGCACAGAACAGGCAACCCAGCGGTGTCAGGGTACACCCAGAGACCTCGGGTTCTTCCTGATTCAGACCACAGAAACTCAGTCTTCTAGGTGAAGTCAAGGATCGATTTATTGGCTGCAACCAAGGTAACAAGTGTCCTAGAAGTACAACACACGGGGAAGTATATTCTCAGGAGACTGCTCGAATTTACAAAGTCAGGCTTCTCTCTTTATACAAAATATTCAGCTTCAGGCAAACATTCTTCGAATTTGTAGTATGTCATTTACAGTTATTGGTTACAAAGAAAAAGCAGAGTCATGATGACATGTACATATTTCATGTCGTGCTGCTCATAACAAATCACCCGGCGAGGCCCAACATTTCATCAGATATCGGTGGACCCCCAATAAAACAGGCACCTCCCCACCATAAAGTAAGTGAAGCAAAAAGAGTAGAGACAGATGTGAGCAAGATACGGCAGGTGTGGGCGCTGAAATGGTTTTATGGCTTGTGGAGCCTTGATGCTATCTTGTTCGGCCACTGGGAGGGGAACTGACCTAACGAGTTCGGCCTGGGGCAATGGTTCCAACTTGCACAGGTCATAGAAAAGTCGATTAAGGTGTACGTGTCCTTGTGGAATTGAATTCAGCTGGATTAAGGCCTATGTAAAGGGCAACACATAAATGGAAGCCAAGGGTTCAGAACGCAAATGACGATTTCGAGGTGAAATCGTCACTCGAATATGCTGAAAATATATGTACATGGTGTGCTCGTCATTCTCGGTCTTTTGATACCAAATTCGTCATGTTTCGACGAAGTTTTAATTCTCGAGTCCAGAACGATTACATGAATCCAGAATTTTCAGAACCACAAACCCTCCTTTTGCCCTTACATAGGCAATTAATCTATCCTCATGTTAATCTGAGTCCAGATCTATATTCGTAAAGTCATTGAGATGTTGCTGTAACATCATTCTAGTACTTAGTTCATCTCTTGACACAGGCTTCCTTACACATGATGTAACACAGAGGCCACATATTGCAGGAGCACACTGTATGCACAGACAGAACAGGAAAAGAATGGCTAAGGCCATCCCAATGACCATCAGAATTTTCCATCCCCAGGCGGATATCAGTTCCCAGAACCATCCCATTAACGACCAATCTCCTTTATCCACATGAATAGATTCGGAAATCTTATGCAGTTTGGAGATGGCCTGGTACACTGTTGGAGCGTTATCTGGGATGAAGATACAGCAACTAGATTAATCTGCATACCCCACCTCGGTCTGCAAGTATGACATCTAAAGCGACCCTGTTCTGAAGGGTCATAAGTCGATCCGACTGGAGCTCAGCAGTCAAGTTACTAAGGGCACCAGCAGTTTCAATCACGGTGGACTCAACTACCCTTGTCAATTGCCTTATGTTCCTGCTGTTAGCCATGGATCCCCAGAACGGCAGAAAACCCTTTGCAAAGTCCCCAAATTCTTGACCTGCAGTGTCTTCTTCACTCAAAACACCTCTAACTATCCTTGTCCTGTGGTAGTCTGCCGCTGCTGTGTAGGTGGGAGGCAACAGGAAGGAAACAAAACATGAGCCGGAAAAGTCAGGGGGCAATCATGTATAGGCTCTATCGTGGCAAATGAAATAGGTACCCTTAGCTGCTAAAAACGCAGGGGAAGTCTGAGATCCAAAAACATACGTTTCAGTACAGACACTCTTCCCTAACTGAGCCCCGGGATTCGTGCCATTAACTTGCAGACACAGATGACCCTGATGGGGTACGATCCAAATCTGGGACGATCTCTTAGCTTGCTGTTTCTCACTCAGAGTAGCTCCATATCCAGTCATGTTCCATCCTATGTAGACTAGTGTCTCATCTCTAGGGATAGTCTCATAAGAAATACCTTCCTTAATCATGTCTACTATACCCTTGACTAGAGCACTTTTTCTAGGATTGTCTGTTACATAACGTAGGGGGTAGATTTCGTGTGCATATATGAACATTGTCCTATATGCCCATACAGAACCATTGTGACTAAATGGCAGGACCAGATAAGGGATACCTTTATCCGTGGTGTGAGGCATAAGACCGCACACCCAACAGTTAGTTGTGTTCATTACGAGTTGGTGTTGGTGCAAGAGCTGAACAAAGGAGTTATTAATGAACTCCAATCTCCTATTGGATTCATGGTCAGGAAGAGGGTGGAAAGAATGAGAGGAAACAGTAGGAGGAGGTATGGGTGATGCAGTGGGTGCAAATGTTACATGAAAAGAGAATAAAACATAACTTATCAAAAATATCATGACACTGAATAGCATAAAAATACACAATATTATAAAACTTTTCTTTGTCATCACGTTACATAATTTGCGCTTAACGTTCGTTCTTTTGGCAAGTCTCTCCACATCGGGAAACTCCATCCTCTCTAAAGTGCTGCCCGCGGTGGGAGGTTGCCTCTGCTAAGGGATGCTTCTGTCAGTCTAGGGCAACTCCCTTGGACCAACCAGAACTACCGACCTAATGTCCTTAGCTGCACCCCAAAGACTTTAATCAACCGCGGCCCTAGCAGCGGAACCCGGATGGCGGTTCGAAAAACAAAAATAAGCAAGTTTCTTAGATGGGAGAGCTGCACTTTCAAAAATAGTACTTGGGAGGAAAAAGAAATATCTGTTTATTAGTCCATGGATCTTGGTCTAAAATTGCAAAAGAAATTGTTTTATTAGTTCGTTTTTCTCGGTCTCAAATTATATCGTTGTTTTCCAGGTATTGTCTGATCCTGGAACAAAAGGTCAGGCTCTGTAGTGTTCAATCGCTTGGATGGTGGCACGGCTTTGTGTGAAATGTTCTCATTTTCTCGTTCAGAGTCAGTTCTTTTTACAGGCAAATCATTAAAAGGGATGGCATGTGGCACGGTATCAGGTTCTGGGTCAGCGACACCCTTCTGGACCCACTGGTCATAAGGCAGAGGAAAAGGGAATTTCTTACAATGGGTCCCGTGGACCCAGTTGGCCTTCCCCTCCACCCGAACGGCTGATCTTGTAGAAAGAAGGACGAGGTGAGGCCCGGTCCACCTGGGCTGGTCGTTCTTCGTTCTTTGAAAGTTTCTGACAAGAATCCAGGAACCAGGGTCAATGGCGTGACCCGGAGTCTCAGAGACCGGAGGCAGGGTGTTGTGGACCTGTTGATGCAAAACACGCAATTTAGCCGTCAATTCATACAGATAATCGAGCAAAACAGGGTGTTCCAGTTCACTAAATTTTGTGGGTCTAGGCACTCCCCATATGTTGGCTGGCCGGCCAAAAACTATCTCATATGGACTAAGTTTCACTCGTGAATGCACAGTCATTCTAGTGGACAGGAGTGCTAAAGGTAGAGTGTCAGGCCATTTAAGACCTGTGCTCGCTTGGATTTTGGCCAGTTTAAGTTTTAAAGTGCCGTTGTAGCATTCTACTAATCCAGCTGATTGGGGGTGATTCGCAGCGTGAAACTTCTGCCGAATACCTAGCCCTTCACACACACTCTTCATCACACGACCCACAAATTCACTTCCATTATCAGACCAGACCATTCTAGGCATTCCAAACCTGGGGAAGTACTCTTTCACAAGGGCTTTTGCTGTGGACAAGGCAGTATTGTCTTTTAGGGGATAGGCTTCTACCCATCTTGAGAAGGCACAAACAACAACGAGTACGTATTTTAAGTTGTTGCACCTCTCCATGTGGATGAAATCTAGCTGCAAAACCTCGAACGGATACGTAGGAGGCGCAAAATGACCAGCTGGAGTTGGGGTTCCCCTACCAGGGTTGTGCTTCAGACATACCATGCAATTCTTGACAACATTCTCTGCACACTTGGGAATCCCTGAATTCTTCCATACTGGGGCCAACAACTCGCAAATCCCTTTCACGCTGATATGAGCCATTCCATGAGCCATTGTAACTACTGCAAGCACATATGCATCGGGTAACAACCATCTCTGATGCTCTGATAATTCAATCCAGCAACCATTTGCATCCATTCTACCCGTACTTTCTCTCCACATGCTCAATTCTTTCTCTGTCGCCTCAGCTTGAATGGACTTCACACTCTCCATTGTGTCTTCACACATTCCAACATCACCAGTCAATCTTGCAGGGCCTGCAACATACATTCGGCTCATTACATTCTTTGCCGTTTCTTTCGCGATCTCATCAGCAAATGCATTTCCACGACCTACATCATCAGTCACCTTCTTGTGAGCACTACATTTCACAATCGCCATTTGCAGGGGCAAGGTCAGTGATTCAAGAAGCTCATTCACCAACTGACCATGTTGAATCTTAGCTCCATGCGAAGTCAGGACCCCACGTTCTCTCCACAATCGCCCAAAACTGTGAGCCACTCCAAATGCATACTGACTATCAGTGTAGATAGTCACTTTCATCCCTTTAGACAACACACATGCTCTCGTGAGTGCAATCAATTATGCTGCTTGAGCTGAATTATGTGGCACACGTGCAGCTTCAACAATTGTATGCAAAGTCGTAACGGCATATGCTGCAGTCGTATCACCACTCGGGAGCTTGAAGCATGAACCATCCACCCATAATGTACCATCACATTCAGCAAGAGGAGTATCGGATAGATCTACTCTCCCTTTCGTCTCTTCCTCTATTCTGAGAAAACAATCGTGCTGTTCTGAAACATCTGATTCCTCTGCAATTGGCAACAACGTAGCTAGGTTTAAGGTACTGCACCTTTTTATGTGCACATGACTCGCTAACAGTGTCAATTCGTAACTGGACAATCGAGCACTAGTTAAGTGCTGTGTCTTGGTTCTATTTAACAATGTGTCTACTGCATGTGGGACCATCACGACCAGTGTATTATTCATTACTAGACCAGCAGACTGTCGAATAGAAACAGCTGCTGCTGCTGTGGCTCTTAAACAACTTGGCAATGCTTTAGCTACCAGATCCAAGGTCGACGAAAAATAGGCACATGGACGCTGCCTATCTCCAAACAACTGAGTCAAAACAGACAATCCACAGCCCTCTTTCTCGTGGACATATAATGTGAAAGGCTTACTGTAGTCGGGGGTACCTAACACAGGAGCCGAACACAATGCTGTGCGCAATTCGAGAAAACATTTCTGACACTCTTCAGACCAAGGATTGGGATTGGGTGTATTTTTACACGTTAATGCCACCAAAGGTTTGGCCAATAACGAAAAATTTTGAATCCACTGTCTACAGTACGATGTAATGCCCAAGAAAGCACGCACTTCTCTGTGTTCTTGGCACATTCAATTTCGCTATTGCCTGAATTCTTTCTGGGGTCAGTTTCCTTCCCTCCTTCGATAAGAGGTGACCTAGGTAGGTCACTTCTTGTCGGCAATATTGCAGTTTGGAAAGTGACACCTTGTGATGAAGATCACACAGATGACGCAACAATGACAGTGTGGCCTTTTTACAAATTTCCTCAGTATCTGCAGCAATGAGCAAATCATCCACGTACTGTACAAGAGTAGCACCTTCAGGTAAAACAATCGTATCAAGCTGTGTTTTTAGGGCTTGACTGTATATTGATGGACTTTCACAGTAGCCCTGAGGAGCGCGTTTAAAGCGGAAGCTGCGACCTCCTAAACTGAAGGAAAAAATATCCCTGTTCTCCTCAGCAAACGGGATGCTGAAGAAGGCATTCTTCAGGTCAATCACCGAAAACCAAGTGGCAGAAGCTGGAATCATAGTCAATAATGTGGTAATGTCGGGGACAACTGGGAATTGTGGCACAACTATTTTATTCACCTCTCTAAGGTCAATCACGAATCTGTACACAGGCGGCCGAGAAGGGTCAGTTCGTTTTAAAACAGGCAGAACAGGACTATTGCAAATGTTGCCTTGTGTTTCTTCAATCACATCTTTTTCAATCAATTCGTAAACGATCGCTAGTAAAGCTTTTTCACCCTCACTAGATATCCTGTATTGTGGAATTCGTGGCATTTGAACATTGGCTTTCAATGTTACAACATACGGTGGTATTTCTAAAAGGCTCACATCATTTGGACCAGCGGCCCAAAGAATATCTGGAAGAACCGACAATTCTGCTGGAAGTTTGTCCCTTGACAGATACATGGGAGAAACCACTTTCTTACCTAAAGTGAGTTGTACTCCTGAAGGAGAACAGTACAAAGTCGCATACAATCTTTTTAACAAATCCAATCCTAGCAAGTTTTCACCACAACCTGTTGTCAGAATGAGGGGTGCTTCGAATTCGCAAGGACCAACAGAAAGAGACAAAGGGTCAGAAATCGGATTTCTAACTGTGGCGCCAGAAAAACCTACAGAAACGTTCATTTCGCCAGACAAAGGTGCGCCAGGGAGTTTGGAGTGCATAATAGAACTCTTTGTTGCTCCATCAGGATTCAAGCAAGCCGGGCCGAAGAGGCTGAAATGCCAGAAACCGGTCCCCGGTAGCTTGTCTCCTTTCTGGTGAAGAATTGGCTTGGTAGTTTGGTCTGCCCTGTTCCCATGATGCACTGGGCCAGGGACAGACTAATTTGCATATAGCCAGGTTCTGAGCTGGGATGGGGCAGTGAGATAAAGAACGGTGATGGATCAAGCCCTGATCTTTGGACTGGGTAAGAGTGGTCTGCTTAATTCAGACACTCTGTTCATCACACCCCCTTTTCTGTATCGTAATAGAACTCTTTGTAGCACCAGTATCCAACAGAAAAGGTTCTGACACACCTGATGTAATCACCTCAACGTAGGGTCCACTCTGATCTACTGAAACTGAAACAACTCCCTCTCTTTGTCTATGGCTGTCCTAGCAATCATTACCCTCCAAATACTCATCTTCTGTATAGTAATCATCAACATAGTACTGAGCTGTCCTGTCAGATGCGTTGTTCTGCTGATCGAACCTATTCATAGAATTTTGTGGTGGAAGGGGACATGTGTTCTGGGGGACTTTCCACGTCCTCTACCTCTAGGCGCTTGCTGAACACCACGACCTCTTACACCAGAAACACCATTTGCACGTTGTAACAAAATAGGACAACTATACTTGAAATGACCTTCTTCCTTGCAATACGAACACTGGTTGGGGCCTACAGGGACACGTGGCTGAGTGTACTCGACTCTTTGCGAGTTCCTCTGATACTGTTGAGGCTGCTGAAAACTATTCTGGTAGTGATTCTGGCCATTATTATGTTGATTACCACCACCACGTGGCGGATAGGCTTGCTGTAACAAAACCTTCGTTTTCAACTCCTTAGTTTTCTTTTCTACTCTATCTTTCTCGTCCTTGTCTCTATTTTCGTAATATTGTGCAGTAGCCAATATCTGGGCTGAAGATGAGACTGCCCAAGAACTTTCTGAATTTTAACTTTTTACACAATTCTGGAAGCAGATTGTGCACAAATTTATCGACGAACAATCTCTGACCACCTTCTGTGGTCAGATCTTGACCGCTGTGGTCGACAAATGTTTCTTCAAACCTGGTGAAGAAATCTGAGACAGTTTCTTCTTTCTTCTGCTTGCATGCAGACAACTTATCCCAATTTACACGTATTGCAGGCATTATCGTTTTCATGTAATCAACTATTCTACCAGGGAGTTCTGCTATCAAAGGCTCAGGCTTAGCACCACCAACTTGTCGGGCATCTGCAGCAGCAATATTAGCCCAGGAGTCACCTAACTCCTGATCATGATCTGTATGACGAATTTTACCCCATAAAGGCTGGGGAACAACATTCCCAAATAACATATCGATATCGGCTAAATTCATTATACATGACCCAGCAGTTTGTGACAACTCTTTGTAATACCCTGCAGGATTTTTACGCGGATCAGGTAATGTCTGTTTGAGCGCTAAAACTTCAGCTCGCTTCCATGGGACATGTACCCATACACGCTGAAAGTGTGGCAGAATAGGTGGATTAGCAGTTGTGTCACCCTCTCTCCATTGTGGGGGAACTTCTCTCATAGGGTATTGTCGCGCCTTTTTCCTACTAGATGCACCAGGCTCAGATTGTGATCCAGAACTGCTCCCCTTACTCTGATATGATACCAATATTTCAACCGCTTTCTCTACATCGGGACCTACAATCATGCACTCTCCAAACTTAAACCGTACACGACACAACTCTTGCGGGTTGCATTCCAGATCATTGTCTTCCAAATCCTCACAAAGGAAAACACACATCTGTTCGAAAACATATCTCTGCGTCGGTGCTTCCCATTGATGGAAGACTTCCATGACAGACTCTACATCATACTTTACAGTGTCCATAACCCATTTCCATGCTAAACGATTCAAGGAGTCTCTCTCTTGATAGTCAGGCAGTCGACTTCGCAACTGTCTTCGTCCCATGTTAGGGGTCGTAGTAGGCGACCCGAAAAGAGGCGAAAAAAGGTTAGTGACAGTGCTGGCCATTTTCTGCCGAATGGAAGGTGAAACTGAAGGAAGAACGGGTGGAAAAACGGGGTGAGATAGGGCAGGGGCAGAGACAATAGCAGAGGAGGCATCAGGAGAAATAGAAGGAGCATTAGGCAAAATCGTAGAGGGAGTATTAGGAGAAGTAGAAGGTACAGTAGGCAAAATCGTAGAAAGCACAGGTGGAGCAGATGTGGTCGGTGGGCCTGGAGGAGGCTGCACCGTAGGGACAGGAGCCAGCTGGAGAACAGCTGGTGAGTGCTGCGGAGGAATAGGAGGCACCGGTTGCACAACTAAAGGTTGCGGAGGTGCGGTGGCATTTTGCACATAGGGGGGTGGCGAACTTAATAAATGTGACATTAACAGATCTTTTTCACGCTCTTTTGCTGCCTCTTGCTGAAGAGACGGCAAAACTGGATAGCATTTATCTATTGCCATTTTACGTTGCCTGTGCAACTGCTCACTCATCTGCTCTTCTTCATTGTCTTTAAACTGCATAGCAGCTTGCATTACTGAAAGTCCCCCTTCTCTCTTATTTTTCTTAGCTAATTTAATTTCCTTTTGTTTGGATTCTTTACGCCATAGGCGGAAAGAGTCAAACATCGCCGGCCGGGCTTTCTTTTTGAACAGTTTAACTTCAAGGTTATCCAAGATTTCGGTATCAAAGCTACCATATTGGGGCCATTTTAAAACACCATCTTTTCTGGTGTATTTGATCCACACTTCGTTGTATGTGATGGGGCCTACCCCATGTTTCACATATAACTCGTAAGTTGGAGTTCCAACCGGAGGAACCGGACATGAGTACTCCAATCGGGAGTCCCTATTATTACAACCAAGACAAAACACATTTCCAAGTCTAAGACTAGGCATCTTCGCTCTCTAGTCTAGTTCCAAACTTCAAAGGATTATCGATTACGATATTTCTCGTGAATACACGAGTCCTTCGGTTTTGGTGCTTGCAAGTACCAACAATTATCCCAAAGGATACCCAAGATTAAGACCAACTAAGGACTGGGAGACGCTCCACTTATACTTAACTGAGATATCGATGACGTCACCAGAAGACTCGTCTTAGTGTTTCGCTCTACCAAACTTCAAGGGTCCAAATCAGGGCGATAGCCAGGGCAGCAGTCCTTGTAGCCGTCGGGAAGCGGGGAACCTCGCAGCAAAGACCTTCGGACCACGTCGACATGCAGGGGTCGATGAGGTGGTTGGCCGTACTCCGGAATTTTCACACGAAGCTCCTCACGAACCTCTGGCTGACTGGTACCACTGGAATCGCCCCAAACGTTGGGCGCCAGCTGAGGTACTGGGTTTTTAAGAACCGGCACAGAACCGGCAACCCAGCGGTGTCAGGGTACACCCAGAGACGTCGGGTTTTTCCTGATTCAGACCACAGAAACTCAGTCTTCTAGGTGAAGTCAAGGATCGATTTATTGGCTGCAACCAAGGTAACAAGTGTCCTAGAAGTACAACACATGGGGAAGTATATTCTCAGGAGACTGCTCGTATTTACAAAGTCAGGCTTCTCTCTTTATACAAAATATTCAGCTTCAGGCAAACATTCTTCGAATTTGTAGTATGTCATTTACAGTTATTGGTTACAAAGAAAAAGCAGAGTCATGATGACATGTACATATTTCATGTCGTGCTGCCCATAACAAATCACCCGGCGAGGCCCAACATTTCATCAGATATCGGTGGACCCCCAATAAAACAGGCACCTCCCCACCAAGTAAGTGAAGCAAAAAGAGTAGAGACCGATGTGAGCAAGATACGGCAGGTGTGCGCGCTGAAATGGTTTTATGGCTTGTGGAGCCTTGATGCTATCTTGTTCGGCCACTGGGAGGGGAACTGACCTAACGAGTTCGGCCTGGGGCAATGGTTCCAACTTGCACAGGTCATAGAAAAGTCGATTAAGGTGTACGTGTCCTTGTGGAATTTAATTCAGCTGGATTAAGGCCTATGTAAAGGGCAACACATAAATGGAAGCCAAGGGTTCAGAACGCAAATGACGATTTCGAGGTGAAATCGTCACTCGAATATGCTGAAAATATATGTACATGGTGTGCTCGTCATTCTCGGTCTTTTGATACCAAATTCGTCATGTTTCGACGAAGTTTTAATTCTCGAGTCCAGAACGATTACATGAATCCAGAATTTTTAGAACCACACCATTTGTAACTTTAAAGCTCCCTTGAGCAGCGGGCTGAGGAGCCTGGGATCCCGCACCTACGCATCTGAGTGGTACTATACCTGGCAGATATTGGCAGCCATCGGCAACCCCAGTACACGGCCTATCCCTGCTGATGAGGGGTAATACCCCGAAACACGTGTCCAGGGATGGTGAAGACAGCGAAGATAGCAGAAGATCGAAAGATGATGCATCGCAAACACTTTACTACGTTGACCAGAGTCCTTAGGGGCGACACCGCCGGTGTGTGAGTAGTGTGCGACCCCACCCCATTTGTTTATTTTGTGCCTTTATTTTGTACACTAACTCTGTTAAATATTAATGTGTTGTGGGCTTGGTAATGAACTCTTGGCCACACTTCGGATGCAGGCTGAGTGTGATAGGAGTGAAAATGTGATAAAAATATCATAATAAAGCTGCATTTTCGGCTCTTTTTACTATCAATAAGACCGTAAGCCTCCTTTTCGCATGTTCCTCCACTGACAATGGCAAGGACAACATAATATAACATAATGTAACAATGATACATTGTCAGATTTCATCAGAAGCAAACCAGGTTTGTGGGCAAGATGTGTGTCTGCCTACATTATGATTGCCCAGCCCTGCCCCTATGGTGTAATGGACCCTAATGTAAGCAAGGGACATAGGCCCGCACACCATTTGGGTGGTAATATTAAGCCATAATGGCTGCAGAGAGGCCTGCCTGTCTGCACCCTGTGGCCTGGTACCATTGTAGTAGCTCAGACGAACCATGTCTATGTTCAGTGCCACCCAGTATTCATTTGATGGAGCGGGTGATTTTGTGCAGCAGGAACTACTGAAAATATTCACTTCCATCAATCAATGACTTGTAGGGAGAAGGTGAGTCCTTAGCATGTAGTGCCTTGATGTTTAACTTTCTACGTTAGCGCATAGTTTGTTGCCAGGGAGTTGGGCTTTTTGAGAAAGGTAGCAGTATTGCCTGTTTGACCCCCAAGTGCAATGATCTTTATTTTGAAGCCCTTGAGCAGAAGTATACTCTCCCTCATATAATGATGCGAATAATGAAGGCATTTAGCGGTGTCTCTTGGCTATCCCACCTGCTTTGATTTGTCACTTAATCACAGTTGGCTATCTCCTTGGGGGTCATTTCAGTGAAGCGGGTGAAGCAGCGATTTGGACATTCTGAGTGCACTATGGATATCCCATCTCCTTTGATTTGTCACTTGTCTGCAACACAAGATTGGCCTATATGGCAATCTGTCAATGCCAGAAGGGCTTATCTGCCAGGTCAGTGTTGAGTCGTTTCTATTGTCTGGTTTGACAGCACAGCTGTCAGCAGGCAATTGTGATTATCACTAGAAAGGGGCATAGGCTATTCCCACATCTTGGGAGTCAGGAGTACATTATTTGATTGAGCAGAAGTTGTGTGCTTCCACAAAAAAGTGCTTGCCCTCCACGCAGCTATGATCATTATGTTCATTTATCCAGTTGCCTGAGCTTGAACTTTTACGGACACACATGTGACATTGTAATGCTATTAAAATGTCTTTGATAACTAGATAATATATGTAGTTTTTCTCTGGCAGCAGCACAGACGTGAGGAGGGAAGTCATCAACCTACACAGGTTTTTAGATCTGGTTTCACTGTGCAACTGTCACTTGATGTTTTAAACTACTCTGATATTATTCCACGTTTTTTTATTCCGCACAATTATATCACTATTCCAGTAGCGTAACAAAGGCCCCCGCAGTGCAGTACGATGGCCTGTGAACTTCCGAGTAAGTGCAGAAGTGGGGCTCTCCATGCACTTTTTAGGGGGAGGCCTCAAGTTTCGTTCTGCTACTGGCTCTGTACTGTGTACACATCGTGAGTTTTTACCATATTTCTTGTTTTAGGCATTATGAAAACAAACGTCGTTTTTAATTTCAGGAGACTGCATGTCCTATGTTTACACATTAACGATCAGCCCCAGACAGCTCAGTGGAGGAACACACACAAAGCATGGTTTACCAGTGTGGGGAGCTTGTGTTCAGGTTTCTACCTTGTGAACTGTTGTGTTAATTTGAAGTGGGCGTCTTCACATCAATTTAATATTTAGGTGTTTACATAGCCTGCACTAGTTTAATTCTCTCTTGTATAATATTTGTTAGTCATTGCTTCATCGGCCTCTTGTGATGGAAGAAAGAGCCCTTTAGGACACCCTATTTCCTGCAAATTTCACAGCGATCTTTGCAGGGGGTGTTCAACCAGCTGAGTTATCCTACTAACATGGGTTTGAATATTTTTCTCACGGGCTGTATAAGGGACCTTCTTCTTACATCTTGGTGTGGTGGTGGGCATAAAATAAGGTCTTCAGTAAATGGACCACGAAATCCGAAAAGACAAGCACTGGCATTATCGGCTAAATAGATGACACAAGAGGAAACGAAATGAAAACAAAACTGATAGGAGCCCTTCTACAGGGTAGGATTGCGGTGCTAATATGTACAGGTGCACATTTATTTAAAAAGTTCTTTCATGGGGGATAGTCATATGTCTGGGACCTAGACCCAATGGGCAGTGTAGCACTTGAGACAGAATACAGGATTCTGGTCATCACATGTTTGTTACAGATGCAGGGCGGACATTCACAATGCTTGAAGGCCAGAGCCTAAAGCCTCTGCACTACAGCGCTGTACAACTATCTGTGCCATCAGCAGAGTAACCCTACAGTTCTAACAATTGTGAAGAACGGTTGCAGGAGATGAAAGGGTTGATGAGCAATTGACCTGTTTTGTCTGGATATTTGGCTTGCCCTTTCCCCTCGTGACAAGTTACGCGCCCAATGCACCACCAGTAAAGGCGTAGGACACTTTAAAACAGTGGGGTATCAATAACACCCACAGCCTCCTTGGTGCGGGGGGCCCTGGGATCCTGGATGCCCCCTCTGACACTGTGCACAGGTCGCCCTGAGAGTTCCTGACTGGGCCCGAAGCTTGGGGGCCCCTTCCATGCACTTTGCAGGGGGGCCCCCTCAAGTTTCTTTACGCCACTGCCTCTCTAAGTACCGTGCAGGGCAGCCCCCTCACTTTTCGTTACGCCAGTGCCTAGCCTCCTTAATATGGGAATCAAAAAGTGCTGTTGTGCTAAACTGAGCAAATTGCAGAAAAACTTAAAATGCAACAAAGTTTGTACAATGTGATTATCGCAGGGACAGCAGAAGACCGTGTTCCCTTCTTGATCTAAATTTTTTTTTAAAAAGAGACCAGTGGATTGTCCCAGCTGTGAAGCGGAAAAGTAAAGATTGCACTTATTTGGACAACTACAAGGCCAAATACGGCGAGGAGTCATCAGTATAAAGGAGACTATAGTATTGCAGGACCAAGGGTTTGGATATCTCGGATTTCAGCCTGATATGTGCTCGGTGAGCCTTAAATAATGATTTCACCTCGGTCTTGGTGTTATTGGGAATATGGCTGGGTTCAGAGTACCACCAGGGTATGCTGAGAAAGCCGAAAGTATCTTGTAAATAGCTCAACCATGGTATGGAGAAAGCCTTGTCCAACATCAAGGAGTCTGATATAATATCCTTACAGGCTTTGCCGGCTGGATTCAACCAAATGCTAACCCATAATAAAAGCAACACCATCTGAATTGTATCCTCAATAAAACTCTGGTTTAATTTGAAGTACATGGTGAGAGTGGGGATGGATGGGGGTACACTTAAAAACCTTTGGAGAAAGCGGCTTTCCTCTGCCTGAATAGAGTCGCACTTGCTAAAACACAACTCCCGCTCCATAAGTGGCCACGCTGATACATTAGGAGTTAAATACTGTCAAAGATGGAGACCGGATCCCCCTAATTTGAAGTCTGGGTTGCTAACTGTGCCTGCAGTTTTGCTTAACTTGATCCAGACCTGAGCACAATGGGGATTATGTGACCCTAAGGAACTAAAATTGTATCCCAGGTAGACTAAGTTATCAACGGATGGCAAAAACATGGCTATTAATACTGATTTTGTTTAGTCTTCGTTTACCTGGGCCACAGGACATGATGTGCGACTTAAAAATAATTAATGTTAAGGTTTAGCTTATGTATAAAGGAGACAGTCCACCTGGTGTCTCAGGGCTTTTTTGGGTAAGGACCAACAATTCTGCATCTCCGCGTATAGCAGAGCGGGAACTGGGGAGCCTGCAATTCGAGGTATATCTTTACAAAGAGGCTGTTAAACCGTTGTTATATAAAATAGAGGAGGTACCAATATGCAAACCTGCCTCACCCCACTCTTTAAGTAGAATTCAGAAGATAACTCGCCAAGCGGAGTGAAATGGATACAAGCTGTGAGGTCCAAGTGCTGAGAGCATAAAAAATTCACCTGGGGGGGGGGATCCACGCCTTAATCCAGCAACATTACCCAAAGTTCTGTTCTGTTCACTGAATGAAAAGGCAGTGAATAAATCCATAAAAGCTAAATAGATGGGGGAGCTCTTGGCCTTAGTAGATTTAGAGATTGTCAAAGCCAAATCCAGACCTTGTTTGTTCGTACCTAATTTAGGTCAAAACCCAAATTGAGAAAAGGGGAGAGTATGTCCTTATAAGCTGCTCATTTGACCAAGCGGTCGTAAATGACTCTGCCAATGATTTTGATCAACCCATCAATGAGCAAAATCGGTTGATAACACTTGGGTGACGATCAATATCCCTTTTTGAATATGGGGACTATTATAGCAGAAGACTGTGAGGGAGGGATAGAAAGAGATAGGGAAGTGTTAAAAGTATTCGTAATGAGAGGGCCCCACATTTTGGGTTTGGATTTCACCAGGTCCATCGGTACCACATCTGGGCCTGGGGATTTTCCTTCCTTAGTGCTGAATGGCTGGGTCAACTTCCTCCAAAGTTAGCAAAACGGGGCTGAATTCTGCAATGTGGTGTGAAGAGCGGCAGACAGGATTGGGTCCTCCTCAGTGTAGTAAATAGCGGCAAAATGGGTGACTCAGTCTTCACCGGACATATTATTTTGGAGGGGAGGGGGAATTAATGGGAGAATTCCTGGATCGTATTAATTTTACTGGATCCCAAAAGGAGTTACTATCCTTTCCCTGGGTCGCAAGTTCCACAAGTTCCCAGTCTTGGATATATAATTTCCTTTTCCTAATTGCGAGGGCGTTTTCGTACTTGATGCATGCCGTGGAGATTTCCGACCTATTCCTGGGGCGTGCATTTAGGGCTTGTCTCAGCCTCCTGTTTGCCAATGGATCAGCCCCATCTTGGGTTTGTATTTGGGGTACGGTTAGGCTTAATCATAATCACTAATTGCGCGCATTAGCTGGATGTAGTGTAGGGCCATTGAGTCCAGGACGTTCTCTCTGACAATAGAGAAATTTGTTAGTGTAACTTAAGTAAAGCTGTGAGTGACTCTTTGGTATTGTTCATATGCCAAACTAGGCGGAGGCCATCTGCGCAGTCTTGTGTAATGGAGGCTAAGTTACTATTATGTGCCAAGCCCTCAAGCGTTAAACACATGGAAGCACTTAAGGCATTTTGATCACCCCAATCTCGAGGCAGGATCTCACTTATGGAGAACCAAGGTAAAAAGTCTGGGCTGACAAACATATAATCTATGAAGGAAGCTCTTCTGCCCCTTCTAAATGATGTCCCAGTAATGCATGCACCCCCATGAATTTCAAATAGAGCGACCAAACAGTGGACAGTAAGATGTCTAGATAGTTTATCGCCACTAGCATGTTGCCCAGTAAGGTGCCTATTTATGAAAACGTCATAATTGATCTTAGCATTAAAATCGCTGCAAAGAAAAAAGTAAACAAGTAAAGCGCTAAGATTAGCCTCAAATTGTAGTAGGGATACAAAGTTAAATGGGCTGATGAAGTGTGAACAGTTAGCATTTGTAAAATCATTATTAAAAAAATGTATCAAATAAAAAGCCATGTTAATACTAAAAATGCAGAGGAACTAGATTTATTCTGTGAAACAAACCCAAGTGGCTAATCCGCCAGCCACTCTGCCATGAAGGGAGGGAGCGGCAAAATTTGAATAACAACCATAGCCCTTAAAATGCAAAGGTTGAGTTAGCCAGGTCTCTTGTAGAAGGATTAAATCAAACTTCGATATAAATGCCATCCAGTCATCGTTGTTAATCTTCCCTTTGAGGCCTGCCACGTTCCAACTAAGGACGGAGAGAGAACTGTGGTGTAAGGGTGAAGTGTGGGTGTGGGATGCGACCACCACTGGTTCTGAAAAGGAGGTGGCAGTATTTGACTCTGAGGGATTGTCTACCGATGATAGGGTGCCAAGAGGGGCGGGTGTTAGTGGCCGATGGAGAAATAAGTCAATCTAAGTCAGAGAGTGCCTCAAACCTATTGAATGTGGATATGGAGCATGAAACAGGGAGAGAACTCAATGAAACCTGGGATGGTGGGAACGTGTTAAAAGGGGGTTGACTCCTGGTAGCTGTGGGAGCTGAAATGCCAGTGTTTGCATCCCTATGATGGTTAGGAGGGAGAAAAGCAAGAGTGCGACTAGCTGACACTGAATTGGGTGGGCACAGCCAGGAATCCAGGGCGGAGCTTGTGAAATAAGCCTAAAGCAGCTATAGAGATCGTACTGAAAGCTCCATTACTGGTACTTGCATTGAATAACAAATGATGAGCATGCTCTGGAAGTCTACAATTAAACACAATACAGTCCCCGTATGAGTCCTGTTGGTTTGAGCCAATCCAAGCGTATCTCCTAACATGCAGAATGTCCTTGGCGTGCCGATATCGCAGAACTTTGTGGCGAGCCAACCAGTTTAGAGTTTTATTGAAAAGCTGCTAGTGAGATTCATTTTGATCCTGAAGCAATGAGGAGGCCTATTTCAATACGACCACATACGGGCATGCTGCAGGGGGGGAAGGTTAATGACTGGAAGTTGTGAGCGCATCAATGAGTGGTACCTCTCTGACCCTTGCGTTGTTAACAAGATGGGAGAGATAGAGGGTGCTTGGTCTCTGAGCTGGCCAGAAGCAGATTTTCTGTTGTGCAGCTGGGCAGATTGGGCTGGCATAATGCTGGGAGAGGGCAGAATCTGAGTTGCTGATGCACATTTTTCCAGAGGGTCGCAGAGAGCTCTACACATAGTACAACGTCCTGTGGGGGGCTAGTTGAAGATCCTTTGAGCCTAAAGAGTTAATGCGTAATGTGGCCAGATTGGACATGATCCAGCGCTCTGTATGAAAAACTGTCTTAATAACACTTCCTATCCCCTCAATACTCGCCATCAATCATAAACACTTGAACAGGCCCATAATACCAATGAGACAATTTTTGAGCAACTGAATCATGTAGTCTGATTAACTGTACTATTCACATATTATTTACATAACTATATACAACTGCAGAATATCTATTTTCACCATGGTTTAAAACATTTTTCATTTATTAATCAGGCCACTAAGGCGATTGGATCAACTGATGGAAACTAGACCATGAATAAACAAGACCAGCTTGTCTCTTGAAATCTAATTTAATTATTTTTTTTATTTTTTTTAAAACCTTTATTTGCATCAACAGGATATACATGCGTGGGCCCACAACCAATCCGGCCGGCCACAATTCAAAAAACGATCAAAAGTCAAAATAAGCAACACAAGGCCAGCTGGCAGGCAGGCAAACATATTGAAAACAATGCTAAGGAAAGGACAAGCGACATTAACGGCCCAATATCAGGATCAATGAGGTCCATTTTATAATAAGGAACAAGGCTCATGGCAGATTCATAAAATACGGAAAAACAATAACCAGAAATACACCCACGCCAAAATGGGAAGAGGAGGGGGAAGGGAGGGGGGACGTGAAGACACGAGTCGGTCGTAGCACAAAACAAACGCAAAATATAGTAGATAAGCATACAAGTACTACCAGCATCTCATGCCCCCCACCCAATAACTCGCTAACGAAGGCAAGGGGAGCAGATAAACTGCACGATCGAAACCTACTCGCCATACGAGCCTGGGGAAAAAGGGGGGGAGGGGAGGGGAGGGAGAAGGGGGGAGGGGAAGGGGGAAAAATAGTGGGGAAACAGAGGGGAGGAAACCAATAAGGGCAAGAACAGGGAAAGGGGAAGAAGGAGGAACAAAGAAATAAATATAAAAGGAGAAACACAATCCTGCAAGATGGGCGCCACCCCGGGCCAGGCATCCCGCGGCTAATAATACAGAAGAAAGTAGAGAGCTGGCGAAAAGAAGGGTATGGCAGTCGCAACGGAGCATCGAAACAAATAAAAGTGGCATAGCGACAGACCCCAACCCACTCATGCCAGAGAAGCGAGGACAGAAGCGGCACCGCTATAAAGGGATAGAAAAGGGCCATAGAACCAAAAAAGAAAACATCTGAAAGACCCCGCCCACCCGTCCCACCCCGCACCCCTGCAGAAGGCTACGGCCTACCCTCCAAACAGCGTGCCTGTCGCCCTAATCCGAAACCCGAAATATAGTAAAGAAAGAAAGTAGAATAAGGAGACAAAAAGGAGGAAAGGGAATATAAAACAAAAATAAGATGTGAGGGAGGAGCCAGAGGATATGAACAAACACACTCGGCTACGACCCTCCCCCGACCAGCAAATGAATAATTATCAAATCAGTGCTACACCTTCACATACAGCAAAAACCCGCTGGGGGGGGGGGAGGGGGAAATTTAAAAGTTTCACAATGTCGAGAGCACAAGCATCAGTGCAACGGACAGGTAAACCAGCAGTCTATCAGTGTCGTGCGACTTACCCCCAGCCCTTCCTAATCACGAAACCAACCCAATAAAGGATAACATGGAGCGGACCACCCAGCACAGAATAATCGTAATGTTGACCAGGGTTACGGCAGTGATGTAGATCAGGGAGAGCCACCATACTAATGGAATACAAAGTCAATGAAGCAAGTCAATTGTAGCAGCAACGACAGGGCAAGCAAAAGCAAGCCGAAGTCCAGTTTCACAGTTCGACAATGCAAAGGTACCCCACCAGGACAAAAGCTCGAATCCATCGAAGCGGGAGCAAACAGCGGTCCACCATAGTTCCCAATGGTCCGGGAAGGAGCAAATCTCCGCGTCGTGTGCAAGTCCTCGAAGTCCGGACGGTGAGCAAGCGGAGGTTCAAAAGCCACCGGCCCAGCAAGCGGCCGAAGAACAGCGGCAGCAACTCCTGGCGCAGCCGAAGGGGGCAAAGCAATGGAGGCATCAGGACGATAGGGGTGCATGAAGGAGCGATGACCCAAAATGGCGGTGGGCCGCATGGGGTCGGTAGAAGCACCGGGGGCCAAGACAGCGTACAAGGACATCAAGGCGTCCAGGACATCTCCGAGCGTGGGCGCTCGAGCACACGCCCAGGCCTCCGCGCACTCTGGCCAGCAAGGTTCGTCGGTGCAGAGCGGATCACCCCCCACGTTGTTGGTAGCCATTTTGTGAGTTTCGCCGCCCCGCACTCCACCGCGGGCCCCCAAACAGTTCCCAAATGTAGGACTTTACAGACCTCCGGAGGTTCCCAACAACGGCCTCACCGGCACAGAACGGGCAGGCGCTCAATGGGGGGGGCCCCTCCGAACAGTGGCGGGCCCCACAAGCGAGAGCCAGGCGCGGGGTCCAGGGCTGCCGGACAGAACAAAGGCGAAGGGACCCCTTCACACAGTCAGCCCCCGACACATCTCGTCCCCCTCCAGCCGCACGGTCCACAAATCGGGGCCAGTTCAGGATCGCCGGGGCATACACACAACGGCTCCCACCAGTGGCTCACTCTCGCGGCCGGGGCCGGCAATCACAGCACCGCCGGTCGGGACCCACAGGCGAGGTCCCGGTCTCGAGCGCCCGGAGGCCCCAATCCCACCGAGGGCACAACTGCGGACCCACAGAACGCAGGAGCCTCCGGACCAGACGGTAAGTAAGAGTGGGTCGTTAAATTCCAAAATCCGTAGTGAAGTATCGTCGCAGTACAGGATATATTGCAGGATATTCGAGGTTGGCCGGAGGGCCGACGGAGCCGAGCTAAAATGCGGCCATTACGCTCTCGAGCTAGGCTCCTCCCCCGAAATCTAATTTTATTACGTTTTAGAATCTTTATTTTATAAGCAAATAAGAAAGCAGCATTTTTAATAAGGAAATGAATTAATGAACTGACATTATCAAAGCAAGCTCAGAAACATGAAGATATTAGCAGAATAACAGTTTCTATTCCCTAAATCTATTTCCCTGTCTAATTCTCGCTTCACCTAGAAAGGGAAATCATTTTTAAAGTCTGCTGTCCTTACGTGCGCCAAAAGTCCAACAGCATGTCACGTCATTCAGGAATGGGAAAGCAAGAATTTTTTCCCTACTCACGATGTCAGGTTTTATACCTTTCTCTCTAGCTAAACTTTCTACATTTTACATTCTTCCGAGCGAATCCAAGTTTCTCATTGGCTGTCCTGTGCCAGTCAATGATAAAAACGTTAGGTCATCTCCGTTTCTTGACCAAGTCCAGGCTTTACATAAGCCCTATTGTCTTTTCGCTTCCACAACTTTCAGCTTCCTCAAGAAAGTTACTTTCCTCTAGTTTCAAACATTTACTTTCTAGCCTTGGCAGACACTATAAATTCCTGTCCTTGAGCCTTTTCTCCGAGAGCATGTTTAACTCAACCAAAGAACTGCTTTTTAATAACCGATGACAGAGCAGTAGAAATCCTCACAGCTACGCATGTGCAAGGCTCCACACTGGACAAGTTTTCGTGTCTGCAGCTCTGACAGCCATTTTCCTGAACCACCTTTAGGCCTCACTTTGGAAACTATTATTAAACAAACACAAGACATTAATTAATTAAAGAATTGAGACCCATTCTGTTACCCACCCCCTTTACTAATTAATCCTGTTAATATGTTACCTGGCAAAGCACATTCAAGCAGCATTATATTTACTTTTCTTCTTTGAACTGCACGATCTCCAAGAGCTTTTGTCACAGAAAGGACATAACATAAGCACACAAAATAAGCACATGGCATTAGTTAAACATCCGTATTTAATACTGACAAAGACAATAGACAAGGTTAGTTTATTAATTTTCTTTGCGTTTGCAACATAAAGCACATTAGTTAATCCTGCGTGTACTGATAATTAAATTCTTAAACTAAGTTTATTAGTAATTTCACCACATGCTTATTAATTCAACTACTATTATTATGGGAGATTAACTTCGCAAATTTGAACAAAATCTTGTTCTTCACCTTGCTCCATCAGACTCAATGGTCGGTCTATTTATTTTGTGCACGAATAGCTTGCCTGTTTGAATCTTTCGTGTAATGTTTTACACTATTGCCATTTTGCAATGGTGCCAAAGTGGTCTTCGGCCAAAGTCATTTGTTTGGTTTACATCAATAACTTTAGTCACCTGTGAAGGGTTTCTTAGAAAATGTTTGGCAATATCTACATGGTCCAACTTTAGTTAATTTTAAAACAAGTCCTAATTGTCGTGGTTCGCATTCTGATTAATAAGTCTGATTCTTTGGCTGTTCCTATGTTTATTAAAAATGATAGGATAAGGACAGGTGGAAGTGACTGCTCACCTCATATTCACTACGCTAAAGGAGCAGAGTAGATGGCGGGGCAAGGAACTGATCGCTGGGTGCTTACTATGCTAAAATAGCAGCTCTGTAATAGCATGATGGAGACAACAGGGCAAGAAACTGATCACTTGGGTGCTCATGAGAAGAGCAGCCTGTGGCAGAAGGAGGGGCTGAACTAGTTGTTCATAGGCTCAGCATCTTAAAGGATCAGTCTGGCAGCAGCAAATGTCATGTTGCACCAATCTACTTCTCTTGCTTGTTCGAGTCATTTGTGGCCATGTTGGGGTCAGGCACCCTCTAGAGCTCTGACAAAGTATATTTTGCTTTTAGTAAATGTATGTATTAAATAAATAATTACCTGTGTGATTGTGTACTTTTCAGATGTAAAATAGTCACTCGTATATTTCAATGAACAGAGAAGGTTCTACATCAACGGCCATTCGAATTAATGTGCGACTAAAATACTCCTTTGGTCTTATCCAAGATGTCCTCGACAGACGCGCATGCGAATGGCTGAAGGTGGTTGAAGCAAGCAAATTTTTTGTCATAGGGTTTTTGTGGTGAAATAAAGCATAAGTGAAAATTCTATAAAGATCCACCTCTTCCTCCTCACCCTGGTGGTTGGGTAATCCTGTCCTCTTCTAGACAGTCTTTTCAAGTTTTGACCTCGAGTTCTGCTTGGTCAGATGACCAATTAGTTGTCCACCATCAGGCTCTAGCAAATGTACCATATTTAACTCTCCCTTCTATAAGTACTAATGGTCCTTAAGGTGGTCTGGGATTGCTATATAAACCTTCCTAATAAATACCACAAAGAAATTACACCTTCAAGTAGCGATTGGGTTGTTGAGTATTTAGTGTCTGTCTTGACTTGTGCCCCTTGTGACTCGGGCACTAAATCACCTACTAACACTCTTCCGGCTTTGAGTTCATGTAAAGGGTACAAATTTGCTTTGATGTTAAAAGGAAGTCCATGTGATACTGTTGCCAGTGCCCAAAATGTGTGTTCCAAATCCTACGGCATGGGCGCTGAAGTAAATAGACTCCCTCATTTGTATGGGCCACGCCCTCATGCCAATGAGGGAATGCTCTCTTGAGACAGTGATGGCGCTACATGTGCACCAGATCTATCTGTATTACAAAGGGGGTCACACAAGTGTCTGCAGCCCCTTGTGTAATACCGAAGTGCCCTGGGGGCGCACATTCCCGTTGCGCCCCTGGAGGACTTTCTATAATATGGCCATAGATGTTAAATGTAATCCTAGAACTCTAGCAAGAAAAATATTCATCTTGTTAGCCATATTTTTCACTATGTTGAAAAATGTTAGATGCTATAAAGTTCTATAAAATCTACATTCTGCCAACCTGTGTGATCAAGTCCTGCAATGTCAATGTAATCCCTTTTAATGATTTATTTCTGGCCACATATCAACAAGAGTCCAGTCTACGAGCTATATCTTGAGTACATTTGGAACCATTGTAACTTCATTAAATCTACACGATATGACCCTTTAAAGGATTTATGGCCATCAGATCAGTGCTTCACCTTGGCAAAGTAATTTTAACGCAGATTCCAGTGCCTAGGGTTAGACCGACAGCTTGACACTACATCATCGTGCACCTTTAAATCTTAATTACTGGTCCTGTGCTACCCTGCTCCAAGGATCCTTAATGGCAAGTTTGAGCCACTTGAATGGTATGATTCTAGGTTTGTGGATCACTGATAGAGAACCTTTGAAAATGGTACTGATTAGGAGAAATGTTGAAGCACATTCATGTGTTGCTTGTTTTGAGCCAATTCTGTATCCCCCAAATCCGCACTAACACTTTCTCAGGTGGGCTGTTTCTGAAGTACTGCAAAATATTTGGACTGTGATAGATTGTTGAGAAGCTGCACACCTTTGAATTTGATGATGTATCCTGAAACATGAAGGTTAAGACACCAGTTAATCTTGATTTTACTATGAGAGTAATCCCTGCAGCAAAGGGTCCTCTGGATGCCCCAGTAGGGGACTTGCAATATGCTTGGTGTGATGAGATTGGTTTCTCTTATATGTAACGTAACAGGGAGGTGATGCTTATTAAATGCCCTTCCGTTGCATGTGGAAGGAAATGCCCTTCAACTTATAGGAAAAACCCAGAACATGGTTTCGTTCTGTATAATAAACGCATTTAAAACTTGAGCACGTATTTGATTTTTTTCCCATGTTTTTCTTTAAAGAAAAAAGCGGGTTATCAGCAGTCAATTAGGGGGGTGAAACAACTAGAGAGAAAATAAAAAAACAAGCATTTACAATGCAGCGGTTTCGCCTTTCAAAAAGTTAGAGCTATTGACAATCTCCATGACAATTTTTTTTTTTTATGTTTGAAAACTGATGAGTAAATGTCATTGTTGCCTGTAATTAATTTAAAAACGTGCCCGACACTGATGTTCTAAAATGCGGTACATTCCCCCAAAAGTAAACGAACAGCAGTTTCGATGAAAACAGCAAGTCTTCAATGTAATAAACACTAAACTAATATGTACACAACAGCCAGGCACTACGGGAATAAACATGGCTTACCTCTAAGACGCGTAATGATACCGGGCAAAGGAATACATGCACGACGGGAAACGGAGACGACAGCCAGGCACGACGGGACACAGAAAGCCTAACAAACATTAAAAGAAGAGTCAAAATAGCTTAACTCTAAAAAAAAAAAAAAAGAAAAAAAAAAAAAAAAAAAAAGTTACTAAAAATAAATTATAAACACGGTTTACCTCTAAGACGCGTAATAAACACGAAAACGAAATGCCGTGACGAAAAAAGGGGCGGGTGATGAAAAAAAGGGGGCGGGACTTAAAAAAAGGCATGGGAACGCCCCCGATTCGCGTCCTGAGGGGGAAAGAGTGACGGACAACAATGTTTTCCAATGGCTAGCCTCCATTTATGGAGCTAGCCAATGGTAGACAAAGGCTGGACATAGCCGCATAGTGTAGATCAACAGATTTCGCCTGCGCGAACGCTGCTGCGCAGCGGACGCCAGGCGAAACCTAAAAATGTGTAATTTACAATACCAATAGCTCAAACTTTCTTAATGCGAGACCTATTGCATTGCAAATGCTTGTTTAGATTCTTTTTATGAGGAAATTGATCATATCCACCAACTGTGATGTTTTTTAATTGTTTTTACCTTGCCATGGTCATACAATTGATCGAATAAAATTTTACTTACTTTAACCTTTGTTTTTTTCAATGAATATATGTATATTACATAAATATACATCAGTTGTGTGGTAAAGAACCGCATAGTAATAAAACACGTTGTAAAGGTCAAAGTTGAGTATTACACAAAGAAAATGCATTCATGGCAACAACTGATACTCCATGGCACCGGACGCAGCACTGAATGAAATACTGGTGAGAGAGGGAGCTTAAAAAAGAGCTGTCTTGCAGGAGTAGATTTTTTGACGTGGGAGCTCCTGACTTAGAAAAAAAACTATGACTAGCTTCCGGAGAGGGGTATATGAAACTGATTGGGGTCCCATATTGGCCAATTTATTTAGAGTATAGAAAAGTAACAGGTCCAAGATATCTCAGACCTCTCAGTTTGATTTCAGGAGATGTAATCAAATGTAACTGCAAGCAAGACAAGCGCCTAGGAGGAAAACACTGGCAGAATAAGATGCCACCCAAAGCTAGATGCTGTGTAGAGGAGGGGTGATATATTGGAGTGGGAGCGGATTTGTTACTTTGTGTGTTTTCATGTTTCTTTTTCTAAGGCTTTTTGTTCTCTTCTCTGTACTATCGCTTTTGTGCTTCAGTAATTTGCAGGTAAACCCTGAAGTACCTCTCGCCTTCCTACGGGTGCAGGCGAGAGTAGGTGCAAACTTAATTTAGTACAATTTAAAAAAAAGTGACATTTTAACAAAGTGACCCGCTATATATCTGCGGAAAATAGGTTGAGGGCCTCGCCATAAACTTGTAACTGACCCCACACATCCAAAATGTCTTTGACAGCCCTGATAAAAGAAGATACCCTCTATACATTAAAACCTACTCTAAGTAGTAAGATACAAGAGACAGAGAGAATAAGAGAAAACAAAGAAACAGCATGTTGTTTTAATTTACAATTTGTTTTGTTCTGATAACAGGTCAGATTTTTAAGGGCCCGCTGCGATAAAATGACCATGCAGGTGTGTACCATTTATCCCTTATGGCTAGAACGTCCGTCATAAGTCCTTGCATGGCACATTTAGTTTTCCCGTTTACTTTAAGTTGTGTTGACACGAGCTAACAAATCCGTTTAAAACCAGCTCGTGTTCCATATAAGCTGCCAAGGGTTCCTGAAGCATGAAATGCAATCGAGCAACTGGCGGGACTCAGGAGGCAATCCGCTTTCCAAACATTCGCGGAGATGTGGAAATTATGTTTTGTTTGGCAGCTGTTTGCATGTCAGAGAAGTGTGTGGTTGAACTTCCAGTCTTCAAATGACCGCCCACTGTGGAGTCAAGACCGACTTACATAATTGCTATCTTTAGTGGTTCGGGAAACAGGAGATGGGCTGAAATTGTCTGGGGTGAGTCAACAAAAAGAGAGAAACTTTGTTAACCTTCGTAAAAGTTTATAGTTAGTTAACACATGAGAAATAATTTTCTAAAAAAATCTTTAAAAGAAAGGAAGTGGTGGCAACATGTATGGTTTGCTAGCAAATATGTAAAGGGGTACAACCAGAAAAAAATGTCTGTGCACAAACAAACCAGCGTAAGCAAAGACTGAGAAAATTCACACGAATTAATTGCAAGTATTTGCAGTGCTACTTCTATTTTTCCATTTCAAGTCCTGAGTATTTGACTAAATTAAGACTTCATCTTTGGCTAGCAGCAAAGAGGCTAGCACTGCTTAAGATGCAACTATTTTGAAATGTAAGTGCGATTCTGTTTAAGTACTTACTTGCTGAAATTGGGGAACTCTGTATTCTGGGAAGCACACAGAACGGAAATGCCAACTATGTGCTTAAATGAGGCAGACATTAAACACGGGACAAGCATCAAAAAATAGAATAATGCGATCAGAAACATCCTAAACGTAGACAGTGCAATAGGACTTACATATCAGTTTTGAGCATACGTTTCTGTCCTATGCTAATTGGCTTTGTGCCTTTGAGCTCCGGAGCACCCGAGTAACACACCAGACCTACAAGACGATTATTTATTTGTTATTTGCAGTTTTATATAGCGCTAACTCGACCAGACGTTAATGGAGCGCTTTACATGAGCACCGGTTACGTAACACAAGGAAGGACACATTCATTTATTTTGGGGGGCGAAGGGGGGAGGGGGGTAGGCGCGGGGAGATTAAGTGATTTGCCCAGAATCACAGGCTGCTCAGGCGACGTCGAGACTCGAAACTGTTTCCCCAGCTCCAAAGTCGCCAGAATGTTATATTTGATGAATTACCTGTATACACGGCTTATCTGTTAATTTCCATTCTAAACAATTGTATGTATTTTTTTAAACGTTTGTTATTGTGTGGCGCTCCGAATGAATAAGTGGCAATATTGCCTGGAGGCTGGAACACGCTTTCATGGACAGTCTCGGGGAGCGGAAGAGCCGAGGGAAATAGAAGTGGAGTGGGTGGGTGTGATGGAGAGAACGGGGCCAGGACGCTGACAGAGCAGGGATTGCTGCGAAGTACTCAGAGGAGGCCGGTGGAATGAGAGATCTTAGAGAACTCTTTAGAGAAGTCTTTTTACAATTTCGTCTTCTCTCTCCTTCATCCAGTGTGGAATGTCAGGCCTTATGACTTTCCACTCTGAAGTACCAGAGCACACTCGCCATCTGTCATTTGATAGCAGATTAAATGATGGCAAAGTTGCACGTGCATAAATCAAACATTTAATGAAGATTTTAATTTGAACTGTCAACAAAGCTGCTTGAAAAACTGTTGGCTACGTAATTAATTGTTTTGGTTGCCAGAAAATTGGTACTCAATGACTGCTCGGAAGTAAATCTGATTGTAAAAGAAATTGTTTCAATGAGGTATTTACCTACTACGGGAGAGGATGCTGCTCTCGACTCTGGAACCGAGGAACCAAATTCGAGTCCCCGAGTCGCCTCAACATCCTGTGATTCTGGGCAAATCACGTAATCTTCCCAGGCCTAAAAAAACTTTGAATGTGATTTTGTGTAATTTAAATGGTGCTCATGTAAAGGGCTCCAATACATTCGGGTTCACTTAACGCCATATACAAATGCAAACAAGTCAGGTCCCGGGCCGGCAAGCCAATCACAGCGCGGCCCGGGGAATGACATCACGGGGGTGTCCCGGGCCGGCAGCCAATGACAGCGCGGCCCGGGACAAAGGGGCGGGACTTAAAAAAAGTCCCAGAAACGCCCCCGAATCGCGTTTTCACCAGAAAGCGTGATTGACAGCCTCTGTCTCCCAATGGCTAGCCTCCATTTATGGTGCTAGCCAATGGGAGACAGAGGCGGAACCAAAGTCGATATGTAGGATCATGAGGTTTCGCCGTGGGCGGAGCAACTGCTCCGCAGTTGCAATGCCCAGGGCGAAACCTAAAAATGTTGAATTGTGAGGCTCGCTGCTTATGATTCATTGAGACGTCCCCTGTTGGGGAAACTTGTGTGGCGTTTCGGTCACTGGGTTTTGCTGGGACACTTGGGCAAATGCCTGTTCTATTACAGGACCAATGTTGGTTACCCTATCATAACAACGGATTGAGACGATTCTCCAATTATTGTTACATGCGATATATTTTTGTCCAGTCCTGCTGATTCTTAGATCAAATCAGTGATTACTAAAAGCTGAGGATCCTACAAAACTGAGTCGTCATCTCACGCTGGTAAACCTTAAAAATACTTTTCAAGTGTTGGCTTTAGCAGAAGATGAAGATCTTTCAAATATGAGTAATTTAATGGCGTGTTATCGTTTGTACTACAGATAAAACATAATTTATTAATATAGTGTATTTTTATGTGAATGTTGCCAAGCACAAAACTATATGAAATAAAAACATTCTTATGATAGACTTTTTGTATCTCTTTTGTCCTGCAGATCTGTCTGTACCAAAAGATACAGTGAACCTTCCAATTGCTGTTAAACAGCAAACTCCTCGGTTAGTCCATACTGGTAAGCCGGATTGATACATTTTATTTGAAAATAATCCTTCTCCTATCCTTTTCCTTTTGCTTCAGCTTATTTCCATTGTGAAATTGAATTTTCTTTCCCTACATTGACCCTTTCAAAGCATGACTATTAATAAATAGTAAAATCGGTGTATATGCTTTGTTTCATCATGAGCTATTCAATATAGTAAACACCCAGAAATTCTCTATAGCCAGAAGTTAGAAGCCGAAACTGCGAGCAAAAACATTCTAGAGGAAGTGAAATGAGTTTTAAATGTAATGTCATATTTACTAAAGTACTACTACTGATTTTATAGAGGGCTGGGACAATGTGCAAAGTCCGAACTACAACGAAAAAAATATAGGGCTTTTGCAGCACACCACTTACCATTATTCAGACTTATTTACGTATATCATCTGTGGGTATGAGTAACCCCCTTTACTACAATTAGAGACAATTCAAGAATAATAATCAAACGGGAATCCAGAAAGTTCAGTCATCTTGCTGTTCAGTAGCCTTTATTGTATTACAAAGATATTCTTAAAAAAAAAAGCATTTGCAATGCAATAGGTCTCGCCCTTGTGAGTTTGAGCTATTGGCGTTGTAATTGACAATGCCTTTTATTTATGTTTTAAAAACCAAAACATAAATAAAAGGTATTGTTATTTACAATGTCAATAGCTTAAAGTCGCATAAATGCGAGACCAATTGCATTGCAATTTTTTTTTATATTGTTCCAGAATTTTCTGAACCCCAAACCTTATTTTTGAGGTGCTGCAGCCCCCCTACTTCCTTTGCCCATACCTAGTGTACGTAGCTTAAGCCTGCTCTGGAGGTGTCCCCTTCTTCACAGTCACACGCAGCAGGCACCTCTCTTTGCTGTCACATTAGAGTGTTACAAGGGTCCTCTGCTCTCTCTTCCTTGAGGCTACTTCACGCTGTCTCCCGCTCCGATACATACTGACTTTGCTTTCCTGCCTCAGTGCTGTGACGGTCACTGTCTCAAAACCGTTTAGCTCGGCGGCACGCTCTATCTACTCTGGGTTCTTCAGCACTCACAGGCACGCACACTGCTCTTGTCTCGTTGGTGCAGCACTCACATTCTGTTCCATGAGCCTCACTTTCCTGGCCCCTGTCTCGTTAGCTCCTCCCTGTGACTGGGACCCCGCGGGGAGCTTCTGCTGATGCGTTAATCGTATCCGCAAAGATGCTGCTTGAAATGTTCCAACCATTGGAAAGTAAAGAGTGGTAGATTGAAGAGTCAATAGCGTGGACCTAATATGTACAATATAGAAATGTGGTCAATATATCAAATAGCAAAATTCAAAGCAAAGTAATGAGGAATAACTGATTGTTTGCGGCCAAAACACTTTTCATG
This sequence comes from Lissotriton helveticus, assembly GCF_964261635.1. Classification (NCBI taxonomy): domain Eukaryota; kingdom Metazoa; phylum Chordata; class Amphibia; order Caudata; family Salamandridae; genus Lissotriton; species Lissotriton helveticus. Next base: position 412,968,573 of record NC_136057.1, on the reverse strand, counting down.
TTGTGGGCCGAGCCCAGTTCCAGGTTAAAAATCTGAGTGCAATAGCGTGGACCTAATATGTACAATATAGAAATGTGGTCAATATATCAAATAGCAAAATTCAAAGCAAAGTAATGAGGAATAACTGATTGTTTGCGGCCAAAACACTTTTCATGTTGTGGGCCGAGCCCAGTTCCAGGTTAATTATCTGAGTGCACTTATGAGGCACAATCGCCGAGGACGGATTGGCCATTTATATCAGCAGGCATTTCCCGGCAGGCGGGGTGTGAGTGGGGTGGAGACTGGGTCAAAGGAGGCCATTTTTTGAAGGTCGACGACTGGTGCCTCTGTCCACAGCTCCCCGGGGTATATGGCAGCTAGCGAAAAGACAAAGCGCGGAAGAGACACAGGAAGAGAGAAAAAGAGACAGGAATAGAGAGAAAGACCGGAATAGAGAGAGAAAGACAGGAACAGAGAGAGGGAGAGAAAAAGACAGGATTAGAGAGAGAAAGACAGGAATAGAGAGAGAAAGACAGGAACAGAGAGACAGGAATAGAGAGAAAAATGCAGGAACAGAGAGAGAGAGGCAGGAACACAGAGAAAGGCAGGAACACAGAGAGGCAGGACAGGAACAGAGAGAAAAAGACAGGAACAGAGAGAGAAAGACGAACAAGTCAAGTCAAGTCAAGTCAAAGAATTTATATAGCGCACTACATACCCAGAGGGTCTCAAGGCGCTTAGGGAGGGGAGGAGGATTACTTGTCAAATATCCACGTTTTAAGTTGCTTTCTGAATGCTAGGTGGTTCTGGGTAAGGCGAAGGCAAGTGGGGAGTGAGTTCCATGTTTTAGCAGCCAGGTATGAGAAGGATCTGCCTCCCATGGTGGTCTTGTTGATGCGAGGTACAGTGGCGAGGGCTTGGCTGGAAGAGCGTAGTTGGCGGGAGGGGGTGTAGAAGGACAGTCGTGAGTTGAGGCACTCTGGTCCGATGTCGTAGAGTGATTTGTGTGCGTGGGTCAGTAGTCGGAAAGTGATCCTCTTATTGACAGGTAGCCAGTGGAGGTCTTTCAGGTGACTAGAGATGTGTTCGTTGCGTGGGATGTCTAATATGATCCTGGCTGAGGCGTTTTGGATTCGTTGGAGTTTCTTCTGGAGTTTAGCGGTGGAGCCTGCGTAGAGGGTGTTTCCGTAGTCCAGTCGGCTCGTGACCAGAGCATGGGTGACTGTTTTTCTGGTTTCGGTGGGGATCCAGCGAAATGTTTTTTTGAGCATGCGAAGAATGTTGAAGCAGGATGAGGATACGGCGCTGACTTGTCTGTTCATTGATAGTGAAGAGTCCAGGATGACGCCTAGGTTCCGTGCGTGGTCTGTCGGGATGGGTGCTTTTCCAAGGGCTTCCGGCCACCAAGAGTCGTCCCATGCAGAGGGGGATGTGCCTAAGATGAGGACTTCTGTTTTATCTGAGTTCAGTTTCAGACGGCTGTGTTTCATCCATTCGGCAACTTCTTTCATTCCTTCGTGTAGGTTAGTTTTGGCGGTGCTGGGGTCATTGGTGAGAGAAAGGATCAGTTGAGTGTCATCCGCGTAGGAGATGATGTTGAGATTGTGTTGGCGAGCAATGGCCGCAAGGGGGCTCATGTATACGTTGAAGAGGGTGGGGCTGAGTGAGGATCCTTGTGGTATGCCACAGATGACTTCAGTGGCCTCGGACTTGAATGGTGGGAGGCGGACTCTCTGGGTTCTTCCGGTGAGGAACGAGGTGATCCATTCAAGAGCTTTTCCTTGGATTCCGATGTTCTGAGGCGTTGTAAAAGGGTGCTATGACAGACTGTGTCAAAGGCTGCGGAGAGGTCGAGGAGGATGAGCGCGACTGTGTCTCCATTGTCCAGTAGAGTTCGAATGTCGTCTGTTGCTGCGATGAGGGCGGTCTCAGTGCTGTGCTTTGCTCGGAAGCCAGATTGTGAGGAGTCGAGGGATTTGTTGGCTTCGAGGAAAGCGGCGAGCTGGTTGTTGACAGCTTTCTCGATTACTTTGGCCGGGAATGGAAGGAGCGAAATGGGGCGGTAGTTTTTGAGTTCGGTGGGGTCCGCTGTGGGTTTTTTCAGAAGGGCGGTGAGTTCAGCGTGTTTCCAGCTTTCCGGGAAGGTGGCGGAGTTGAAGGAGCAGTTGATGACGTCCCGGAGGTGCGGTGCTATGACGGAGTCTGCTTTGTTGAAAATGTGGTGGGGACATGGGTCTGTGGGGGATCCTGAGTGGATGGAGTTCATCAGGCGGATGGTGTCCTCAGTGGAGATTGGTTTCCAGTCGATAAGGGTGTTCAAGGGGGGAGAATGTTCAGCATATGGTTGGGTGGGTTGGTCTCCGGGTTGGTTGTCGAAGCTGTTGTGGATGTCTGCAATTTTGTTGTGGAAGAATGAGGCTAGTGAGTCGCAGAGGACTTGAGAGGGGGTGATGTCGTTGGAGTTGGTCGAGGGATTGGTAAATTCCTTGACGATGTTGAAAAGTTCCTTGCTGTTGTGGGCGTTGTTGTCAAGTCGATCCTTGAATGCTGTTTTCTTGGCCTTTCGGATTAGTTGGTGGTGTGTGCGGGTGGCGTTTTTGAAGTCGTCCTTGGTGCTAGTGGTTGGGTCTTTTTTCCAGGCCTTTTCAAGGGAGCGGCAGAGTTTCTTGGACTTCTTAAGATCATCGTTGAACCATGAGGCTTTCTTGCTGCCAGGTTTGCTTTGACGTTTTTTCAGTGGTGCTAAGGTGTCGGCGGTGTTGGATAACCATAGGGTGAAGTTGGCGGCGGCTTGGTCTGTGTTAGAAGAGTGGGCTGGGGTGTTTAGAAGGAGCGATGAGGAGATCTGGTGTCTGGTGATTTTGTTCCAGTTTCTTCGCAGAGATGGTTGGGGGTGGTTAATGGGTTTTGGTTTGTTGTAGGTGAAGTGAACGCAGCTGTGGTCAGTCCAGAGGAGATCCGTAGTGTGGCTGAAGGAGACATGCTTGCTGGAGGTGAAGATGGGGTCGAGTGTGTGACCTGCGGTGTGGGTGGGGGAGGTGACCAGTTGTTTAAGTCCGAGGTTGGCGAGGTTGTCCAAGAGGGTGGTGGTGTTGCGGTCGTTGATTTTTTCAAGGTGAAAGTTGAGGTCTTCCAGAAGGATGTAGTCTTTCGAGGGGAGCGCGTGTGGAGTGATGAAGTCCGTGATGTCTTCACTGAATTTTGCGCGGGGTCCTGGTGGTCTGTAGAGGAGGGTGCCTCTGAGTGTGGTCTTGGGGTCGATGTGGATCTGGAAGTGAAGGTGTTCGGAGTTGGCGAGGTTGGCGTCAGAGCTGGTTGAGATGCGGATTGATTTTTTATGGACGATAGCGATTCCTCCTCCTATGTGGCCGGTACGGTCCTTGCGTGTGATCTTATAATCTTCAGGGATGGCAATGGTGATGTCTGGGGCGGAGGAAGCGTTCATCCATGTTTCTGTTAGGAAGGCGACGTCTGGAGAGATGGTGTCTAGTAGATTCCATAGGTCAATGGCGTGTCTGTGGACCGATCGGGTGTTGAGAAGGATGCATTGTAGGTGGTTGGGGTCGGGGATCTGTGGAGTGGTCGTAGCGGAGATGTTGTCGGTGCCGCTGAATTTGCAGGAGTAGCAAGAGAAAGGTCCATGGGTGTGTCCAGGAGCGGCTTGGACGCAGTTGGGGGCGCGACCGGGGTTAAGGGCTAGGAGGGTGGCGGCATCGTAGGTAATGCGGGAGGGCAGCGCAGCGCGAGGGGCAGGGGGTCTGGCGCTGGGCGCGGTCCAGGCGCGGACGGGCGTAGACGGGCTTACCTTTGGCGCACCTTCGGCGCGGATTGGGCGCGGTCGCTGCGCGTGAACGCTGCGCGCGGGAACTACTGTCATATATGGATGGTGGAGGGGGAGGGGCGAGGGCATCTCAGCTGGGAGGCGGGGCGGGCTCAGGTCAGCGCACACGGAGGCACAACAACAACAGGGACAAAATGGAGGGGGGGGGAGTAGAGCAAGGCGCCGAGGGATATCGCGCTAATAATTCGAAATCTGAACAGATATGGTGCAAGCACTACAAAGATAAATACAATCACGATCCAATAGAGAATACAGGCACAGTCAAATGCAAGCAGCGCAGTGTTACAATACCGAGTCTCGGTGGGGAGACAAGGGAGCGACCACTCAGGGCAGGAGCGAAGAGAGATCACAGCGTTTCTGGGACAGGGAGCGCTGTACCTAGTTAGTGGGAGGGCGTCTCAGCTGGGAGGCGGGGCGGGCTCAGGTCAGCGCACACGGAGGCACAACAACAACAGGGACAAAATGGAGGGGGGGGGAGTAGAGCAAGGCGCCGAGGGATATCGCGCTAATAATTCGAAATCTGAACAGATATGGTGCAAGCACTACAAAGATAAATACAATCACGATCCAATAGAGAATATAGGCACAGTCAAATGCAAGCAGCGCAGTGTTACAATACCGAGTCTCGGTGGGGAGACAAGGGAGCGACCACTCAGGGCAGGAGCGAAGAGAGATCACAGCGTTTCTGGGACAGGGAGCGCTGTACCTAGTTAGTGGGAGGGCGTCTCAGCTGGGAGGCGGGGCGGGCTCAGGTCAGCGCACACGGAGGCACAACAACAACAGGGACAAAATGGAGGGGGGGGGAGTAGAGCAAGGCGCCGAGGGATATCGCGCTAATAATTCGAAATCTGAACAGATATGGTGCAAGCACTACAAAGATAAATACAATCACGATCCAATAGAGAATACAGGCACAGTCAAATGCAAGCAGCGCAGTGTTACAATACCGAGTCTCGGTGGGGAGACAAGGGAGCGACCACTCAGGGCAGGAGCGAAGAGAGATCACCTGACCTGCTGGTGGCCTTGGCTTCTCCAGCCCTACCCCGGAAGCCGCTGGTTGCCCAAGTGGGGGCATATTATTCACCTGCGGCTCTGTTGACCGGAAGGGGGTTAACGGAAAGAGAGCAGGCTATCTGGGTTGTGGCCTGCTGGCGCAGCCCTGAGGTTAAACCAAAATGCCCATCGGAGGATGGGCGGTAAAAGGGTATATATGTATATAAGTGTGATTTTTTAATCCTGTGATGTGAAAAGTAACTTGGACTATAAATAAAGAAATGGGGTCAATGAAGTAATTGACCTGTGAAATTATTTTAATAAACATACACACTGCGAAAATCAGAGAGAGAAAGACGAACAGAGAGAGAAAGACGAACAGAGAGAGAAAGACGAACAGAGAGAGAAAGACGAACAGAGAGAGAAAGACGAACAGAGAGAGAAAGACGAACAGAGAGAGAAAGACGAACAGAGAGAGAAAGACGAACAGAGAGAGAAAGACGAACAGAGAGAGAAAGACGAACAGAGAGAGAAAGACGAACAGAGAGAGAAAGACGAACAGAGAGAGAAAGACGAACAGAGAGAGAAAGACGAACAGAGAGAGAAAGACGAACAGAGAGAGAAAGACGAACAGAGAGAGAAAGACGAACAGAGAGAGAAAGACGAACAGAGAGAGAAAGACGAACAGAGAGAGAAAGACGAACAGAGAGAGAAAGACGAACAGAGAGAGAAAGACGAACAGAGAGAGAAAGACGAACAGAGAGAGAAAGACAGGAAGAGAGAGAAAGACAAGAAAAGAAAGAGACAGGAAGGCAGTGTTGCAGAGCTGTAGTGCCAAGTGTTTGAATTTGGAAGACACTGTTGGAAAACAGACTCTTATTGTGTGTGTCCACACACGAGCATGTCACTACAGAGCTGTCAAAGGAGCAGAGAGAGAGGGCCCACGGAAATGAATTCCCACATACTTAAAAGACATGCTCATGATCACTGCAGGGGCGCGAACCACAGAAACAAAACATACCCGATTTTGAAAATGTCTAAGGAGGAAGAGCAATGTGCTGAAAAACCCATTCCCGCGTTGGACCCCAAAACTCCGGAATGTTCTAACGGAGGAAATAACAGTCAATAATAACTCACTGCCATTCAGGACACTTTTAAAGACACTCATCTTGGGCAGATATTGCCAATATAGGTCAATAAATATGACATACACACGGTAACCCTTCTCCCCTATGCTGAGAATACCCGACACTAACCAAACAGTCGCAGTGTAAAGCACTGTGCTCGTTATCCCACCTTACCAGGCTGTAACCCACCTGAAGCCCACATGGCGTGGCCTGAGGAACAGCAATATATTTAATACATAAATACATTTAAAGAAAGATTGTGTGCGGGGACTCATGACAACTCAGATGGACAAGCATGGTATCCCTATCGGCGCACTCTTGCGAGCACCATCTGGGCTCGCTCGGTGCAACATGGGGCTAGCAGAACCTTTTCCAGATCTCCATTTCACTTCCAGTGCAGCTCCACCGCCACTTTATAAGTTAACTTTCCAGACACCTTTTGTTCCCCTGAAGTAGGCAGAAGTTTTCTAGATTTATCCTGGATTTCAAGCAGTTTCCCAACAAACTGCAACGATTTAAAAAAAATAATAATAAAAAAAGTCGGGTAAAGTGTTCAGTGGTGAGTAAGGCATCTCATCTGCACCTAAGGAGAGCGATAACTACAAAAAAAACTACCACGAACAGCTCCAAATTGGCCGGCTTCGTGATTGTTTTCTAAATAGCAATCTACGAGCTTGCACACTAAAACTAATTCCGAACTGGCTTGTGGTGGCGCTTGAGCCAAGGTGGGTGCGGCGGTGTGTGGAGAGCTAGCAGGCTGCCTTTTAATTTATTTGGTTAAATTCCGAGCCTAGCTGACGGACGGGTGTGAAGAGGCGCTGCAGGGACGGCTGACTCGGCCCAAGCAAGACACCAGTGAGGTGGTGCCAGTAGAAGAGCACGCCGGGCACCGGAACACATTATTGCATTGCGCAAAGGCAGCCGTTTGTATATAATTGCATATCGCTTTCACGTTAAGTGAAAGCATGATGCAAAAAAAAGGAAAGAAAGTTCACCCCTCTGCGTAGTGTTTTCTTCATTCGGTCTCTCCTCCATGTTCACTGTAAATGCACCTCGACACACCCAATTAAAAACAAGATGTGCGCGCGCACTCATGAAAACGAAACTTAGCGTGGGGGCGGGACTTCCGTCTTGTGCGCGAATCAGCGCCCACGGAGTTCCTGGCCCGAGTAGCAGTGGTGACGCGGGGCTCCCATGCCCGAGGGAGAGCCCCATGGAGGCTACAGAACACCGGATTGGCGGTAAGTGGGACTGTATTCGGGAGCGGGGGGTGCGCGCGTGTGTGTGTGTGCGCGCGCCTGTGTGTGCGGCGGCGGGGGTGTCTCTGTATGCGTGCGTGTGTGTGCGCTCGTGTGTGTCTCTGAGGTAAGGGGGGGAGCGTGTGTGTATGCAGTGTGTGTGTGTGTGTGTGTGTGTGTGTATGCGACGGCGGGGGTGGGTTCTCTGTATGTATGGGTGCGTGCATGGGTGCTCGTGTGTGTGTGTCTCTGGGTATGCGCATGCGTGTTGGAGCGTCCGAGGCAGGAGAGGGGCACGGCGCCGTGCGCGCCCACGAGGTGCAATCTGCGCTCGTGCACCATCTCTTGTCCACATTCCCAAATACGGCTGACAATAGGTCTAGAAGCAGACAGCAATCAAAGCTTCGCTTTGAATGCAGGTCTGCTCGACCTAAAAACCAGCACAGGACTTACCGACACGTGTTTCGTCTTTTTCAAAAACATTTTCAAGGCATGAATGTAGAGATCATGAAACAGGACTGTGTATGGACCAAGCCTGGTCCCGCGCAATAGAAAAGGTCGAAATCGGCAGTTTGTCACTGTGATCTCATATGGAAGCTCCAGATCACATGTGAAAAAACAGCACAGGCCTGATGTCTATCAATAACGCCCCGGTGATCTAATGGATTCCGATTGCTCGAAACTGGCAGTTAATTTGCCATTTAATTTGTTGGTCGCTTCTACCGGTAAGACCTATACATTCCAATCCTGCGATATGTAATAAAAACTCTGCACACCAACTATACAGTGTCGGTTGATGTAAACTAACTCTTCTCCCTGGCATCACTACTCCAATATGGGTCACCCGTGGCTGTAGGGAAGCTCGAACTGACTGCGGGCTACGGATGTTGCTAGAGTGTGTCTTAGGTCTCAACGTATAATGGTTGAACCGGAACAAGTGGCGTTGTACGCATAGAAGATATTATAAGAGCAGATATTATACGAGCACCCCCATAAGTGACGTGTGGCCAACAGCATAGAGTCCTCGCAGACTAGAACGACCTTGACGTATACAAGCCTTTAATGGTGACAGCCCATATTGGAGTAGTGATGCCAGGGAGAAAAGTTTGTTTACATTGACCGACACTGGATAGTTAGTGTGCTGCAAAAGCCCTAGTTTTTTTCGTTATATTGGCTGCACATCTAGGTGTGCTTACAACACTGTTAGGTAGTAGGTGTTTAGGGCAAATTTAGCACCCGTATATGTATACACAGTAGGATATTTGTATTTTGCACGCTTTTTTATATTGTCATTTCTGATTGCCTAGAAAATGTGCGGACATTTCCCTGTGAGGGAACAATACTACCTGTTTGTTTTTTGCAAAGTCTTAACTAGGTATGGACACTAGTTAATCTTCCACTGGTGTTGGGGTAGTTAAAGATACGAGAGGGCTAGTGGGTGTCTTGTCTTAAGCTAGATGGAGATGCATGGAAGCAAGTGGCAAACCAGAGTTGGGGTGGACAATAAACTCCTCTCCACTGGTGGAGTTTTGACCACTCGGAGTACATGGTGTTCTGGCAAAACACAGCCAACTTCTTCATTGTGAAGTTTTTTTCTTGTGCACGGCTCATCAACGTTAAGTTGGCCAGCGAGAATTTTAGTCCCCCTAGCGTACTTTTTTGGGGCCTAGAACGCCACCCTTCGAGATTTTCTCAATGAGGATGGTCAAGTCAGGTTGCAACCAATCACGTCTGGTTCAACCTTTTGTACTGAAAAAGATAGAGTATAAAATCAGTTTGAGCAGTAGAAAGAAGCAGTGTCCACTGGTGTGCTGTGTGGTGCCGTTCGTGCTGACTTTACAGTGTGGAACAAGCTCTCAGTACTAAAAATCAGCAGTATCTCGTGGTGTTTTTATGTAACTTCATAGAAATCCTTGGATTGAAACTCCGTGAGCTCTGCCCACTAATAACCAGATGTGTAAGATGATAATCAGCAGTGGCGTCTGGCTTGCACCGAGAGTGGTGGGGTGGGTGAGTGCTAAAAAAAAATGACTTACCTTTCTGACTTGTTGCATGACGTCATCCTACCTCTGGTCTTCTCTGCTCCTGAAAGCTCTGGACCAAGAAACTGCACTACTGAATCCTGGGGCTGCCCTTACCGAGTAAGAGCAGCACAGGATGGGATAGTGCAGGCTCTCAGTGCCCCTAAGAGCACTGGAGGCCTGCGCTTTCTCTAACCCGGGTTGAGAATATTTTAAAACGTGTCTATCCCTGCTGCTGCCACATGGCAGCACTGGCCCACCCCATCCTGACACTGTTTGGGACAGGTTGCTAAAAAAAAAAGAAAATGATGATAAATAAGCTCTGGGGCATGTGGGGTCATGCTCCTCCACTCAAATGGAGGAGCCGCCCCTGATGATGAGGATAATGACTTGTGAGGAATGTGGAGCTGCTATATTGACAGAGGCTGGCAGTGTGGAATAAGTAATTATATGGGAAGTGGGTGAATTTTCGTAACCAGCAACTCATACTTTGGGTATGTTGGGGTCAAGTGCATCTGCCGCCTGGGTATACATATTAGTGGTATTTTGGTGAACTGTGGGGGAGAATTTGAGGGTTGGCTATTGATGCAGCTTAACACATAAGGCGAGCTGTACATTTTGGCTCTATCCCATGCTCTTTCTATGTCCTACCTTATTACTGTTTTCCCACACTTTCAATTTTTAAAATATCTTTTACATAAACAAGCCCTGTTGGATGTAATATGCTTCACTTTCCTGCTAGAACAGTTTACCTTTTACCTTGATTATATTCTTTATTGTAGAGTTTGTAGGATGTCGGGGTGCTTTACATTGTTCATGCTAATTAAAACATAGCATTGTAACCCACTCCGAAGATAAAATCCATTAAAAATTTTTACATTTGCAATTCAAAAACTAAAAAGCATTTTAAAACAGTGTTCAGGCATACTTTTTTCTGTTCGGGTCAGCCGAGGTAAGCCTGCAGGTTCTACAAAGAAAACTCAAGAAATGACCCATGTGTTCTATGTTACTGGGTACTTAAAGAGCGCGCGGCTACTCCCTGGAGTGTCCCAGAGCTGAGTATGTTGGGACTTTCTGGAGAAACTCCCAACATGTCCACAATTTGTTTTTTCAAAAACATGTTCAATGCGGCCATTAATTGAAGTGTTGGAACATGCAGCATAGACATGCAGTGGAGGCTTTGCTGAAGGCACACATCATTGCCTGCCTAGTGATGGTCTCCAAGTATTCTGGTCAGTCTTCTACGAAGGGACAAGCTGCCATGCAAAATGATGGTCTAACTTTTCAAATGAATGTTTCCCAGGACGTCATTTTCTGCAAATCGATGCCTCCTTGATCTTTACCTAAAGATCCGTCTCTCGGAATTTATTTCATACATTTTATGATCAGTCATTACCCAAAGATGTCTGCAGCTTAATGCTATTGATATTGCATTCTTTCTTTGTTCCTCCTTGTTCCACAGCTACCTAACATTATTCAAAGGCTCATTATAAAGCCTCAGCAAGCTAGCAGCCTTTTGGGCAACAATTTTCACATGTCCTGCATTGTTGGTGCATCAAAACAGGAGTTGTACTCATTGTTACTGGAGTTAAAGTAACTACATTACAGCCTTTATCTTTCAGTTCTTTCTTTTATATTTTAAATCATTTTTATTGAATAATAAAGCAGGTACCAAAAACAGTCAACACAAGGTATGAAGTAACCTGGTAAAATATACAGTAATTGGAAGCAGTAATACAGAATATAGAAGACTTTAGAGTATGAACTATAACCTTATGCAACAATTTAAGGGGAGATAATATTATGGTACCGTACAAAGCAATAAGTATCAGGATAATTTTTAGAATAATAATGAGAAAAAGAGGTAAGAAAAGGAGGACAAAGGAGCCAAAAGAAAAGAGGAAAGAAAGGGAGAAAGATTAACAGGTAAGAACTAGTGAGAGTGTGTAGATAGAAAACTAGTTAAGGGTAACCATAATAAGTCAGACTTAATTCTATGGACTACAGAAGAAGATGAAACAGTGGAAATTCTTTGTTCAACACAAAAAAGGTTCCACCATGTTAACACGCATATATTGGAATGGTCTTTCCAACAAGTAAGAATAACTTTAAATGCAAGTGCAATGAACAGATAAAACAATTTCAGCTTTAGTACTGTATCATGAGAATAAAACAACATGAAATCAAGAAAAATATTTTGAAATAAGGGAATATTTAGATGGAAAATCTTGGAACAGTTGGCCCAGATGGAGTTCTAAATTTTGTTTGATATTGGGGCAAAAGGAGGTAGAGTACCAGTGGTAGAAAGGCATGACCAGCAAAGGGGAGAATAGGATGGGTCAATTTTGTGTAAAAATACTGGTGTTCTAACAGTCCTGTAGTAAAGAAAAAATAAAGATTGAGTGATAGTAGCAGCTCTAGAGGTGGAAAAAAGTTTATGCCATAATTTGTCCCACTTTTGAGGAGAAAGGTTTAACGGACGGGTCAAGTTCCCAAGCTAGTTCAATAGGAGATTTTGGTCTTTCTGAGATAGAAGATACGAGTTTATATATAGATGAGGTTTTGGGATTGGAGTCTGAGGAGATGTTGTATAGAGAGGTTAAGGGAATAAACAGAGTGTCATTGATAGAAAAGTTTTTAGATGAAAGAAATGATTGCGGTGTCTGTGATAATTGAGAGTATTGAGGTAAACAGGAAGGGTAAGTCATAATGGTCTTGCAATTTATTAAAAGGCAACACCGAATTATGGGATATATGTTGGTGAACATATAAAATATTCTTCCCATTCCAGTGTTTGAAGTAGAATGATTTATGACGAAACCTACTACATTTATTATTGCAAATAGAGGAGGCAAGGAAGGCCTGGTAAAAGTTGGATCCATCTATTAATAGAGAGTGTAGCAAAATACGATATTGAGATATGAAGGTACAGTTGGACATAACACTGATTTCATGGAAAGAAAAGTAATGTAATAGAGAACGTTCAAAATTAATGCAACTAGGTATTGGAGCATCATGGTGTTGTCAATTTAATGCATATACTTGTCTGATTAGAAAAGCAGTGTGATATAACTTAAAATTGGGAAATCGAACACCCCCTTCATTCTTTGGTTTGATTAATTTAGTTAAAGGAATGCGGGCAGGTTTATTGTTCCAAATTTAGTACAGATGGAATTAAAATAATAATTGTGAATTTTAAATGGCAACATATAGAACAGAAATAAATTAAGCGGTGCAATCATCATTTTAATGGTATCCAGCCTGCCCCACCAGGACAGATGTATCTTTCAGTTCTTTCTGACTGACAAACCAACTTACACAGCTATAAAGTATACCTTTTTGTGATGCAACAATTCAGCAATGAATGTGAGATGGCGTTTTAAGCACGTTATTTATAAATGTAGTTTCCAGCATTAAACATTGAAGTGAGTCCTATGTTTTTGACAATCTTGTCCTAATCACTCAATTTACAGTGGTTCTTTACCTGGGGTCAGCAGAACCCCCCTACACATGGCATCTGACTGTTTAGAAACAGAAATAGTAAAAGATTAAGGAAGTAAATATACATAAAGTGAAGTGCATATTTTTAAAACACTCAGTACATATGAATAATTTGAAATTGGAGCACAATTACTACAGAATGTAGTATGCGCGATTAGTGCCTCAATTAAAACACCGCTATGCACCACCAAAGGAGAGCGTGCATTAAGATAAAAAAAGACAGTGATCTACTTTAGCGTATCACTTCATCTTTTAAAAATAAAACAATTTTTGAAAAGCTCATCCATTAGATTGGATTTTTTTTTCAGTTGACTTTAATAAGATAGCTTAGCGTTTGCAAGTATATTTGATATACATTGGTTTCTGTATTTTTGTGAATTGTAAGTTCAACTAGTATAAATTGCTTAGGCTGTGATGCCTGGTTCCAGTAGTGAATCATTAGCGGATGGCAGGTCCACAGTAAACGTAGGTTCAGACTGGCAAACCCAAACCCAGTCTGATAGCTTCCTTATTTGTGGGTAAAGAGATGGGTATCATCTTGGTAGACCAAACCATTGAAAAGCTGATTGCGCTAGTTAGGAATTTAATTATTAATGTTGGAGGGGGTTGCACCTTCCAATTTACTAAATGTAATCTGTTCTGATGGATACTTTTAACAGTTTTAACATTCCCCAGGAGCCAGACTTGATCTTCAAAACGTCACAGGAGTGCTCCTGCGCATTGGCATTTGGTGCAAGTGTCTCCGCGTTGGCTCTATACTTACCCTGAAGTGACACAGCAGACTTATATATACCTGCACGTTGGAGCAGTTACTTTATTTCTGTGCGTTCTAACTTGGGTCTGAAGCTCTGCTACACTTTTCAGTCTTCCGATGTCCCTGAAAACTCTTTAGTTTGCTAGGGAACAATGTCCCCTTCAAAAATGACTGGCTTCAAACTGTGGCATGACTGCAGGAATCAGATGTCAGTCATGAACAATTCTGAGGTCTATTGGGTGCTATTGTGCAACAATTGTGCTCTTATGCACTTAATAGTGATCTGGGTCTGGGAGGTGAATCTTGAAGTCACTGAAAACAAGAGGACTCTGCAATAGAAGCTCAAGTACCCCTCCAAACCACACGCCTGTCCTCTGTCTTGATCACAGGGTTGCCCCCATGGATGCTATGAAGCTGAAGTTTGCCCAACCGCAGACCTAAAATAGATGAACCAGGAATCGATCTGCCCCTCTTGTTCCAAAGTGAAGATGCAAGGGTATAAAATTAGCAGATCTGTTGATTCCCCCTGGTTTCAGAAGAGATTCCTCTGTCAACACTGGCCTGCCTCTGGGACGATGTTGGTCCTGTAGTAGATTGTGGCTTTCAGAAAGGCAACATTTGATTACAATATCAGCACCCTCTGGAGCCTCTCCTTGCCACAAGGAGCTACAGGAGTCTCCAGTCAAATTACAGCAGCCTGGGCTTCCCCTAACACTGTCTGCCCCTTAGGAAGGACCCATACCAGTTCTGGTACAGTGTTTCACCCTGGCTCCAAGGTCCACAATAGTTAGCCGTTCACAAATTACCTTAGTGAATGACCAGTGCGGCCAGCCCTGTCCGATTCCCAATTTGACCTTAGCATCAGCTCGACCTAGGTCATGCTCCGATATTAGAAAAGTTCAATCAGTTGTCAGAATGATTTTAACTGATGCCTCAAGCTGCAACACAGTTGCCAATAAAAGCTCCATAATCTTGATCTTGTTCAAGTCCAGGTGCAGTCCCTCAGAATACCGATGATGACGAGGAGGGAGATGTTTTGCTCCCTCATTATACCAAGACCTTCTAAATGCCAGTGGGTTTGACACATCTCCTGAATCAAACTGAACTTAACTCAAATGACCCACCAATGGAGGAAAGTGCTTCATTTGTGGCGGTGGTCAGGAGGCCAGCTAAGGTTCTAGAACTGCTGTTGAGCTCCATCAAAACCGTCAAATATCCACAGAGCTTCTTCACGCATGGTCTAAATCCTCATCTGAGCCACTGTTGACTTTGAACGCCTCTCTTACTGGCACTTTGTTTACATGGCCAAAAGACCCAGATTTTTTGACTAAACACCTTTGGCCGGAGAGCCTCATTATGCAGATTTTCCCATAAAAATATTGACCCTGACTCTTTTCCAACCAATTACCTGGGCAGGGAATCCAAACTGATTAAGTAATTCAGAAAGAGAATGTTTTCGTCTGCAAGTTTGGCCTTGCGGTCCCTAATGTATGCTTGCTGGGCAGATATACACCAGCTTGTTGGGGCAATGCATGCAAGATCCTGCTGGTGATTCCTACAGATATCTGATCCTCGTTAGCATACAAAATACACAAGTGACAGTCTGTGATTTGTGCTGCCTGGATATTACAGATTACATTGGCAGGGCAGTTGATAGTAGCATGGTATTAATGC
Source organism: Lissotriton helveticus (assembly GCF_964261635.1). Lineage (NCBI taxonomy): Eukaryota > Metazoa > Chordata > Amphibia > Caudata > Salamandridae > Lissotriton > Lissotriton helveticus. The sequence goes on along the minus strand of NC_136057.1, from coordinate 412,953,445 downwards.
TGCATGCTATGATGAGGTCTATGGATTTCTGGGTGATGAACAGGCATCCTTAATTGATAATGCCCTTTGTGTCCAGACTTTTTGGGGACAAGGTAGACTCTGCTCTAGAAAGGCTCAATGACAGCTAAACCACTGCACAATCCTTAGTATTGTTGCCAGTAGTAGAAAAATGTCACCATCAGTTTCATCAGTTCAGCGGTAACTTCAGGGAGTTGGTCTAAAGAGGGTGGCAACTATTCTAACCGCTGGCAAAGCAACATGTACAGTTTATTTGGGGCTGCGGATGCGGTGCTGGCAGACAACTTGCAGGCCGGTAGAGATAACAGTTCTCCATTTCCTTCCCTGCTGCAATGGGTGGCAAGCCACATTAGTTTTGCTTGGCTAACCCATGGCGGGCACAATCCAATATTTCCTCCCCAGTTGGAGATCCATTACTTGACACAAATGAGTTTTTCAGATGGATCAAAGGGATTGCACCCTACCCTTCATATGTTTTCACCCCATTTACCTCTCACACTAGAATCTACTTTCGAGAAGCACTTAAAATCCTGATGCAAAAAAGTACTACTTTTGCTCTCCTAAGGTGCCATTGAGTATGTACCATGTTTTTCCATGTCCCAAAAAAGGCTGGAGCCTCAGCCTCATTCTAAACCTTTGCCCTCTCAATTCAAGATTCTCATGTTAGTTCAGGTTCTGTCTACTCATGACTCCGGAGACTGGGTGATGTCCTTGGACCTGCAGTACACATTTTCCTGAACCCGTCTTGAAGTCGCAAATGCATTACCTGTGGTTCAAGATGGGCCAAGAATGCTTACAATTTAACATGCTCCCTTTCACCTTACCATGGCCATTTTGGTGTCTACAAAGTGATGGGGAGTCGCTGTATTTAAAGCTACAGGGACACAGCATTTTACAAGAGGCCTTTTCTTGCAACTGCCTGTCTAACCAGCTCCAACTGGACCTTCCCTGGGCCCTGGTTCTGGCATCTTCTGGAGTAAGTCTTGATGCCCAAGATCTGGCATCATTTGCTGTGCCAAAATGCCCTCCTAACATCAAATCTCCTGAAACTTTTTGGCCCCAAAGACCAGTGAAGAACTGGGACCAACCTGCCTAACCAATCCGTAGCTTCATTACCGTTGGCCTGTAGAATCAGGTCGCTCCCACTCAGAGCTCTTACTCGGCTGCAAATCCACTTCAGCTGGAACTCGCAGAGAAAGTATCCACCTCATGGATTCCTGTTGGGCTACAGCCTTGCCCCACCAGATCAATCCGAGCTCTGAAAAAGTGACAGTCTTCACTGGGTGAAGGCGCCAAAGAATCTGACTGGTGAAGGACCTTCCTTGGGCCCACAATTCCAGTTCATTCCACTCTGAGGTTTCTCTCCAAAAGTCAGTGGTTTCCCCAGGACCTCATCACATGGCTTTCTGACCTTATGGAGGCTTTTTTTGCTGCAAGCTGCTACCCTGCCCCACTGAAGGTTTAGGATTACCATTTCAGAGACTAAGTAAGAAGGCAAAACTTCCAACCAGACAAACCTGTTTTCTGTAACCGAACCATGCTCCAATGCGGTCAACCACAAATTACGCTCTAGGTACCGGTCTACCACAATCTGTTGACCATGGTTAACACAATGATTTTTGATGCCATTTTTGACCTTAAACTTTAAAAATTCATGTATCCTGTTCCCTTTATTGAACTTTTGTCATTTTGGTGTCATTTTATTTAATGCAATTTACTATATTTTTCTAAATTTTCTTTTTTTTTTGCTGTGCTTTACTTTTATTACTGTTTTGGTATTGCATATTTTACACATTGCCTCGAAGTTAAGACTGGAGTGTCTGCTCTTTGCCATAGCTACCAGGGTGCTGAGCTCGGGTTAATTTAGTCCCTTTTGCGATTCTTACTAACAAGGATTGTGATTATTGCTTGTGGTGGGTACATACCCCCACCCCCCAACTAATACTCCAAATTTCCTACAATAAACACCTAAAATGAAGATTGGTAGATGATGCATTATAACACTTATAAAACATGTTGGTTGTAGCAAGCAAATAATTGACTATTACTGATAACCCAACATCTCCTATTAAGAACATTCTGAGCATATCTACAAATGTGACTATGCATACAATTCTATTGCTCCTACCTTTAAAAGATAGCTGATTAGGCCACTTGATAGTGCAGCAATTTGATTTCTTAGAAAGCAATCTAAAATCTCTCCTTTGTACAAAGAGGGCTTGGCAGATGTGAGTCAGGTGCTCTATCTCGGGGACCCATTTGGCATTTTTACCTGCAACAAACCATACTCACTGACAGATCCTTAATGTTGAACGGAAGAGCCAAAAGCCAATCTTCACATTCTTGTCTAATATGTCCAGACAAGCATAAAGTCAATGACTAATAGTAGAGGAAGCAGGGATGTGGACAGTTAATTTGCTTGTTATGTAGTGTTCGTTAAAGAGGTGGGTTTTCATCTCTTATCTAATTTAGAACCGCATTTGGGCGGCCATGATGGATACAGGAATGTTTCAGATTCTGGGTGCATAGATAGAAAAGGCCTGCTGTCTTGTTTTTTTGTTTTTCACACTTAATCTGCAGTTTGATTGATGGTTCTCGGCACACCCCAGTTAGATCAGAGATACTGAGGTTTTCTCCACAATAAGCAGGGAGATGGTTGTAATTGCTTTGTAAATGATGCATCTAGTTTTGAAGATGATGCAGGCCAGTAAAAGGAGCCAAAGGAGTTCCATCAGAAAGTGTTTGATTTGCTCATATTTCTTCAGGCTGTGGATAGGATATGCTGCATTATGTAAAATGCAGCTAAGGGGTGCCAGTGTAAAGTCTGGGAGGCCTTGGAATAGGGCATTATCACCATCCAGATACAAGAATTTGAGGACTTGAAAAGCAGTTCTGAAACTTTTCTGAAATGGTTTCTCTTTGGAGAGCTAGTACTGATCTATTTTTTTGTTAGCAATGTGTTCCTAGAGGATGTAGTTGGTAACCAAGTCAAATCCAAGTGACATGTCATTCAGCAGCCAATGTCAATACCTTCACACCAGTTGGAAAACAACTTGAGTCACACAACTCCTAGTGTACTTGAAGTTACTAACCTAGATGCCCAAGCATTTTATGGTTCTTGTCAATGTGCATTATCAAATACTGACAGACTTTTACTCTATCCATTCTAACATGTTAATAAACCATTAAGCTGGAAGAGTCAGAAGAATCCATAATTTTTTTGTTTAGGATAAATTGACAAGAAATTTACATTAATACCATGACGTGCTGCACACAGCCTTTATTGGCCATAAGACCTTTTCGAGGATTATCAACTCCCTGGTTTTGAGGGAAGCTGCTGAGTTGTAGTAAGAATTATTGAGGAAAGGGTCAAAGCTTCCATGTGACTCAGGCATCACTGTGGGATGTTTTTTGCAGAAGCCTTGTCAGTATATCAAAGATTTATTTGGTCCGATCTGCACTGGATCAACTCGTTTGAATGAGTATCTATAATCCACAATACACAAATAATTTGGTTTCCATTGTTGATAAAGCAGCTGCTGCTAAGTGATCCAAAGTGGAACAACTGTGCTGTAAGCCTACCTGGATGTAATCTATCAAAATATTTTTTTAGACTCATTGCTGAAGATGTGTCTATTTTTTGTTTTTTATCTTTCAGTGTGACGCCCCAAGCGTGATGGGTATGGCCAGATGTAGGTCCCGTGCTCACTGTGTTACTCTGGACCAAGCCACACTCAGTTCAAGAGCCCCAATCAGGGCAAAACAGTTTGTTTGCTTGTGTTCTGGTTCAGGGAGGGCCTGGCAGTTCAGGTGGAAATATTCATATTAGGACAGGGTCTAGACTGATTTGAATATGCTGGGTCCAAACTAAGGTGGCATGGTGGGTCAAATGACGGATTCGGATGTGGCACAGAATAATTGGTAGTGCCTGCAATTAATTCAAGCATTCCACCCTATACTCTTTTTTTATTTTTTTATTTCTGTTTTAGTTCGGAACCATAATCTAGCCAAGATATTACTGTATCTAGAAGAGAAACAATCTATTTTTAGGAAGAAGATTGCCCCCTTTTTGTAGATTGGCTTATTTATGGAGCCCTTATATGATAGGGTAATAACACCCTAATTGAAAATACAATTAATAACATAGTGGACACAGATATTTGGATCTTTCTTAATGGTACTGGTTGGTGTCCAATTGAACCTTGGTGATCCAGATAATGGCTTACTTGAGAAAATAAGATTGATGATTTAATCTGTAGTTAGTTTAATCAGAAGAGGTTACCCATTTGGGACTTCAAATCAATTTAAATTAATCTTTAATATTTTCATAGAGTGCCCGTAAACAATTCCAATGTTTTGGGCCAGGAAAAACTTATTTTGTTGATATTTTGCAAGAAAGCTCTGGTCTTCTCACATTTTGCATTTTAAACATTTTCATCCAAGCCTCCTCATTACTGAGCTCTGAGTGAAGTGACTGAGCATAAATCAATTTAATGGCCTCATCATGGCTATGGGAGCAAGTGTGGGTCGCAATAGGTCTCTAAATGCACTGAATTATAAATTCAAGTTGATAATAATTAGCAACATTTACTTTCATGAGGGATTTTTTGTTAATTAACTTTGGATCTGAGATAGTGCTAGAATACGACCAAAGAAAGCAACTAGGCCCAAAACAAAAAGCCGAAATTGATGTTTGTTCAATTAGAAATTACGATCTCCAGTGCATTTATTTGAAGTGAGGGCCATAGATTGCTTACCTTCCTGTTTGAACAAGCATCATCTAATTACACGACTTGTTAATAAAATTCACACACTAACTCTTCTTTCTAATCTCCCCATTTGGAGGTGAAACCGAAGTACAAGAGTCTGGGGGCTGTGCTGGCACTTTATTTGTGGGATTATGAGCAACAAATTACAAAAATGAAAATCATTCAAATATAAAGATCTATAAAATGTTAGGTTGAAAGGTTTGGTCCTCCTTGAATTTTCTGTTATGAACTTAAATCTCTAGGATAGTAAAACAATTAAAGATGGTCATATCCTGGGGAAACCACTGTGGGACATAATGGGTTGTTCAAACAAGCATGTTCTAACTGATCCTTGCCCTTCCCGGAGTCAATCAAATTTGACATTGGAATAGATGGACACCATTGGATCTGAGGAATTTACGTTAAGATTGAAGCCTATCCGGAACACCCCCACACCTACGGACCACGCACGAAACATCTGCATCTTAATGGACTACTATCTCACAATGAACTTAAAGATCAACCCCACATGCTTCACCTGCTTCAGAAGACCTTCAGATGGATTCCTGCCGAATACAGAAAGACAGTCATTCAATCACTTATCAGCAGCAGATTCTACCACGGTAACGCATTCTACGCCTGCGTCACCCAGAAACTCTTCAGAAAAATACAGAACTTTCAAATCACTGCAGCCAGACTGGTCCTCAAGATCTCCCACTGCAGCCACATCACAGAACACCTGTGAGAACTCCACTGGCTCCCATTCAACAAGACACACTTAAGCTCCTCACACACGCCTACAGAGCCCTCCCTGACGCAGGACCAGCATATCTGAAACTCCGCCTCTCATTCCTCATACCCACCAGACACCTCCGCTCCGCCCAACTGGCCCTGGCCACCGTCCCACGGATCTGCAAGACCAGGACCTGAGGAAGATTCTTTTCCTACCTCACTGGCAAGGCCTGTGCCTCTCCACCTAAGGCAAGCCCCGTTGCTGACCCAATTCAGGAAGGATCTCAAGACCTGGCTCTTCTACTGAACACCAGCGCCCAGATGAGCCAGCAGCCCCTATCCATCCCCTCAGCGCCTTGAGACCCACACGGTTGAGTAGTACTGCTATATAAACCTTGATTGATTGATCAGCCAATTGTTTCAAACATAATGGAAATTAAACTGTCCACTGATATCAATTCACCAAAATACCAGGAGCAGTGGAAGTGACATGACACATGCTTTGACCTCACTAACTTCACAGGAAGTGATATCATATGCCCTTTGATCTTGAATACCATGATCTTGATACTACAATTGTATTCCAAGTGTAAAATATAGTTATTACATTAGAAGCAATAAACATTTAAAAATATTGATTATCTACACCTTTAGTCTTCTGAATCATATAAAGAATAGGAACTGGTATTGGTTTGAATTACTCCTTATTGTTAGATTTGTGATCATTAAAAAGGCACTATCACTCTTGTGAGCACCAGTGTTGAAGGGTTAATTCAAAAATGACTTCAACGTGTTTCGGGTTTTATTTGTTTCATTTTATGCTGTATTCTATAGAACGTGCATTGCCTTGAAAAATGTATTTAATTTCTAGAACTGAAAGTGTGATGTCCCAGTTGGAGCTGAGGAAAAAGGGTCAGGCAGATCAGGTAGATTACCCCTTTTCAAGGTTTGCCCGGCGTTAGCCGCCTCTCACCCAACTCACGGTTACCAAATAAAGAGGCAGGCGCTGGAGACTGGAAGGCAGGAAACAGAAGTTTTATTCCGACGGAGCAGAACACGTCAAATCAGACAACAGGGTATCTTCTCGAGGTGCTCTAACCGCATCTCTGAGGCCTGGCCTCTTATACACAGGTTTATGGCTTTATTACATTTGACATCCGTGGTATTGCTTTGAAGTTAAAAAGGCATCTTTGGAATCCCCGGTTCAGGCCCGTTCTCACACATATCTACAGTAGAGGTCCCCACCCAAATCTCAGCATGATGGCTATCGTGCAGCTTGACATTCCGCTGGGAACAGGAATGTGGGCGATCGGTCGGATCTAGGGGTGTGAAGGTATTGATTAATCCCCGCTCCTTTGATGTGGGGCGAGGTCCTACTGTAGGGGGCAATAAACTGCATCTGTTGCGCTAGTTGATGGCCTGGGGTCAGGCCGGACAATCGGGCAGGGAGGAAGAGGTTATCAAAAGGGCCTGTTCTATGAATGAGATGAAAGAGTGAGGGGGGTTCAGCACGGGATGTGGCTTGGAGACCGGGTCGCGCTGGAGGTGCGTTTATGACCCAAGCAGGAGAGACCGGGGGCTGTCGGGGATGCTTGCGAGGCTGGGGAGTGAGGGGGAGAGAGATAGACGCTGGCTATCGGGAGTGGGCAGAGAGGCCATGGCAATCAAAATGGTTGTTGCTTACGCACACGTATGGATCTGAAAATGGACACGATGGCGCCGATAATGTTTACGCCACAATCCAGATTTTAACAGAGCTGCAGAAAGTAAATTGTATCCATGAAGGCAGGGGGGTACCTTTTGCTCTTGGAATTGCTTTTATCAACTCTGGAGGTAGGGATTGCAAGAGCAGTTCCAGGAGTTACGTGGAGCAGGCCAGGGGGTAAAAGTTACTACATCTGGTGACTTCTAAATGACACCCATGCTGCTGTCACAAAAAGTAACTAAGTTTCACAGAACCACTAAGAGAAAGTTTAATGTTTAAAATACTATCTGATGTAGCAGGAATTGACAGGAACATTTCTAACTGAAGAAGCTGTGACATAAATTGCAAGCATGAAATGCCAAATATTATGCTTTGCAGGTTTTTCAAATGCAGGACAGTGTTAATAAATAACAACCTAAAGTTCTGGGTTTCATGAACGTGCAAAGCTTTATAACTGATAGAAAAAAAATCTGAATCCACGTTTGCATAATTCCTGTGTAATCATGCTATTTTCCAAAACACATTAAAAGTTGGGTCGCTAAGTGATTCTGTCCAATGAGGCTTCATGAAAGTAGTCTAGGAATTTTGCTAGCTTAAATTGTCCTCTAGGCTAGGTGGTATACCAACTCATTCCACCTAGCCTGTGGAAACATGCAAAATAAAAGTTACATCTTTTAATAATGTCCTAATCAAGTTTTCAGAAACAGAATTGTTTACAATTCAACCCGTACTGGCCCTCCTCAGACATGAGGATTTTTTTCTTTGGAACTGATGCGAGTGGCATTTTTTGTATAGGGCCCCGGGGGCTCAATGGGCATGTGCACCCATTGTTTGTGACATAGGACACTGAAGTATTACAGAAGGGACGGCAGATTCTTGTGCTGCCCATTCTATTATACAGATGTTTTTATTTGAGAAGTTTTATATAGCGCTGACCTGACCAGAGGGTATCTGAGCGCTGTATATCAGTTACAGAGCAGGACAAAAAATAATACAATGATGCAGAAAATCCCGTAGTAAACATACTAATAAACGACAATGACTAAGAGTTCAGGTTCGTGGTCTAGCCGACGCAGCGTCGGAGCAGGGTGAGGAGTCGACTTCAGCGCTCCCACTGCTCCTATCGGTTCACTAGGGATTGATCAAGGAACAGGATTTTAAGCTGACTTTTGAATTTACCAAAGGAGGGAATGGTTCTGATGTGAGGGGAATAGAGTTCCAGATTTTGGGTGCATTTCTGGCGAAGGACCTGGTCGCGTTTTTTTTTGTTTTCGTGATTTCAGCGGGATGAGTAGTAGGGTTGTAGAGCTTCGGAGGTTCCTGTTATGACCTGATTTCTTGAGTTTGGCAGCAAGGTATTCGGATTTGCCAGTGTGTAGGGCTTTGTGTGTGAGGCAGGCTGTTCTGAAGTTCGCCCGCATTTCTACTGGGAGCCACTTGAGTTCTCTGAGTGCAGGTGAGATGTGATCAAACTTCTTGATTCCGGTGACCATTCTGGCAGCCGCGTTGAGAGTTGTTTGAAGAGTGGCAAGATGTGATTTAGCTATTCCCGAGAGGACTGCTTTTTCATAGTCTAATCTTGACAGCACCAATGATTGGGTGGCTTGTTTGAGATCTTAGGGCGGGTTGAAAGGTTTTATTTTGTTCAGTAGCTTCAGGTTGAGGAATGCGCTCTTAGGCGAGTTCTTAATGTGTTTGGTTATGTCGAGTTTCGGGTCTATTGTGATGCCTAGTGATTTAAGAGTCGGCCAGGGTGAGGTTCCTATTAAGCGCATCCATGGCTTTTAACAATTTGACCATTTGGGGGTACTCTTCTTTGTTCGATATGAGGAGTAATTCAGTTTTAAGTGGTTACTTGACAGCCAGAGTTGCACTTCCCTCAGTATGCTGTTGAGTTTTTGAATGTCTTTAACAGAGGAGATTTCCAAGTAAATCTGAGTATCAGCGTATAGGTGGAAGGGAATGTTAGCTTTTTTGAGTAGGGTGGTGAGGGGTTCAATATTAATGTTGAAAATACAGATCATGCCATATAGCTCGGGCATGATCTGAAGATGGAGATGCATTACTAGCATGGGGGATGTGACCATATACAAGTTAAAGAAACACTTTGCCTCTGCACCTGTACTGTATTGTGGATGTGGGTCCAGAGGAAAAGAGAATGCCGGGATGTGTACTGACTGTGCAGCAAAAAACAGTTGTGTACTGTTGGCACACCCCCTGAGGGTAGTCCGCTCGAGAGTGCAAAGGTGATCTCCCCCACCCCGAAGACAAACATCCCCCTGACGGGGGGTACGATCACTACATGCGCCTGCAGAGTGATGTATTTCACTAATGCACAAGTTTGTTGTATTATGCTACTAGCATTTATGAAGCTGACCTACACTGGTCCATTTCCTGGTGCTTGGGTAACAAACATTACATGCTGCTCATAGTTTTAATCATATGCTTGTCTAAGGATCCATATTTTTAGAAGTTGCCCAAGTATGGTTTAACAAGGTAGTCCTAGTTTCAAATGGGACAGAGTTCCAAATGTGGGGGCAAGTACAAATCTGGAGACACAAAGTATCATCTTTTTGAATGAAGGAATAGTAAGATTCAAATGAATGGATCTCCGGTTTCGAGTAGGTGTATATATTTTGATACTGGCTGATCTAAAATCTGGCATGCTGCATAAAGGGATTTAAAAATAATGCAGCCAGTCTTGAAAATGTTGTTCTATCTGCAGCCAATATAGATTCCCCATCGGGGTGATGTGGCAGTGGCAGGGATGTTAGTATATTAACCTGGCTTCCAGGTTTTGTACTATTTTTTGCTAGTTGTAGTCTACTGTTGAGGCCCTTTGGGAGGCCTAGATGAAGAGTTTGCATAGTCTGTCCTCGAGATAGCTAAAGCCATAATGACCCCATGAGAGCTTTGAAGGTGAAGCATTTAGCTATCTTTCTGACTTGGGAAGTTACACAAAGCTGGACTAAATTCCTGCCCCTATTTGGGGTCTCATATACGGGTTCTTGCCAATGGGAACTCCAAGACTTTTAACTGAGCTCTTAGATTGGGGTGGAGGTGCTGATTGTGGCTGGTCAGTATGTGGAGTTCCACAAGTCACGCTTGCTTCTAGTTAAGACAATCTGTCTTGTCGGAGTTAAATTTTTGTCTGTTGCTGTTCATCCAATTGCGGATTAACATCGAGTTTTTAAATTTTTCTTTGGATTCTGGGGAATTATAGATAGGAAAAAGCAATTGGATATTGTCTGTGGAGTTGTAAATTCTGACCTTCATTTTTTTCAAGGAGTGTACTAAGGGGCATATGTACAAATTAAAAAGATGGGGGACAAAGAGGACTCTTGGGGTACTCAACACGTTAATTGGACCTTGGAAGACCTCAAGGGGGAATAACTGGACTAATTGAAATCGGTCCTTTACAAAGGAGATAATCCAATTGAGCACTGTGCCTTGCAATCCTGCGGCTCTGACACAATCCACCAGAAGTTCATGACTTACTGTGTCGAAAGCCGATGAAAGATCAAGAAGAACCAGCATCTGGGTAATATCCCTGTTGGCTTCTTCCTGCATGTCATCTACAACTAAGATGACTGTTTCAGTAGAATGGGCTGGCCAGAACCCTACTTGATGGGGTCGAGCCAATTGGTTTTATATAGGATAGGTTAGGATCGGATAGTCATTTTTTTCATGTTTTTATTGGTTTCACAATAATAGTCACATACATTTACAATCGAGAGTTCTGCATAGGCCACATTTACACATAAGTTGTCCGGGAACGGCAGTAGCTACATTTAGGGCACAATCAAGTGTCTCTTCAGTGTGTTGCAGTGCCAGTTCTACTGATCGGGAAATACATAGGTCACCCCTGTAGGTGTTCCACTTACCCCACTTTCTGTCCCATTTCTTGGGACACCCTCTCGCTTTGAACACCTCTTTTTCTGCTAGCATGCATTTGTTGTATTCTCTGACCCATACTCTGAGTGAAGGTTTGTCCACCACCCCCCACCTTCTCACTATCTCCCGCTTAACCAGAGTATATCCCAGTGTTGTAAATTGCTGTTCTATGTCTGTTATGTCAGTCTGTTCCCACATGTTGAGGAGCCCAAGTCTAGGTGGAGGATAGTCATTTTTTAAAGCGCTCAAATGCCGTGGGGTCTTGGCGCTAGGTGGGAGGGATACTGGGCCGTAAGAGCTGATTGTTTAATTTGAGGGAAACAGCCAGGACTTCAGCGTTTTCCTAAAAATCTGCTGGCTAGGTTGAAATCTCATGGTAGAAGGCAATTGGTTCCATAACTTGGCTGCACAGTATCCCCCCCCCCCCCCCCATCTCGCTCTACGAGTTTTAGGGGTATGGATAAGACCCGTGTTAGTAGATCTTAGAGTTCTGGTGGGGTATACCATGAGAACATGCTCTGGATCTCCACCGCACCACCTCCATAGAGTGCCTTGTGCACCAGACAGAGGGCCTTAAATTCAACTGGTTGCTGGACTGTGATCCAGTGAAGTGCCTTTATGCCTGCCGAGGTGGAATGGCTGCAGCGTGTTGCAGTGATTGTAATTTCATCCTCTGAGACTTGTCAATGTCCATGAAAAGAGCGTTGCAGTAGTATAATTTTGAAAGAGTTTTACGAAGCTCCTGCGGAATGAAAGGAAAGATCTTCCGGAAGATCTTCTGTAAGCTCTTAAGTAAGAAGAAGCAGGAGGAAGTCCAACAATAAACCTGGGCAGAGAAATTGAGCTGATCGTCAAAGATCACACCTAGGTTTTAACCTTAGCGGTAGGGCAGGGATATTCATCTGCCTCTGTCTGCCACCAAGGATGGTCCACACTGATTGGCGCAGTGTGTGTCATGTTGGTGTTCATGCCTGTAAACTCGGGGATGACAATATAGGAAGGAGCATAAGCATCTGGCAACACGTGCCTCTAGTACCTTCACTACATAAGGTAGCAAAACGAGCATTTACAATGCAATTGGTCTCGCCTTTGGGCCCGTATATGTATTTAGCTATGCAGCACATTAGCCTGGGTGCTGAAACATCTACTTTTCTTTAACATTGAGAGAAAGCAAGCACCAAACTGCATGACAAGCCAGGTATGGGGACACATGGAGAGAAATATTGCCTTTCAGCGGGAAATGGTATAGTCCAAAGCTCTGTTTTTTATATAAAATCAGGGTTTTCTGTGGTCATATAACTGAAAATACAAGATTTGAAAAAATATTCTTGTCTATGGGTGCTCGTGGAAGACGATTTCTATGAACTGGAATCTAGAGAATGCTAAAGTGATTCTGTTTTTTTACTGACCTCTGCTGGTCGTTTTCTCTCAAGAAAGTTAAATCGAGCCAGTTGAACAGGGAAAAAAAGTCTCTAAGCGGAACAGACAAGTCCTAGGGCTGATCTCCAGAGCCCACAAAGTACATACACAAAAAGTATATACTGAAGTATATAAAAGAGGTCTCAAATGCTCAAACTAAAAATAGGGTGATAATTTTTCTTGTAAGGTAGTTGTTCAGCGGCTTTCTTTAAAAGTGGGACCACTATCACCTGCTTAAAAGAGCTGGGGACAATACCTTGCCTCAAAGTTAAGGAGGGATATAGCTGAGTCAGTGAAGTACGAAAACTTCTTTTTAGACCTTCAGAAAGCAGGTATCATTAGGGAGTCTGATTTCACTTTAGTCAGCGGGTCAATGAGGCACATCTTGCTGATAGCGGGAATCTCAGGCATTATAGTCTGGTTTCTGTCTTCAATGGTGGTTAACAAAGTGGAAAGAATTTGGAGGATACTATCTTTAATCATAATCTTGTCGATAAAGAAGGAATTGAGTGTGATGCATAGTCTGGATAGGCAGGATCGGTATGATCACAGTCTGGATTTGATCATTCGGACACAATTCTGAACATTTCCTTTGACTTGTTTGCAGAGTTTGATTTTATCTGAAAAGAAGGCGGATTTCGTTTGTAATATTCGTTTTTTATATTCTTTAAGATGTAATTAGTAAACTTCCCTTTTGTCAGGTAAATAGTTATTCCACCATATGCTTGGCACAACGCTGTTAGAGTTTGGCTAATTTTAAGTCTTCCGAAAAACATTTTGATGTATCATGAACCCTGGCCAATCTGGATTTCCAGAGGAGGGAATGTGTATCGCTGGCTTCTGTTAACAAGATTGTATGTCCTTCCTCATATTGGTCCAATCTGACATTTGTAGTATGTAGAAAGGTTGCCAAAGATTTTCAGAAGGGGTTAATATCAACTTGGGCCCAGTTTCTTGATCAAATTCCTGTACTTGGAGGGGGTTTTGAAAGGGCAGGCCGACAAGAGAAAATGTAATTAGGTAACGGTCCGGTATTAAGACAGGGCATGACCGTGAGGTTAGATACAGTTAAATTAGAGGACCAAACCTGATCTAGTGTATGGCCTTTGGTATGGGTGGGTGAGAACACATGTTCAAAATCCAAGCTACTGAGCAAGTCAGTTAGATCTGTAGATGACTGCCCATCCATTACTTTATTTGCCCAGTAGTTTAAGTCACCAATCATCAGTACTTTCAAGTAGGCTATTGGTAAAGAATAAATGTGTTCCGCAAGATGTTTGCTTGTACTCTAGGGGAACCATATTGCCAGTAATAGGGCCACTGTACCGGTTAGTGTCCGGCGCACCAATTTGAAACTGCTACCAATTTGTAATGTGGCTTTTGTGTGGCCCTAAAGAGCTACTTTGGGTCTTTAATTCAATGGATGATGGTGCAATAAATGCTAATTAACATTTTTCCTGTTGGGGCAATAAAGTGCTTGATTCCTTTTACTTGGGATTTCTAAAATGTTAAATAGTAGCATGCTTGACATATTTATTTATATAATTGTGCAAACCTGTGTATAACAGCAAGGAGTTTAACGGACACTTTTTTTTAGCAGTATCCACATTCTGCAAAATTCCATTATTCTGCAATATTGTGCACAAATCTATGAAGGGTACATATTGCAGAAGGGTAAATATGAACCTCATAAAGCAATTTCATGATTATGCAGAGCTTTCAATAATCCAATCCAGTCGGTATGGTTAATCTGGATTTCTTTGCATAGCAGCAGTAAATGTAAATGTAAATGTGTAGGACTTGTAAAGCGCATAGCTGCCCGTAAGCGTCCCGGCGCTTGCTTAGGGAACCCGTCCTGGTATTCCCCTGTGAGAAACCCCGGCAGGGTGTCCAAAAGGTGAAAGCCAGGCATCCCGCCGCGAGGGGCCGTAGTGGAAATTAAGGAAGCTATTGCCCAGAGTTGCAGAGTGTGACCCCGTGAGTTGAGTAGGCACCAGAGCGAGAATTGTCGAGTCCGTGGAATTTTTGAGCCCGAGACCCGCCAAGGCGGGGAATCGAACCCTGGTCCTCGGTCGATCTCAGCTTCCGGGTCTGCCGCCTCTAACCACTGAGCCACGCTTCTCCACCTTATTTTTATTTTTTTTTGGTTTGTGTTTGGTTTGGTGTTTGGTGGTCCTTTTTTTTGTTTGTTTGGTCCCTCGTCTGACACTGAGAAACGAAAATTATCTGGGTAGCTACTACCTAGGAAATACTTTCATTCTTTATAAATAGCATTTATTTGCAGTGTTTTTAATGCCGAGGTGGAGAGGGATTACTGAAATTAACCTACACACAGATGGGAATGAAGACAAAGTAGATCATTCTTTTGCCTAACCACCGAATTCTGACCGGACCTGAGGGGTCGCTTGTAGATGCCTTCTTGAGAGTGGATGGGACCTCTCGTTTAACTTAAACTATCTACTACCCAGAGAGCGGCCCTCTCTTACACGACGAGACTTCTGCACTTTTACCTTGGCCAACCTAGCATCCACCAATATAAAATGTTCTGTGACGGTTAATGTTTGATACCGACATCCAATGCCTGTAGGCTGCTAGTTTCTCATGCTGGCCCAATACCTTGATATTTTATCTTGCATCACATCTCCTTAAATTGCCATGCATAAATATGAATTTGTGGTATAAAATGATGTAAAATGATGACCTGCTTTACTTGCATTGACATTTTGTAGCACTGTCAAAGTGTTCTTATCCAGTTTACTTAATTTCCTTATATTGACCTTGGAAGACTGACTTGTACCTTGAATGTAGTACATTACTGTCGGATGGCAATAGGAAATTCTGAGATTTAATGCTTATAAAATCTTGACACTGTAAGACACACAACAAAAACAAGCTTTACCAAAGCCATTAAATCATAGCAGTGAAACATATCCTTTGGGTTGGTAAGCCACTGCAAATGTGTTTGCACCTGCGATGACCATGTTGGAATGGGATTCAATAGAATATTAGAAATGCATTAAAATATTGCCGTCGAGGAAGGACACATATCCAAAAACTCCTATGTGCCAAATGCATGCACGTTTGCAGATGGCCATCTTGAAATAATTAAAAATTAAAAAAAAGGTTTATATTTATATTCTAGGTTAGCGTTTCCATAGGAAGGGGGTTTTTGTGTTGCTACCAACTTTAGCACTATTTGATACATCTTCCCCAAAAAGTACCAGTTTTTGCCTTGTTGGGACATGGAAAGTTTCAGAGTGATTTGTCAATTGAGGGCTGAGAAAAAAGGGGCGGGGGTCCTAAAAGGCAAAATCCTCCTGCCTTTTCCATAGCCACCTTTAGGCATCAAAAACTACTTAAGGAATTACACCAAATTTGATTGGAAGCTAGATCTTGGTGCACAGATTGTGCTTTGGTGTGAATCTGTTTAGTGGTTTTGAGGAATTGAGGTTAAAAAATCTTTGCATCCCTGGACCGTTGGGTTCAAGGGACTCTGGTGAGTCTCTTGAACCCAAATTTAAAAAATAGAGCGTTCTGATTAGCCCAGGGAGCTTTTTTCCCTTGAGTCATTTGGTCCCCGGGAGTCATACTCTGGCTAATTGGCTGCCAGCAACATAAGAAAAATGTTGCTGACTGTCATTACAGGACTCTGGGACTTAGTCTCTTGTCCTGAACCTTTAAAAAAAAATCATAGGAGCGGGCAATATAAGGGTTCCCTGGCCCCCTAGGCCCAAATGGGGGGTGGGGGGGCAGAGGGAGCCCCGAGTGAATTCTGTAAATAAATGCAAATTTTTTCCATGATCCCGCAGAATTGCGGCGAGAAAAAAAATTGTGGCCCTGGGACTCAATCCCCCTAATAAATGTGGGAGTGAGGTACACACACCCTCAACCCCCCCCCCCCCCCCCCCTCCCCGGCAAATTCTGGCCTTTTTTTTTTTAAGGGGAGTGGGGTTGTGTGACCCTCTTACCTCAGCCTATAATGGCCTGTGGGGCCCCAACCCCCGGAGCCGACTCACATACCGTGTCCCAGGGAGCCCACCCCAAGGACACAGTGGTTTCCCTGCCTGCACCTGTGCGGCCAGGGAAACTGGTTTGCTTCCTTCTGGCAGGAGATTTTTTTTTCAATCTCCTTCCTAACGCGAGCAAACACAAACTCTACTCCAAGCTGGTGAGAGCCTTAAAAATGTTTGCGCCGGCTGGGAGCAGAATTGTATTCTTTTTCTCTGCCCACACAAGACCCCTCTGGTTTTCTTTAAATTTGGGGTCTCCAGCCCTAATTAGGGCAGGAAGGGGGTGTCCTCACACCCTCCCTTTATTAATTACTCTGCACTCTAGGATGGGGTCACCAGGGCCGAATAAGGCTTGGTGAGGAGGGTGCCCATGCGCAACACTTTTTTTAAAATGTATTTGGTCACTGGGGATAAGTCCTTGAGGCCTATTAGAGCTTGGAGGTGGGAGCTGAGCACCCCTGTCCCCTTGAATTTTAGACTGAGGTGGGATCCCTAGGTCCAAGAAGGCTCCGGAGGGAGACTGCATGGCCTGAACCCCTTTTCTTATTGTATGCTGTGGCTTTGGCCCCATTTGTTTTATTCTGGTTTAGTTTATTTTTAATTATTGTTTGAGCTCTACATTAGTGTTAACTAGGGTTTTTCCCCCGCGTTACCTGCTCACCTTTCCCGCCGCTGCTGCCCCTGAGGCCCCACCCCCTGATCCAGCCCCTCTCCTGCCTCCCTTCCGCTGCTCCTGACCCCCTCTCCTACATATGGCAACTGCACACACGCAGAGGCCACGCCGCTGACGCGCCGAAGACGTGCCTAAGGCAAGCCCGTCTGCACCCGTCCACGACCAGCGCCAGGAACCCTGGTTCTCCTAGAACCCTATGCTACGACTCGACCACCCTCCACCCACTCAACCCCAGAAGACACATAGACTGCGTAGTATCCTCGCCTACCACCACCCATGGGCAGGTCTCTTACAAGCCCTGCCGCAGTTCCTTCACCATCGACAGCTCCCACGACTGCCGACTGCCCGCCCGATGCACGCACCACAGAGGGCCTGATTTGCATTCTCATCGTGCGCTCCCTGCACCGACATGCCGTTGAAATCTGGGAACTGATCGACACCCTCTCACCCGACATCACCTTCACAGAGATCTGGACGAACTCCACCTCCAGCCCCAATATTGCCACCACCATCCCCGATGGCTACAAGTTCCAGAGAAAGGACCTCCTGCACCGCCCAGGACGGGGACCCGCCATCGTGCACAAGACTGCCATCTGACTCTCCACCTCCAGCTCGAGTGACCACCAGTCCAATGCTGAACACCTCCACTTCCAGGTCCAGACGAGCCCCAGGACCACGCTACGTGGCACCCTCATCTACAGAACGTAAGTACCCCGCAACGACCATCGCCGAGCTCGACGCACCCCACGCCATGACCTCCACTGTCTACATCCTACTCGGGGACATGAACTTCCACCTCGACAACAGAAATGACCCAGACTCCATCACGGTCCTCGCCAACCTAGAACTGAAGATGCTCGTCAACACACCCACCCACAGAGCAGGTCACACCCTCGACCCCATCTTCGCTGGAGGAACTAACATCGCTTCAGTCGCACCACCCAGCCCCCCTGGACAGACCCCCACTGCATCCATTTCACCTTCAACACCACCACCGCACACAAGCCCGCCCCATGCCTGCCATGACAGAACTGGAGCAAGGTCACAGAGGAACTCCTCAACACCACCCTCCGCCAAAACACCCTCGTCACCACGACCGACAGCAACATCGCAGCCAGGGAATTTCACAGCTGGATCTCCCTCTGTGTGGATAGCCTTGCACTGCTTCACCTCCCCGACACACAACGCCCTCTGAAGGCTGCCTGGTTCACCACAGAACTCCAAGATGCCAGACGCGCCTGCAGACGTCTAGAAAAACCTGGTGAAAACAGAAAACCATGGAAGCGCGGACCAGCCACAAGAACACCCTGAAAGAATACCACCAGGGCATAAGAGACACCAAACAGACCTTCATTAAAGACAAAGTCCAGATCAACGCAACTGACACCAGAGAACTATTCAACGTCATACAGCAGTTCGCAAGACCCGCCTGCGAAGCCACGTACACCACACCTTCCCAGGAACTCTGCGACAAGCTCAGCTCCTACTTCCATCATCAGATCAAAGACTTCTACAACAACTTCAGCGAACCAGCCCCAGACACCCCACCCTACCTATCACTGCCAACAAGCTGACCAT
Source organism: Lissotriton helveticus (assembly GCF_964261635.1). NCBI lineage: Eukaryota > Metazoa > Chordata > Amphibia > Caudata > Salamandridae > Lissotriton > Lissotriton helveticus. The sequence continues at coordinate 412,934,668 of NC_136057.1, read as the reverse complement.
CAGGTCTTGGGATCCCACTTCCATCAAACTCATCACCACGACCATGAAGAAAACTTACTCTGGAGCACCTACGGACCCCTGCCCATATTCTAGAGCCACCACCGCCCCTGAACTTGGTCGCACCATCAACGCCGCCCACACATCCGGCATCTGCCCAGACGACTGGAAACAGGCAGAGGTAAAACCCCTCCTCACGAAACCTACGGCGGACTTCACGGACCTCAAAAACGACCTCCCCATCTCTCTCCTCCCCTTCGCGGCCAAAGTCACCGAGAGTCGTAAGCACCCACCTGACCGCCTTCGTCGAAGATAACTCCATCCTAGATGCCTTCCAATCTGGATTCCTCAGCAACCACAGCACAGAGACCACTCTCCTAGCTGCCAGTGATGACATACGGATGCTACTGGACCAGGGACACATGGCGGCCCTCATCCTGCTAGACCTCTCCATGGCTTTTGACACCGTTTCACATCCCGCACTCACAGCCAGACGTAACAACGCAGGGATACAAGGAGTTACCCTAGACTGGATCCAATCCTTCCTGTCCGATCGAACGCAGAGGATCAGACTCCCTCTCTTCTACTCCGAATTAACTGCGGAGTCCCCCGCAGATCATCTCTCAGCCCTACGCTCTTCAACATCTATATGGCCCCACTCGCCGCCATCGACAGACAACATGGACTCCGCATGGTATCCTACGCCGACAACACTCCGCTCATTCTTTCCCTCACTAAGAATCCCGAAGACACCAGACTCTGCTTCCAACAAGGAATGAAGAATGTGGCAGCCTGGACTGAGGTCCTCATACTCGGACCCTGCTTCACGGCCTGGGTCAACACCTGGGGGCCGTCCGACCTCGGGAGTCCACCGACCACGCCTGGAACTTCTGCATCATCCTCAACTCCTCCCTCTCCATGAACCGCCAGATCAACACCTTCACCTCCACCAGTTTCAACTGCCTTCGCATCCTCCGTAAGGCCTTCAAATGGATCCCCTCTGACTGCAGAAGGACTGTCACCCACGCACCCATAACCAGCAGACTGGACTACTACAACGCCCTATAAACCGGAATCAACAAAACTCTCCTACACAGACTCCAAACCATCCAGAACGCCGCAGCCAGACTCGTCCTCGAAACTCCACGGCACGCGCACATGACCCAACACCTATCTGGCCTCCACTGTCTCCTCGTCTAGAAGAGTCACTTTCAAACTCCTCACCCACGCCTACAAAACCCTCAACATCGGACCCAAATACCTCAACAAGAGTCTCCTACACCGCACCCAAGAGAAACCTCCGCTCCGCCTACCTCGCCCTGGCTGGGGTCCCCCGTATCCACAGAAATAAAACCGGAGGAAGAGCTTTCTCATACATCGCAGCCAAGACCTTGAACGAGCTCCCCGTGAACATCAGACGCTCCCTGACCCTGCACACATTCAGGAAAGACCTCAAGACCTGGCTCTTCCACTGATCCGGAGCAGTCTCCCCCTCCCCCATACCTTGAGACCCTCACGGGTGAGTAGCGCACGATATAAACCCCCTGATTGATTTATTCATTGATAGATAGATATTTGGCCACTGGGGATGGGGTCACTGGGACCAATTAAGGGTTGGGAAAGGGGCTTTATGCCAGCCTTCTGCCTACTGTCTTCCACGGTGTTTCTTCAGCGTCCACTGGGAAGGTATAGTCCTTAAACTTTAAAATTCCAACCGCAACTTCTATAGAGACTTGTACGGAGCACACACTGCACATGCTCGCCGTGGGGTCTCTATCTACCTACCTTGGGTGGTTCTGTGGGCCCCCAGCAATTCTACGTCCTCTCAACATTGTCCTGACTTGAGTCGTGGTTCTTACACCACTTTCTAAGTATATAGTTTGGTCCCCCCCTGGGGCTCGCTGTGTATTAGTGCTATTATTTACTGTGATTCTTTGCTAAAGTATTGTGTGCTTTGTGTCTATCTCCATGTTGAAGATACTGTAACATACTAGAGAGCGTGGTATAATAATTACATATTTGTATAAATACTTTGTGTGGTTCCCTTTCATTTAATATATACTAAAAGATTGCATTCTGGTAAAACAAGCTGCTTTACACTCCTTCAAGACTAAGCCTGAAGGCTGCTCTCCACAGCTACCACTTGGATAGCTTTCTGAGGGTGTCTGAGACATCCTAAGTCACCACAGGGGTTATCTGGTCTGGTGCAAGGTGCGCACTTACATTAGTGGACATCATATACCAGGCCAACCTCTCACAGGAGTATTTACCTATAAGGAAATAGTAGTTCCTGGGTGCAAGTAACGTCGACAACGGGTCAGCCAATCAGAACACTGAGGCCGATGTTCCTGGGCAGGACAAACAGCTGAATCTGTAAGAAAGACATGTAATCAAGAGGAGATAGCTGAGCTAGACAGCAAAGCCATCCAATGCAAATGTACCCTCTATTTGAAGTAAGGGTCTGGTCAGCAGGCAGCTGAAACTTTTTGTAACAGACCGGATGATACATACTGAACTCCTGGGCTGTCTGTGTCTGTCCAGAGGATGTTAATAGATGAAAAACATCACATTGGTTTAAAGTGCAGATGATTCCTAGTAAAGTGGTAAGTCTAATTGCAACATCATCGCACTATTCCTCTTATCTTTTTTTTTTGTCCAGTGATTTAAAATTTATTGTCCATGGAAATCAAGAAAATTGTCCTGTAACTCAGATCCAAAGCTAAGACCATATTAGATATATTGTGTTACTGACCATTGATCACGTTGTTATATTGTGAGGGGCATTCGGATTACAAATCGTATGCCTTTGGTTGAACGTTTTAGACATCCAAATTGAAGAAGGTAAATGGGATAATGCGTGTGGAACAGTGGAAGGGGAAAAATCACAAAGCAAGCTTGAGGGTATTTGATCTTATTGATATGAAAACAATTAAGATGCTTATTACTAGTAACTGGACTTTTTGTTGTTGTTTAGATGTATGTGGATTTTCACCATTCGCCTCTCGGTGGCAATCAACTCGCATTGTAGGTGGAGAAGAAGCCAGGCCCAATAGTTGGCCCTGGCAAGTGACCATTCGTGTGGCAGCTCCACACCTGTGTGGTGGTACAATCGTTGGTCCAAGATGGATATTGACGGCAGGCCACTGTGTAAATGAGTAAGTTAACATCATAGTAATTAAATGCAAAGGTATTGAATCAAAGCGTTAATGATAGAGCATTGCTTCAATGCCTTTATTGCCTTTGTATCTAGACATATAAGGCAAAGTTTTGTAGAAAGTATGTGAGATGAAGTCCACTTGAATAGAAACTTTAATGCCACTCTAACATTTGGTGTGCTATGTAAGATTTGTAAATCAATTCTGTAATGTGATAGTAATTTTTGTGAATACAGTATCTTTAGAAGAGCAATCAGCAGGAAATTTGAAGTAAACATGGTATTGAACTGCTTCCTGAATCTATACGAGATTAAGCCGGTAATAAAGCGCAATTGCTGAAACGATACACCTTCTATTTCAATTTAAAAAAACATAGACTTGTCTAAGTTTGGCAGGAATATAAAACCGTAAAGCCACTAGGTCTGGCCTACAAGTTAGTGAGTCACCATTTATTGATTGTAAGTGTGAATGCTTGTGTTGATGCATGTGAGAATGATTGAATGTGTGTATGAACAGATAGATGGATGAAAGAAAGAATGATTGTGACTATTGATGGAGGTGAGTGAATGGATGGATGGATGGGTAAGTAAATGCATGGATGTGTTGGGGCAAGTTTAAGTGGGAGAAGGGGCACAGTGGGGTAGTGCATACATGCATGGATATTTAGATGGGTGAAAGTGTGGATGTATGGCAATGATGAATTAAGAGTCTTACAGCAGTGTGTGTGTGTGTCTTCTGCAGGCAGGGGCGCAGAGACAGAGAAGTGGTCATTTATGGGTTTGGGACAGTCAATGAGTAAGTGTATAGGCTGAAGAGTGAGTCAGTGGATGGGTGGATTACTGAGCGAGTGCATGAATGAAAGATTCAGTCAATATGTATTTGTAGAGCGCAGCTAATCACCTGCAAGGGTATCCAGGCCCAAAATTGCTAGGATCAGTTGAAAAGAGAGGTCTTGACTCTTTTCCTGAATTCCACCATAGAGGGTGATGTCTGGAGGTCCGTTCCAGAACTTAGCATGGTTAGAGGAAAAACGTCCTCCCCTGTAGCTTTGGCGGATGTGCAGTGGCTGTGCGAGGGAGGTGGAGCGCAGGTTTTTGGAATGTTGATGGAAATTCAGGCAGTGGTTGAGGTACACTGGTCCTTGCTCATGGAGGGGTTTGTGGATGTGTCAACATCTTGAATTGGCATTTTTCCTGAATGTGGAGCCAGTGGAAGTTACTGAGGTAGGGGGTGATGTGGGTCCGTTTGGGCTGGTTGAGGATGTCTGGCCGCTGAGTTCTGTATCCTCTGGAGTTGGGTGTTGGTTCCTGCGTACAGTGTGTTGCCATAGTCTAGCTGGCTGGTGTGTAGGGCTTGAGTGATGGTCTTCCTCTTGTCGATGGGGAGTCATGTGAAGATCATTTGGAGGAAGAGGAGACTGCATTGATATGTAGTTTCATGGTGAGTTCGCTGTCCAGTGTGATGCCAAGGTTGCAGGCGTGGTCTGTTGATGTGGGAGAGGTTACAAGTTTGGCGTGCCTCCAGGTGGCGTTCCACCAGTGGGCGTTGTTTCCAAAGAAAGAGGATTAGATGGGTGCCGTCGGCGTAGAATATGATGTTGAGGTCATGGGTTCTGGCTATGTCAGCTAGAGGTGTCATGTATGTGTTGAAGAGGGTGAGACTGAGGGATGTACCTGAGGGATGCCGTAGATGGTGCTTTCTGGTTCCAAGACACAGGAAGGTAGGTGGATTCTTGGAATTAGTCATTTGAGGAAGGATTTGATCCCCCTCAGGGCGTTCCCTGAATCCCAATATGGTGAGTGTGTTGAACTCTGTGGTGAATTTGAGGATCGAGCTGCCATTTCTCCCCTGTTGAGGAGGATGTAGATGTTGGTGGCGGCGATCAGAGTGGTTTATGTGCTGTGGTTGGTGCGGAAGCCAGATTGAGAGGGATGGGGCAGGTGTTAGGGGTGCTGATGTTGATTGCCTTTTCAAGGAATTTAGCTGGGAAAGGGAGCAGTGAGATGGGGCAGTACTTGAGTACACTGGGGGTCAGCGGAGGGTTTCTTGAGGAGGAGTCTCACTTCTGTGTGTTTCCGTACATCATGGAAGGTGGCTGTGGTGATGGAGGTGTTGAAGACAGTGGTAAGTTGGCAACTGATTTCCTTGCTTCTGAAGTTAGAGGTGGGGGGGGGCAGGGCTCCGTGGGTCCTCCAGAGTGGATGGAGTTCATGATGGCAGTGATATTCTGTGGTGATCTGTTCCCATTCGGTGAATGGTTGCTTAGGGGTGGCATCCGATTGAGTGTGGAGGCTGTTCAGGTCTGCAGGATGGGGTTTGAAGTTCCTGTAGATGGTGGTGGACATCTTGTGGTTTGCAAGTGTTGCAGAGTTCCTGTGAAGGGGAATTTGTGTTCTCTGTAGCCATCAGGCAGAAAATCCCTCATATGATGCTGAAGTGGTCCTTCGTGTGGTTGGTGCTTGCTTTGATGCAGGTTTGCCAGGGACGTTTTTTTCCAAGTGTTTGGGGTGTTGGTGGTATTTGTTGAGGGCTGACTTGAATATGGCTTGGCCTAACGAGTCTCTGCTAGTGCGCTATCTTCTTTCCAGTTGTTTGCAACTGCATTTCATATTATTTATTTGTAAAGTTTTATAAAGCATGAACATGACCCATACGGGTATCAGAGCACTGTACAAAGCTGCTTAAGTATAAGTACAACAACAAAAAAGATCAAAAAATATAACTACCAAAAGGTCAAAGGGGAACACACAAGGTCTAAGGGAGGCATTGGGAGTCTGCCAATCTAGTGGGACCTGTAAGGTTTCAGCAGATCAAAGTAATTCAAAAGGACAAGTGAGAAGAAGGATAAACCCAATTGAAGCAGCACGTTTAAAAGAGTATCCAGACCGGAGAAAGAAGTAGATAAAGGGTTAATGCTGTTGAAGAATATTCAGGAGTAGCAATTTGACATGTTTTTTTAAAGAGGCAGTAGATGTGTTGGTTCTGATCTCCCGGGGGGGTGCATTCCATATTCTTAGAGCAAGACTAGAGAAAGCACAATTGTAAGTTATTTTCTCATTTGTGTTGGAGCTTCTTAAGTTCCAACTCGAGCCCAATAGCTCAAGTTTTTTTGCTAGGTAAATGGGGGTGTTGTGATGAATAGCTTTGTGCATCAGGCAAGCTATCTTGAACTGGATCCTAGCTTCAATGGTCAGCCAGTTTAGTTGAATTAGGTCTGGCATGATATGGGCATGTTTTCTGGAGCCAGTGATGAGTCTGGCCGAAGCGTTCAAGGTGGCTCTAAGCAGAGCCAAACTAGTTTTAGAAAGCCCAGCAAGGGTCACCAAACCATATTCCAAGAGTGAGATATCTAGGGATTGTACAGCTGGCTGGATGTCCTCAGTTGGTAGGAAAGGCTGGATTTTCCCAAAGCTGTTGAGCTGAAGATTGGCTCCCCTAATAGTTGCTCTGATATGATCTTGCATATTTAGATATATGTCCAAGGTTATACCTAACGATTTAGCAGAGTCACCAACATGAGTTGTGGTGTGTGCAAGATGGTTTGTTTGGTGGATCTGGAAGTCTTGACTGATTTATTGGAGGTGACTTAGTCTGTGCAGTTTGCGATTCAGATGGTGAAATTCTGGATGGGCTGTTGCAGGTTGGCTGCTGGGTCAGGCTGAGTGGTGTTGAGGGCGTCCGTCCATTGGGTCTGTCATGAATGAATGAATGATGGTTTAATGAGGTGGTGCATGAATAGGTGAAAGGTGCAACGGCAGTGTGCAGATAATGGAGTGCCTGGATGGAAGAGTGAGTGGCTGAATGGCTACATGAATAGATGAATAAATGCATGAAGAATAAAATGGAAACTACGCAAACAAGATAGAAATAAGAATGCATTCTAAATAAATGTGGAACAACTGGAGACAAAAGGAAATTGGAGGATTGGGATGAGCTCTATGAAAATGAAGTCTGAACGTGCATTGTACAAACAAGTAAAACACACATAGTTATAGAGGTATTTTGGCTTTCTTCACTTAAAAGCATCCAAAAAAGGGCTCACTGTCCTTGAGACCTCATGTCCCTTCTTTGGCGAAAGTGAGGCATTGGTGAAATCCAGGGACTGCCATACCTAGTATTAGTAGTATGTTTATTCATTATTTCATAGAGAAGCACATAAAAGCTCATAATATATAAATAGTTTAAAAAAAGTTATAAAAGAATTCTCCCAACTCCGCATCCTCACGATAAAATAATGTTATAAAATACATGTATTTACACATTGCATAATCAGTCTATATTATCGTCTCCAAATTGTTATAATTACAAAAATACTTCCAAACGTCACTAGCTGGTTGTACTTCTTAACCACCAATTGGGAGTTTAGTAAAGTGTTGAGTGTGTGTCAATAGAGTTCAAACAAGCTATGATAAAGAGGCAAAATATACAAATTCACAAAGAATCAAAAACTTCTTGTCAATTCCAGTATAGTTAAAATAAATGTTTTAGAAGAAAAGATACTATTTAAAACATACAAATGAGTAAAATGATCTCTTGCAATAAAGTTGTACTCCTGATTTGCTGTATCCAATTCATATACAATATATTTTGATCTTGTGATTTTTAACTTATGACTTTAAAACTCATTGGTATTTCTAATCAATAGATTAATATATATTTTACTAGTAGTAAATGGATAAAGTGCTTTTCATGTTTTTAGATCGGTTCAGGTTTAGCAATGTCCTATTTCTTCATCTCCATGCAAATACCTAGACAATCCAAAGATTAAAAATTATTTTCAATCAATTTTTAAATCCTGGTGATCTCCATTAATCGATTGGCGGCCAGGATCCGACATATTGGAACCAGCCATGTTTTCCTAATGTGCTTATACCTAGGGCAACAGAATAAGAAGTATGCTTCTGTCTCAGGTACACCCTCACATGCAGGACAATTGTGCGAAACATTAGAACCATTCCATTTACTACAGAGACTATTGATTGACAGGATGCTATACCTAAATTTGAGGTAAAAGGGTCTCGCAAGTGGTGGTTCAATGCGATTTTAAAAAAATTTAAAAAGTTTTCCTGTTGCATATTGTCCTTAAAACTTGAAAAAAAATCTGTTTGCCAATGTCACTACTGTTCTATTACATAACCAATTGTCATCCATATAACTCCAATAGTTTTTTCTTAGGAGATTTAAAGATTTTTTCTGGATTCTAGCAGGGTTTAGCCACAAGTCACTCAGGCCCAATTTGACCAACCATCCCTTTACGTGGTTAAGCCACTGCACACGACCACTGGTATATAATGATAGTACATCTAAAAGTGATTTCTTCATAGGGAGTGGTGAGTCATTCGACTAAAAGCAAATCCAAAATATAAGAGGCCTAAGGGCAATTACATGATCAACACTCTTCCTGCTCATGTAAATAAATGTAAATCCAGTAATTGTAAATGCGAACAGTTACCTGAAAGCATCCCGGCGCTGAGGGCCGTCGGGAAGATTAAGCAAGCTATTGCCCAGAGTCACATGGTGCTGGGCTGACCTGCCGCTGGTGCCGGGAATCGAACTGTGAGCCCCAGATTCCAGCGTCGGTCGCCCTGGCCGCGGCGCCACACCCTTTCCCATGTCCAATCGCATTGGTATTAGTGGAGTGTTTCGAGGAAGCTCCAAGACTGATTTCATAAATATATTTTCGTTTTTTTCAATGAGTTACATCAGTAAAGCCCCCAAAAAAGTGAGGCTCATAGACCCTGTGCCTGATAGACTGATTACTGGTGTCAGTGGTCTATAGGTGGACTTCCTTGATTTTTTTTAACTAATGTTGTCCCTACATGTTGTAGCGAAAGCTGACTTTTAATTATTTGTGTGGACCATGATTGTGTGCTAGTCAGTCGTTCCCCTAGGTAATCAAATTGATTTACCTCTTCTAATACTGTTTAACCCAGCTTAATACCACGATTAGACTACTTGGGACGATTAAAAACCATACATTTTGTTTTTAGAGAATTTATTTCTAATCCAGATTCCTTGCATCCCTTACTGAGCTGATCTACATTTTGTGGGCGGGGTTTGGGAGATGAGCAGGGTATCATCTGCAAATAAAAGTGCAGGCACTGCTTGCCCAGCAAGCCTCTGTGGATCACCCCTACAATTCAAGAGTGGTTCAATCAGATCATTAACGTAAAGGGTAAAGAGAGTAGGAACAAGGACACACCCATGCCACACTCCTCTGTTTACCTTGATCCGATCGGTAACCCCCCCCTCACTCGTCCATCTAATTCGAGCATAGTTATTCGTATGCAATCTAATGATGATTTGGAGGAGTTTTTCCGAGATCCCCATTTTACTAAGTGCTGCCCACAAATATCCTCTGGGAACTAAGTCGAATGCAGTACTAGGGTCCACAAACACTACATATAATAGAACTTTCTTTATTGTAGCATATTTCCTAAGGATAGATTGGAAATTAATTAACTGGTCCTTAGTGCTGGTTTTGCCTCTAAATCCTGCCTGCAGAGGTGATAATAAATTCCCTTCTCTCACCCAATCCTGAATGCTCTCTAACAAGTGCCGGCAAAATATTTTCTGAGCAATATCGATAAGGCTGATAGGCCTGTAGTTTGCCGGACTGTCATACTTATCCAGGCTGGGGTTTGAGATATCATGACCACTGTCTTTAACACATTTTGGATGGAAAACCATGCTCAAGATCCTGAACCATGTATGGTGCCTTCTGCCTAGAAATTGTCCTTGAGAACATTTCCTTTAAAAGTAGGTTGAGTCAAAGAACAGAGAAGCGCCTTGAAACTTGAGAAGCGCCTCTATGTTCAATTACATTGCTAAATAGATTAGCAGAAAAGTACATTTTGTGTCTTATGCTTACACAGCAGCCTAATATGTAAGTCCATCATGGAACAAGTAGAAATGAAGTTGTAGAACACATTCGGATTTACTTTACTAAGAATAACTGTTTTGAGGGGAATTCCCTGAACAAGTGGAAAGCTTTCAAAGTGTACACTAAAAGAATGTTTTAATGCCATATGCAGTGAGAGTGGTCTTAAATAGAGAGCCTGACAAAGTTGAAAATGACATGAAGAGGCTGGAGCAACAAGCAGTGTCAAACTGGACTTGGGGAACGGATGATGCAGAAGCTGGCTGGTTGTGCTGCACCAATAGAAAGACTCAAGGTCATCGATTATAGGAGATATATAGCCAGACAATATTAAGATGAACAGGATGACATGCTTGCTGTTGTATTCCGCCCCTTCTAATGTGTTTGTCTTCAACCCCCCTTACTTTATTAAATTAATTTTTGTTGGCATAAGGACTCCCTAAAACATGGTAAAAGTGGCCTACACCAAAATGGCATATTTAATTTGCTTCCAAGTCCATTGTAAATGATACTCCAAGCATGCAGAGTCTGTAAATTGAATTACTGCTAGTGAGCAGCAGCACCCATTATGCCACCCACTAAGGTAGCCATGGAAAATATCTCCGGGCAGCCACTGCAGCTAGTAGTGCAGTTTTAAAGTGCCATTTTGACCAGGCAAAATTTACATTTTGCCAGGCCTAAACTTTCTCTTTTAATAAATAAATCTCCTATGGAAGGCTCTAACCACCCAGACGGCACTGTGCATGGTATATAAACAGTAGGACATATTGGTAGAAGTTTTACATGTCCTGGCAGTGAAAACATGCTAAACTTGATTTTTCACTCTGAGGCCTATCTCTCCCATAGACTAACACTGGGTTTTCTTAGTACCGAAGTGCTAACTTCTGAATGGGCGCAGATAGAGAAATGCTCAGTCAAATTAATTATAATTTAAAATCCTCTTTAGTGGTGAAGTAGAAGTACAATTTTGAAAAAGCCAATTTTAGAAAGTTGTCATCTTTTTACCAAAACAATCTGTGCATTTCTGCAGGTTTCCCAAGTCACATAACTGAATTCCGTAATGTTGAGAGCTATGCATTTCTTCCAAACAGTGAAGCAATGGATTCCTCTGGGTGAGGGCATAGAGTCTTTCTTTCAGGAATGCTGGGGAGGACCTGTGTCCTGCTCTGAGAATTTTAAAGGACCATGCTTGCAGAAAACTCAAAGGATCTCGACACCAGGCCTGCACTTGCCACTGTCACCCTAGACCGTTTGGAGCCAGGAGCAGGGAAAGAACAGACCAGAACCAGTTTTTGGGTTGGGTCAGGGAATTCCCACACACGAAACCTGGCAACAGATATAAGAATGCACCTTCAGAACCTCATCAGAACACTCTTGGACCTGTGGGAGATATGGAAGCACTGCTCTGCTGCCAGAAAAACTACCCTTCTTGTACCCTAGTGGTCTGTGAGACTATGCAGCTGCCATTTTACTAAGGCAGCGCTTTGAAATATTGTGACCCTCCAGCTTCATTCACTTTTCTCCACTCGTTCTTGCTTTCTCTCCTTTGCCATTCTTTTTCTTCCCGTCAATCTCTCGTTTTCTTACTATACTTTTACTACATTCTCTTATCTCTTCCTTTTTCACTTGTTCTTTCTTTCTGATATTTTTCTTGCTCAACTTTTTTCGTTCTTTTTCTCATCGGTTTCATTCTTTATTTTCTCCTTTGTTGCTTTGTACTTTATTTTCTTAATAACTTTTTTGTTGCTCATTCATTCATGTGCTTCTTTTTCTCTAATGTATTCTTCCTCCTAATCTCACATTAACTCTATTTGGTTCTTCTTTTTAGATACCTTTCCTTTTTTCTGCAATCTTTAAATTAATTTTTTCATTATTTTGACTTTGATTTGAGTTGGGTTGGTGTTGCTACTGGCTGCTGTGGGTGCAGTGAAATTCTTGGTAATAGCGTGATTTATTTACTGCTGCTAGAGCTGTTGCCTGCCTTCGGCTAGAGACTTCCTCTTGGTTTCCCGGATTTGTTGGTGGTACTGTCTCAAAATGGATTTGAATGCGTCTTTTTCCACTTTCCCCAGGTTTGTTCTCCTCCTCCATTCTAAATGTGTGCACTGCCTTTTGCTTATTCTGAGATCTTCACAGCTGGCCTGTGTTCTTGTTATATGGCTTTGTCTGCGGTATCAGGGTTTCGTCTCAGATGATGATCCATTTGTTGAAGTAGGGGATGTTGCATGTTATGTGACCCATGTGCTCTAATTGGTTCCTCTGTGGGACGGAAGACTAATCCTCCTCGGCTAATTTGCTCCAGTGTTTGTTCACTGGGCTCATCATTGAATTTCTTTTGTGGTGAAGGATGCAGATTGTGAAACGGACTATGGCGTGGTAGGTCCAGGTGACTGGTGTCTTGACAGTGATTTTGTGGAGGGATGTGAACAAAAACTTGTGGGTGGGATAGGAGATCCATTTGGTTACTCCGAGTTTTCTGAGACTGTCTAGGAGTGCAGATAAGTTGGGGGCGGTCCAATCTTCTAGATGAAAATGTAGGTCCCTAGGAGGATGTATGTCCTAGAGCTGATGACTAAAGAGAGGACCAAGCCAGTGATGTTGGTGAAGTTTGTACGCTGTCCTGGGGATCCGTAGACCAGGGTTAAATTGGCTGTGATTTGCAGTATAAAAGAGAAGCGTTCCATTGAATCAGCTTCATTCGGCAGAGGAAGTGCCGCTAAAGGTGTCCTTGAAGATGATGGCTACTTCACCCCCTCCGGGTCTGTGTTGGTGGTCTTGTGTGGCGATGTTATGTCCAGCAAAGATGGTGGTGGTGATCTCTGGTGCTGATGCTTTGGTTTGCCATGTTTGACAGAAACAGTATGTCAGGGTCGCATCTTCCAGCATGTCCCAGATCTCAGTGGTGGGTTTGCTGAGCAAGTAGGTGTTAAAGAGCATATTGATATTGGCGTGCGGGAGTGGGTGAGAGTTTGTTGGGAGGTGTTTATGTTGTATTTATCTTGTGCCTTTATCTCCTTAAGCCTTTGTCTCGCGCTGCCTTATTTACAACAGTTTAATTGGTTGAGGTGTTGGGTGTTGCTGATGTGTTCTTAGTAGGTATTGGATCTGTGGGTGGGGTGGTGCAAGTGAAGCTCCCTCTGTATTGTGCGGTGTGGCAAGGCAGCAGAGCATTGAGTGATGGCTTGGGTTGAGGGTGTGTAGGAGTACAGCAGGGTAGTAGTGAGTTGGGGGAGCACCAGGGTTTCCAGCAGTGGGTGTGGTGCTGGTGCGGACAGCCTGGCTACTAGCAGGTCTTCAGTGCCCAGAAATGCATTTGCACAGTGGTCACCATTAAGTAGGTCTGTGAAGGGTGAGGAGTGCAGGGGGCAGTGAGTGGGACTAAGGAGGAGAGCATGAATGTAGCCAGCAGTGCAAGGAGCAGAGTTAGGTGTGGGGGGGGGGGAGAAGGACAGGAAGGGTGCATGGGTAGAAGGACAGTGGGAGAACACTACAGGGCAGAGACGGTGTTACAGGGGGCAAAAGCAGACAAAACAGAGGCACAGAGTGAAGGAGGTGTGTAGAACAGAAGTGGCACAGCAGAGGAAAGAGTGACAAAGGTCAGAGAGAGAGAAAAATCAAGAGGCTAAGGGATAGAGAAAGAAACTAGGTGGATGCCTCCAAGCACTGGAGCCCGGTCTGCAAGGGCCTTGACCAGTCAGAGGACTGGTCGCAGGTAAGTTCAGGGGGCCGGGCTGCTATTAATTGAGTCGTACCTGGGAGGGGTTTAGCGGGAGGTGGTGGGGAGCTGCAGAGCACCGTGGCAGGCAGAAGAGTAGGAATGAAGTGGGAGGCACGAGCAGCAGGTAGGGAGCAGTGGGAGAAAAGAGGCCGACCAGAGGGGGCAGTAAGGAGGCGCAGGAAGGGGCACAAAGGAAGACTGCTACAGGGCAGAAACAGTGTCAAGAGAACAGGCAAAAACAGAGGCACAAAGGTGCATGAAAAATTGACAAAAGCAGGCAAAAAAGGGCACAACTGGCAACAGTAGATAAAACAGAGGCACAGAGGGAATGAAGTGTGGTAAATGAAAGGCACAGCAGAGAAAAGAGGCACAAAGGTCACAGAGAAAGGAAAGAGGGTGAGGAAAAGAGTAGTGAGGAGAGTGCTTTGAGGTGCAGGAGCCGGGTACGCATGGCCTTGTCCAGTCTGAGGTCTAGTTGCTGGTATGTCCAGCGGCTCTGGGCCCCTGCAAAGGAATGCAAACCTTTCGTCGACCTGCTCAGTGTTATTTGTCATACAGTTTGCACCTGATCCTCCTGGTCTTTTTTCTCTCCGGATGGTTGTGTGGAAAAGCTCCTGCACATTGGAGTCCTTTTAAGTTTGTTCTCATTCCTTCAACTGTCTAGTGCAGATGACTTCCTTTCCTGAGCTTTAGATGTTCTATGAAGCTCCTTGTTAGCTATGCCAGCCATTCTTCAATATTCACGGAATCTGTAAACTGCACAGGTGACCTGCACTTCACAAAATGATGCATGTGCCCCTGTTGAGCATTGAATATAGTATTGCGTGTCACTTGAGCCTGTAATGTGTTTATTGCCCAAACGCATCAACTGTCAATCATGCTGATTACCGAAAAGGGGCTCCTCCATGCACCAGCAATGGTATGAAGTTCCTATGATCAAAAAAGCTGGGCATGCTCTTGTCCAAATGTCGGTGGACTCTGCTACAAGTCCCAGAGCTTCACTTCTAGTTCAGCCTTTACTGCTAGACTTTTCGGGTCTAATGTCTCCAGTAAGACCCAGAGTGTTTTGAAAGTTTCAGTTTATCAAAACCGAACTGAACTTCACTTTTGATATTTTATATGGTGTCCAAGTGTGTTTATTGATTACTGACTTGGTTGACACAGCAGAGTGGCGAATATAGTCCTCCGACTGTCTAGAGTCTAATGATTACAGAAGGAACCCTGTTATGGGTCCATGAGTTTCAACTTTTGCAGACTCTGTCCTGGGTTTGCAAACTTCTGTACATTGGATGGGGAGCTTTGCTTATCTGGTTCGCAAACTCGCCCCAACAACACAAACAAACACTGTCTCTATTATTGTATTTTGGGAAGGGGGATTTGAATGGCCCTGTATCCAAGTATGGGGTTAGGTTATGCACACCTTGCCCTATCATACATGTCATACATGTTTTTATTGAGTTTTTTTGTTTTTAAGACACTAGGTTTGAACCCTGTGTCCTGTAACTTTCTCTTGAAGCGAACCGATTGAACCTTTTAGGTTTGGGAATCCAAATGTTCGTCTGCAGATCTAGAAAAAGAAAATGGGAGCAACAATCTTCCTTGTTCAATTCGGAGGGTTGGGGGCTTTTATTTTTTACATTTGGTACAGCTAATTGAACCCAAGATTGAGGACAGTACATGGACTAACAATACAGATAGTTTTAACTTGTCACCCTCAAATTTACTTTAACACAAATTTCTCAAACTACTGAATGTATTTACACCAATCCAAGCAAAGGCAGTCAGAGTAAAGTTCTAGCTTCTTGACAAGTTTGCTCTTATTCTGTTAAGTGTCTCTTTTCCAGTTGCATCGAGCAACGATTCATATGGCAGTTAAAATGGGAAACACAACTTGGTATTAAAAGCCACATTTTGTTACCTCACCACCTCCATGAATCTGCACAAACCTTGCCATGCTGAACCTCAGATAAACTTATTTTTTAGTAAGTTTTTTTGTACATTGTTTAATAGCTCTGAAGTAAAACAAAAGAACCTTGATTCAGAGGAAAATGCCCATGCCGAACTCAATTCACTCACTATCTTGCTGCTGATGTAATGCACTGCACATTCATTTTATTATGAGTGACAGGAAAAAGAAATGTATTGACTGGGCTGAGTGAATTTCCTCACTAGCAAAATCGAACCCACACAACATAGAAATGAGCTCGCCTCACTAGAGGCGGTCCTTAGAAAAATCCATTCATCAATAGCAAACAGTTCAGATGAGGCGATAATCCGCATTTGTGGTGTTGCACCCGAGTACTCCATGCAAATACGGCTGTGTCAGTTCCATTGAGCAAAGCTTCAGTTTCAAGTGCGGTGGTTCCAAAGGCAATGCGCCTAGTTAAGCCACACTGGAGCAGTGATGTGTCGATCTTCACACGGTGGTGGTGATGCATTGGTTCAGAAGTGGTGATTCCTGATATGATGTGGCAATTCGGAGTGTGATACATCGGGCTGTTTCCTACTACAGTGGCAATGCGTTGATTCTGCTTTCACAGCAGAGTATGGGTCATTTCCACTGGAGCAAATCCCTAGGTCTACTTCCTGGGGTCCAGGACTTGGATGACACCACTTGGCAGGACCGATTCACAAGCGCATGAGCCCAAGTATTTGAACAGGATGGTTCTAAGTCTTTTGTGTCCTTGAGACTTTGGCAACCGGAGGCAAGCTAGCAAGCTCTTGGAGTCCCTCTGGGTTCAAGTGAGACAGATTCAGTGCTTCTTACCTGAGCATGGGAACAGCAGGGCAGGCAAGAAAAAAAACAAAGCAGCAGTCCAGCAGAGTTACAGTCCTTTCAGCAGCACAGCAGTTCTTCCTGGCAGAGTAGTCACAGGTCCAGAAGTGTACTAAGTTGATGGTGTCAGAGGTCCAGTACTTCTACCCAGATGTGTCTTAGAAGTGGGGGAGTTTTCAAAGAAAGGCTTTTGAAGTGCACAAATCCCTGCCCTGCTCACTCACTATAAGGGAGTGGGGGACATGTACGCTTTCTAAAAATGCATTTGACTTGCAAATTAAAATCCGACTTTACCATAAGTTGTGATTTTAAGTGGAGTCCAGAGAACCCAAACCTGAAATCTATTTTTTGTCAATTAGAAATCATATATACAAAATGTAATAAGGTAATACCAATGTTCTTATGGGAGAGATAGGCCTTTCTGTAGTGAAAAACTAATTTCAGAGTGTTTCACTACTTGGACACGTAAAACTTAAGTCCATGTCCACCTTTTTAGATTTACTGCACCCTGCCCTTGGGGCTGTCCATGGCCTACCTTAGGGGGGACTAATATGTGTTAAATAAGGTTTTGGCCTGGCAAGAGGTTTAAACTTGCCAGTTTGATATGGCAGTGTTAAACTGCACGCACACATGGGCTTTGCAGTGGCAAGCCTGAGACATGGTTATGGGGCTACTTTTTTGGGTCCCACAATCCATGTTGCAGGCCCACTAGTAGCATTTCATTTACAGTTTCCTGGGCACATGTAGTGCACTTTAATAGAGACTTCTAAGTAAATTAAATATGCCAACTAGGTGTGAGCCAATGTTACCATTTTTATAAGAGAAAGCTTATGCACTTTACCACTGCTAACAAGTGATAGAGTTCTGAAGCAGACAAAAACGAGGTCAGAAAAAGAGGAGGAGAAGGGCAAAAGGTTTGCGGTAACCCTTTAGAGACATTTTCCAACACCCATGAACACCATTTTTGAAAAGTCAAGTCCCTCTGAGATTAGTAACTATTGGTCATCCTCAAGCCCGGTTGATTGTCTTTTTCAGTTTTTAAAAAAAAGTACTGGCTGGAGAAATTGAACGTTTTTGTGTAGAAAATATTGGGGGGGGGGGGAGAGTCTTACTTTTGCACCACTAACCTTATGAACAGACCATAATGTTGTAAAGTGTGTTTGTTGAAATACATTTCAGTTTTCAGAGTGGTTAAAAACATCTTCAACTTGTGTTTCTTTTCGAAGCTTGTCTGTGCCAGTTAACACTATGTAATGGTTAAAACCTCGGTCCAAAGCATTGTTTTCGATAAATCCCGGCCTCAAGGTTGGAGTAGTATCCCTTTTCATAACAGATTTAGGAATTAGAATAATGACTTGGATGCATCAGACCTGGACCTGGACCACCCGGAATCCTCTAGTGGCACAAGATTTCACTTCCGAACCTCATGAGAAAATTATATTGTTGGCTCTTGTATGCAAGTTGATCATAAGTTGCGTGCCTCAAGGAAAATAACCCTCTATCTGCCTTATCGCCTATTCTAAATGTCGACTCCTACTTTATTGAACATTGATTCACCATCACTGGGTTCCACCTTTCTCTCACCCTTCTTAAAAAGCTTGCTGCTGTATGCTAGGAAACGGGCAAGCAATAACCTATAGGAATTAATGGGTTCTCATGGAGCCACTTGTACTTTCGGTTCCTGTTGCTCCCCTCTATACCCCCCACCACTCCACAAACCCACGGTAGAAAAATGGCACCAGGGGTACCCCTATTTGGCTTTCGCCTAGTACTTAACTACTCTCTAAATGTAGAATGAAACCAATAAAGTGGTCTCAGTCAGTATGCATGTATTTATTTTGTTTTTCAGGATAGTGAAACCGTCCTCCTTGATAATCACTGCTGGCATTCACGACAGATGCTTGAAAGACTCGAATGAACAGGTTTGAACAAAAAACATTTTTACATCTGGCTTTACAGCGCAGCGATCTGCAAAACAATGTTAATGATGCTTTAAAATAAACCTAGACCTAGCTTTAGCTCCACCCAGAGAAGTTAGTTTCTCACCTCATGGTGTTGGCTGTTTGGAACTATTTAACATATACAAAATCAGTCATCCCACATTAAATTCTGTATCCCATACATGGATTGTATACAAAAAGACAATCCTTTCTATTAGTGCAGTTTTTTTTTCTTTTTGTTTTTTATGATGTCAGAACTTTTGTGTGAGCATCACTTTGATATGACTGCCCAAATAATGTTTTGCTTTTCAAGTTCCGACAAGCCTTACCACAAAATGGCTATCCAGTATTACAAGATGCCAGCTCATGTACAATCCTGTCCTCCTTGTAAACATGGATCTTAGCTGCCATGCTGCTGCATAGACTTACACCGTAACCAGCAGCTCTTTGGTGTGTGCTTCTATATACAGCTCCCCTCGCCTTCGTTGGCTCTTTTGCTCCTGGGTTGCTGCTAATTTTAAGCACACTCTAGCTTCTGTGATGCTGTTCCTATGTGCTCCTGCCAGCCACTTCAGTACTAACTACAGCGCACAGGCATTGTGGCCTGCACGTTGACACCTGGTGCTGTCTCCCCTTCCAGTTTGTTCTTACTCTGCATCTTATGCCCTCCAACCCTTGTACCACGATTATCAAAGCTACCACCATTTTTACAGCCTTTACCTGCCAGCATTACCAATACTATGACTGCCATTTCCATGATTACATTACAAGCAGTGCTTCCACCCCCTTTAGTACCACCATCAACACTCACAACCACCATCATTGCCACCACAGCTATTGCTATTATTGCTTTAATGATCTGAACTATGTGAATAGAGGCAGTTTGCATTTTTTCGCTCATTAAGCCTTCTACTGCAGGGGTTTGTCCACACCTCTGTGCCGAAACCTTTGCATTAGTTTGATAAGGCCGGGTTCCACTACCAACATTTAACAAGGAACCCTAGGTTGATGTATCTTTATTACCTGCTGAGAAGTGTAAAAGGAGGGGAACCAACTCATTTTAGTCAATTTAACAGTCAGTAATAACTGACTCAAAAGATCACAGACCCCGAACTCCAGTTTAGAGTTTATAACAAATCCAAAAACAACTGAATATACAAGCACCTAAAGACAAGGTCGCAAAAATAATGGGAACTAATACAACGCCATATCTAGGAATGAGCCTAATCCCATGAATCATGAAGAGAATAAAAAACTTCAAAAATAAGACGCAAGCAAGGACTGCTCCAATATTTAACTCCGACTTCATCTGTGGCTGAAAAGTAGAAAGCACTAGGCTATCCCAACTCTGTCTCTAAGGTGACATCCCTGCTTAGCATTTCCCAGGCAAAGTCAGTTAAAGGTGGCCGCTTGTGAAGACTTCCTAAGAAGTACATTCACAATGTAATTTAGGTAGTCAAGGCTACCGAGCTGCTACTTCTAAGATGCTCTTTCCAGATCGATGATCTCACTCTAACTCAACCTGTCTCCTTCTGCCTCTCTGACACTCTCTCTGCCTCTCCTCCCTTTGGGCACTTTCCCGAATACAAATGCACAGATGTAAAAACACGCCCACAAATCACCTCATTCTAACAGACACCTCTCCTAAGTAGTTTTTCACCGTCTTCCACACTCCTTCCAATGTTCAGCTTGATGACCTTGATTCCCAAGCCTCCTCGGTGAGAAAGAACACCGGCTTCCATTTATCGACATTCCATTTACTAAGTAACTCTTCTCCTCCATGCCTAACTCCTAAAACAAAGAGCGTTTGTTTTAACCAACAAAGGCAGCTTCTTCCACCTGCAACTGAAACGTGAGAACAGAACATCCTTGCAGGCACATGAAGTTCGCTGACCATCTCTAATGGGAGAGTTTACCAGGGAAATTACATTTCAGACCTACACAATTTGGCCAACATAAGAATAAACAAATATGCCTTTCATATACACAACGTGAAATTCATTAAGGCCTTTGCCATCACATTTTTACACACGTTAATAATGCTTTGCTTTGCAACCATCTAAATTACATATTAAGCGCAACTTGTCATCTCCAAGTGCAACTTTCAACATGGTGCACATTTAAATCAAAATACATTACACATAAGCTTTTCGTTAGGCAAATTCAATATACTAAAGGTTACAGTTTTCAAATATAAATGCCTTTCACTTCTCTTGCATGGCACAAAATACTTTTCTATTCATTCACTTACACATTTGTATTACGACACATTTCTAATGATCAAAGTTAATACAACACAAGAATATATGCGGGTGCGGACTAATCATGATGATGATGCACCAATACAATTTTAGAGCACCATTGCGCTCCATCAAGTTTGTTCAACACCTGTATTCTTGGGTCTCTGTGAACCCATGCAAACTGTTTATTTTGGTACATTCAAAGATATTGTGGTGCAAACCCTGCATCAATACCTCATTCCAACCAGAAGATATAATTTACAATGCAAAGAATTTCATTTTTTGTTTCTAAAATGAGCAAACCTGAATTCAATTCCAGAATGTTAATGATTGAAATCTTGCCCTAAATGTTTCACTTTGGCAATACCAAATGGTTTTTTTTCTGAGGAAATGTAGTCTGCACAATGAATTTTGTCAAATTAGTGCAGATCATTAAATTGTGGCGGAATTACTGGTAATGGGGCACTGTACATCTGGTGAGAAATATCAAACTCCGGACTATATGGGAAGGTTACAAACTATGTATTGTCTAATTCTGTAAAACCTAAGGAAGGAATATAGTGTTGTCATGCCTGCCTCATCCTGATTGTCTAGTCGGGATAACTCGCTGATCTTGTTTGTCATACTTTTACTGTTTTCTGTCTCTTAAACATGGAATTCCCTTCAGTCTCTTGAGTGGGAACATATCCCATCCTGGTGCATATATTGTAATATGTTGTGACTTTTATTGCAAGATGGGGGAACGAGGGGTCAACGATGAAGCAGTAATCAAATGTAGATCATACCAGGTTATTCTGACTCCAAGTCACGCTTTTGCAAAAAAGGACAATGCTTGGCCCAACCCTGCAGGCCCGAGGGACTGTTATCCGCATGAAACTAATACGACAACCAGAATGTATTTATATACAATGCTCGATGGGCCCAATTAGTTACATCTTAGTGAAGGCAACTGTTTGGGACAGATTTAAAAATTTGCATGAACAGTAGAAGCTTGAAAGTGATCATAATCCTCTCACCATGGAAATGAAATGTAAGAGACAGATGGAGCCAAGAGAAGTCCAACATCTGAACACCACCTGGGACCTTGGAGAGCAAGTTAGAATGAGATGTAAACCCGACCTAAAGTCCAATGTAACAGAATGGAAAGCTGAAATAACTACGGTCGTCCTTCAAACATCCATCCTGGAAGGCCCAATGGAGAATAACAAATTATTTCTGTTTGACAAATTGCGCAAAGCTTTAACACAGATTGTATCTAGAAGATATACCTTTAACAAGCAATCCATAGCTAAAAACAATTCCAATGATAGATGGCTTGACGAATATTGTAAGAACAAAAAGCTGAACAACAGTCACTAGTTCAGTCACTCAACAAGAGATTAAATCGGGGCTGCAAGATCTAGCTATAAGGCCATGAATTCAAAGGTCCAAGTTAATGGTTTTTCCTAATAGTGCATGCACTATGTTTTGAGAAACAAATGGACATTCATTCCCTAACAAAGGGGGAGAGACTGAGTATACATACAACAAGTTATTAGGTCAAAAGCCTATGCTAGGTCAGGCTTATAGGACTCCAAAAGCCTCCCAAAATGGAGTATGTGGTACCGTATTAAGTTGGGTGCGCTCATTTCTGTGGGAGCAATGTCAGGCGGTTGCCTTCTTTCCTACCGCTCTGACTATAAGACCATTAAACATGGAGTGCCTCAGGGTTCTCTTCAACATTTATATAAGGCTGTAAATAACACTGATTAGAACATTGGAATGTGGAGCACTCCATTGAAGACAATGGAGTGCTCCGTGCTTCTACGGCCCGGTAAAGGGCTGCAAAGCAACATTCCAAAGTTTTCACAAAGGCCTCTCGGAGCATATGGGGATTTAACATTTAAGACCGGTTCGGGTGAGCATTTATGGTCAGAGCTGGCCAGCTCTGGAGTAAGTTACTAGCCTTTGCTTTTCCTCAAGTAACTCATATAATACGCAGTTTTGATTATTTATTCATTTTTACATTTTATTTTTGGTAAGTTTGCGAACACAATGTGCAGAATTTTAAAAAATCAACCCTGTAGACATGGAAGGCGCAAACAGTTTTCTGCATATTATTAACAAACTCCAATCGCCAGCCCAGCTCCCTCTTTCAGCAAGTACAGTATTGCAATCTTATGAACAATCTACATAACACCTTTCAACCTACAGGGTGTTGAAGGACCACCCCGTATTTACATAACAGTCTAGGTGAGTGCACGTTCTATCTATTGCAGGTCCGGGTTTTGAAGCAGAAACATAGAAAACGGTGCCCAAAAGTCTTTAGGTTGTGAGGCGGTGGGCAGCTCCTCCGCATAGATGCCCATTTGTCCTTTGAAATACACCAGGTCTCGAATCCATTTCCGAAGAGTTGGAGATGACTTGGCCCTCCCAATTCATTGCAACTGCACGCTTCGCAAACAAAGTAGAGGTTGCGATTATTCACCTATTGCAGTGTTTAAGCTTTTTCACCAAGCCTAGCAGGCACAACTCTGGTACACATGCAATGTTTTCTAGAGTTACTTCTGGGAGCACTTGTACAACCCTTTTCCAAAAGGTATATATTGCAGGACAGTGCCACGCCAAGTCTGTAAAGTCTGCTTCATCTTGCACACATCTTGCACCCTCTCTTAACCCTAATTTCTTTAGTTGACTGGGGGTATAGTACAGCTGATGCAAATACTTGAAATGTATAATGCGGAGATTACAATTCGCAGTTTAACGACCAGTCACTTCGCAACAATACTCCCAGTTTTCTAGCGTCACCGAGGGTTCTATCACAGCATTCCATTTTTGTAGCAGGGGTCTGCAAATTGATTCTCTCTCAGGGCTGCATTATACAGTCTAGTTATTAATCCCTTGTACTCTTCCCCATTCAACACAACCTGCAGTGCTTTTAAGATTTTTGGTTCTCTGGGAATCTCAGGGTAAATGGATCGAACCACTTGACCCACCCTTACAAAGGTAAACCCTAGCATAGTGCTATACTCTTTTCCTGCCTGAAATTCTGCTAGTGATTTAAAAACACATTTTTGGTACATGTCTCCTATCCAAGTAACCCCGCAATCCGTAATACTTTCAATGCTCCCTTCTTCTGGGCCGCAGAGTTGCCCTGGTGCACCCCAATCGACAAAGCTGGGGTATACATATATTCCCTCTGGGCTCGCCTGGCGAGATTCTTCCACGCCCAAACAGTACACTTTACAGAATTGTTTTCCTTCCTGGCAGCCCCTGCCTGCAAGACCATCTGAGTCAGATGCGTAGTGTCCGCTTCAACCGCGGTGTGTGGAAGATTGCACACTATTGTTTTTTCCCACAATGCTTAGTGTGATTACGCGCTGACAATATAAGCACAAGTCAGGGGCCTCAAAACTACCCCATTCAAATGGTTGTGTTAGTGTATTCCAGCCACATCGTGGCGGTTTTACAGCCCACACAAGCGACAACAGACAAGACTGAAGTGATTTGTAGAGTGCCATATGAAGTCGGATGAGATGTTTACAAATGGATATTACAGCTTGGGTAGAACAGTCATTTTTACAATTGCAATTCTATCTGCGAGAGAGGTAGGTGGGTCCACCGTGTAATTAGTTCTGTAATTTTAGTAATGGCTCGCCCATAGTTCATGGTCAGTACCACTTCGGGGTCTCTATGTACACATATTCCTAGATACTTCACCGGGTCGGTTGACCAGGACAACGGGAAGTCCAGCGCTGTTTCCTGCGTGCTAGCTGTCAGTGGGAACACTGTGAATTTAGCCAAGTTAATACCTAGGCCAGAGTAGCATTCAAATACCACGTATTTATGCAGCAGGGCTGGAAGAAACGTTGCAAGTTCGCTGACATGTAGCATCATATCATCTGCGTAGAGGGAGACAGCAAATGGTCGCTGCCTAAACCTCAATGCAGCATGCCTACGCTTTTTACGAATTTTGTCGAGGGCCTCTCTTAATTGGGAAGGCCTCTGAGACCCATCCATTAACAGGCTTGGTATACAATACTTGGTATACAATACGGGGAGAGGGGTTGGCCTAACCGCTAAGGCGCTCGACCTCGGACCTGGGGATCTGGGTTCGAGTCTTGGTAACGACGCCAAAACCCCCCTGTGATTCTGGGCAAATCACTTAATCTCCCCGTGCCTAAAAAAAAAAAAAAAAAATGAAAGTGTGTTCTCATGTAACGTAACTGGTGCTATGTAAAGCGCTCTGATAACTGATTCCGAAAAAAAAGAAAAAAAAATACTAATACAAAATAGAGCCACCCAATATTCCCAAGAGGACTGGGTATATATTATAACAAAATACAGATATGTCCTGCTAGGATTTGTTTGTAATTCAAGTTATAAATCATTAACTTGCCGCCGCAGCGGGCCTTAATAGCATAGAAACAAGGAGAAAACAGAATTAAACTGTTCTTTATTTATTTCCACTTATAAAATTATTTCTTTCGGTAAATAATATGGCAACAAAAATACTACTTAATTTGTGTGGTTACTTTACCAGTAGTATTCGACACCTTCTGCTAATGACATGGAGAAAAACAATACCATGATCTAACACTTGTTTTTCATGTTAACAAGCTAGACAACCAAATAAATGATACATCAATGGGCAAAAAGATGTCAAGTGTCGACGTTTCGGTCCCCGTTGGTTAACATAATCCATAGGACCATCTTGTGGCGGGCTGTCAGTCGATTCTTCAACCATTGGCTGAATATGTGGATCATTTCATAAAACCATTCGTTCCTAGAACTAGAGCCTACACTCAAGACAGTAGAGATGTGATTATGAAGCTTGAAGGGCAATTCTTTGATCCAGCTAATGATATACTAGTCACGATGGACATTAACAGCTTATATACAAGCATCCCGCAAGATGATGCCCTTGTAATCATTAGTGACATCCTTGAAACACGGGCACGTCCACATCAGGTTCCCACCATGTTTATTGTGGAGTGTGCAAGAATCGCCCTTTGTGAGAATTACTTTATTTTTGGGGCAGACTTCTACGGCCAACTCAAAGGAGTGGCCATGGGCGCAATTTTTGCGCCAGATATAGCTAACCTGTATGTGGCAGCTTTTGAGGAGGGGGTGATATACAACAATAACCCTTACTTTTGACCATTTAGGCCATTATTTAAGGTATATTGACGACGTATGCCTAGTCTGGAATGGTACACAAGATGCCCTGCATAGCTTTCATGAGTGGCTGAACCAACGAGATGTGAACCTACAATTCACTATTGAAAGTAATGGGTCCAGTATCAGCTTTCTGGATTTATTAATCCATGATAACACCTTAGCGATGAGTCTATACACAAAACCTACTTCTAGAAACACCCTTTTAAAGTACAATAGTCACCACCCGCGTAGCTTACGCGATAATCTTCCCTTTGGGCAGTTCTTGCGCCTTTGGCGCAATTCTACCAAGAAGAAAGATTATTTTCGCGAAGCAAGAATCTTGCAATCAAAGTTGGTAATGCGATCTTATCCGTGCAGATTGGTTAAACAAGCGATGAAGCGCGCTTGGTACTACAACCGAGATGCGTTGCTAACGAAAAAGGAAGGCATTAACCTCATGGGTGTCATCACGAATCCTTTGACATGTGTAACCACGTTTGGGTCGGAATCACACCAGATCAGAAAGATCATTAGTAACAACTGATTAAGAAGGTAGAACCTCATCTCACGCAACCCAGGTTTGCCTTTAAGAGAGGGAGGAATCTGAGAGACTTCCTTGTTAAAGCATACAAGGAGCCAGCAGTTAACACGATACAAACACAGTGGGGGCTGCCACCGGTAACGGGACACTACCCCTGCGGCAATTGTGCGGCATGTGCTACTACTAAAACAATGAAAAATTGTAAGGTGAATGACAAAGATATTAAATTGTTTCATCATTCGAATTGTAATACCAAAAATGTCATTTATTGTATACAGTGTCCATGCATGTTATCGTACATAGGCAAAACGAAACAAGAAGTAAAAAAACGTATATTACAACATCAGTCTCGTATAAGATGCAATGTCACTACTGCTCCTTTGGTGGAACATTACCATCAACAATCACATCTGCCTAATGAAATGCAATGGTTTGTCATTGATGTAATCAGGAACAACAAACGTTACCATAATGTGGATCGTCTACTTGCCCTAAGAGAAAACAGGTGGATTTGGATGTGCAATACTGTAGAAAAGGGCCTTAATTCTTTAATTGAGTGGTATACCGTGGCAACCATATGATATGACGAGTAGAGTTGGGTTCTATACTATAGTGCTGCATGAGGAGCCATATATATTTGGGAGTGGGGCTCCGCTCTAAGATGGCCGCCTCGTTCAGGTGGACGTGTGTTAGACTTCGATGTTACATTTAAGAGGTCTATTGAATTGCAGTGTCCGCCCTGATTAGTTATGACCCCCGCTATGTTGGTAGCTTTATCAGTTTTACTTTTGACTTATTATTTTTGACTTTGACTAAAACTGGCATGGTATATTGAGATCGAGATGGGCCCGTAGATAGGGTGCAAAAGCCGATACTATGTTCGAGCATCAAACATTGTGTTTATTATCACCGCATGTAAATCTATTGGCATACTCCGGATGGAGTTGGATTCTTAATTTACTTGACTGCCTTTACCAATATGGCGCTACCGCGACATTAATGACGCCATTACGCGTGTGCACGCTTATCTGCAGAAGTGGAGAGCTGCGACCGCTTGCAAGAGGTAGCCAATTTCGAGGCGGTTTTGAACGCGATTAAGTACATGATCTAGTTCCGTACACCGTGAAGATTAGATTGAGATTTAGGTATTCCTGTTAAGTAATGTAGGCACATGCTTTATATTTACAGATGACGTGATAAGCTCCTGCATTTGCACGTTGTGGAGTTAGACGACTGAAGCGTCTTGTGATACGGATATTTATTTATCGTTTTTGGAAGTTCAGTATCTCAGTAAGTACTTTGGTTAAGTGGTAGAACTACTGATGTATGCAGTCTGAAGGTGTTTAGTCTTGTTGATGTAGATGAGGTTAACGTGCTCTCCATTCTTGCCGTTTGTAGACCCTCAAAAGAGAATTGTGAAAAAGAGGTAACATTCAGGAGCACTTCCGGCTGGAGGTCTCTTGGTAAGGATTTATTGGATAGACAACTTTGTAGTGATAGCGAGTAGACACATGATTGTGGTCTTGGTTATGTATAGTTCTGTGTACATTTTATAAATTTTTTGGTGGTGGTAGTTTGATCACTGACACTGTAGGTTGTTAGTTGGGTGTCACACACATAGTTTTTGGTGCTATGTGGTGGTGGCTGTTCTTGACTAAACACGCATGGCACACATGAAACTTTGTTTTCTCGGGGGAAGTAGACGATTCTGTATTTACAAGGAGTATTTTGTAATTATGTATATATATTGATGTTTTAGATTGATGTGCAACATATGGTCCTGAAGATGGTCCTATGGATTATGTTAACCAACGGGGACCGAAACGTCGAAGCTTGACAAATTTTTGCCTATTGATGTATCATTTATTTGGTTGTCTAGCTTGTTAACATGAAAAACAAGTGTTAGATCATGGTATTGTTTTTCTCCATGTCATTAGCAGAAGGTGTCGAATACTACTGGTAAAGTAACCACACAAATTAAGTAGTATTTTTGTTGCCATATTATTTACCGAAAGAAATAATTTTATAAGTGAAAATAAATAAAGAACAGTTTAATTCTGTTTTCTCCTTGTTTCTATGCTATTAAGGCCCGCTGCGGCGGCAAGTTAATGATTTATAACTTGAATTACAAACAAATCCTAGCAGGACATATCTGTATTTTGTTATTGGTATACAATAGGCTGATCCATAAAAAAAAATGGTGGCATGCCCATGCTCTGCAACATGTACCCCTACTGCAGTGAGTCGAAGGCTTTTGGAGCGTCTAATAACACTGCAACCGCCTGAAAATCTGGCTCTAGATAATGAAGTACATTGAAGACCATATGAAGTTAAGAGCCGTGGATCTTTTAGGGGCGAAGCCTGAATGATCTGGGAGGACCAGCTTTGGGACCAGTGGTTGCAGCCTGTTTGCAAGTATTTTGGCCAAAATGTTAGCATCAACATTTATTAAAAGTAATGGTCTGAATGGCTCACATATTTTTGCCACTTTTTCAGGCTTTAGCAATGTGACTATTAGTGCCTCTTTTAACGTGGGAGGTAGTACACCCATCTCCTATGCTTCGGGGTATACATCCAGCAGTCGTAGCACTAGCTCCTCGACGTGAGCCTTGTAGAACTCACTTGGCAGCCCTTCGAGGCCAGGTGCTTTGCATGTGGGTAGGGACATTATAGCTTCCTTCACATCTTCCACATCAAAAGGCTGTGTAAGATACTCCCTCTGGCCCTCTGATAGCCACCCAAGTGCGATATCATCTACATAAGCAGCAATCTCTGCCTCGCTCACGAGCGGCCCTCTGATAGCCACCCAAGTGCAATATCATCTACATAAGCAGCAAGCTCTGCCTCGCTCACCGGCGGCCTTTCCCCATAAAGATCAGAGTACAAATCTAGAAGAATCCTACTGATATCTGATGTGAAATGTCGCACAACTCCCTCCCCATCTAGCATCTCTATAACATTTTCCTGGCCCTTCTGCATTGCAATTTCATTAGCCAGCGAGCAAATTGACCTACTGCCCTCACTGTAATATCTCGCCTTACATCATCTGGATCTCTGAAGAAGTTCCTGATCTGCTATTTGATTATAATCGGTAACTAGGTGAATTGTGAAATTGAAGTGTGAATTGGGAATTTTAAAATAGTCATTGCACAGGAATTGTATTTGCTTATTTTAAATTTAATATTAACCTGCAGCACATTACCTTGATAATTAGAGCCTGTTCGAACACCTAGCTTGCTGTTACCTGCACACTATTGTTGGGGGAACACTGGGTCGCGTTCAACCGAGAATACACCACTTCCGCTTTCCACATTTGCTGAGGGGTTAGCGCTCTAGCCTGTTGTTAGGAGGGGCTACTTAGGCAGCGAGGAGCCGGCCGCCGACGGTGGTAAGGGAGGCAGTGGCAGTGTCGACCAAGCTACTTGACGCCTGCCAGTGCTCAGAGCATTATTTTAAATCGAGAAAGAATTATTTTAAAACGAGAATTGTGAATTGTGAAATTGAAGTGTGAATTGGGAATTTTAAAATCGTCATTGCACAGGAATTGTATTTGCTTATTTTAAATTTAATATTAACCTGCAGCACATTACCTTGATAATTAGAGCCTGTTCGAACACCTAGCTTGCTGTTACCTGCACACTATTGTTGGGGGAACACTGGGTCGCGTTCAACCGAGAATACACCACTTCCGCTTTCCACATTTGCGGAGTGGTTAGCGCTCTAGCCTGTTAGGAGGCGCTACTTAGCCCTCTCGTCGCCCCGAGCGCGCAGCGATCGCGCGCAGGGAAGCACCAGAGAACGCGCCAGAGACAAGGCAGAGAGAGGCCCGTCTGCGCCCGTCCGCGGCAGGACGGGGCTAGGGGCCAGGGGATCAACTTCTGCAGATATGCTTGGCATTGAAGGCATGCGAGTCACCTACACTCCTCAGGTATTATTACACCTCAGATTTGTACCTACGCAAGTCTGCCATAGCATTGTTTGCCCACAGGTTGAAGGTCCTTTTTCATGTCTATAGTGCCGCTCTCAGTTTGATACCACCTTTAAAGTCCCCAGCGTAGATAATGTTCGATGTCACATGCTACAAAACAAAACTGTTATTCATGACCCTTATGAGCATATTAATCGAACCGGAAGGAAAAATATCCTCTGTAACATCAGGTCGCTCTCGAAACATTCAGCCCAGGTCTGGGATTTGATTTCTTCTACGCAACCGAACCTGTGTTTCCTTACTGAAACGTGGTTAAAACCGTATTCTACTCCTGCTATTGCGTTGGGAGTGCCAAGCAATTATAAAATGACTAGGTTAGACCGTCCTATTAAAATGGGCGGAGGAATCGCTATCATATACAAACAAGACATTACAGTAAAAATTTTGGAAGAACTAACGACCACTGAAATCGAATTGCTAGTCTTTAAAATTACATACCCGTCTAAGGACTGTGAGACAGGTGCCTTAGTGTATCGCCCTCCTGGCTCCTGTACAGGGTTTTCGAATCTTCTGATTGAGCTGCTGGCTCCTCATGTTAACAATGATAGCAATTTTGTATTAATAGGGGATTTTAATGTTCACAGTGAGAAGTCTGACTGTAGCGAAGCACAAACCTTGCTGACAGATCTAGCACTATTGGGCCTGAGGCAACGAAACTTCGGACCCACCCATATAGCTGGTCATACGCTAGATCTGATTTTTTCTAACTCCTCATTGGTCTCCTGTTTGCCGGCGGAGCAGGTTAATTGGACCGACCATTTTGTTCTGGAATTTTACACTCCAATTCCTGGGCCTACGAGGTCGCAGCAGATTTCATTACCCGCTGTCCGCAGACAATGGCATAAAGTTACAGAGAGTTCCTTTGGAGAGAAGTTTACTATGCCTATTATCTCTCCTACTGATAATATTGACATGGCATTAATTAAATTCAGCAAGGCCACTAAAATAGCCATTGGTAAAATAGCCCCATTGAGACATTTTAAACCCCGACCAGCTGCTAAACAGGAAGTGTGGTTTTCTGATCACTTAAGAAATTTAAAACTCTCTGCGAGGAAGTTAGAGAAGAGATGGAGAACCACCCATTTGGTAGAAGATAAAAAAAATACTGGGATTCACTTTCTATCTACCATAAGGCGATTCGGACAGCTCGAAAGTCCCATATAACAGCGCAAATTGCCGAGGCTGGAAATTCTCCCAGAGTTCTCTACCAGATTCTACAGTCTTTTGTTAAACCTACAGCCTGCGAATCTGTAGAAATAGCATCCCAGCAATTGTGTGATGAGATATCCAATTTCTTCACCACAAAAATAGATAAGATCTATGAAAAAATAACTAATGCTGGTAACAATAAGGTTTCCTTAACAACAGCTCCTTTTCAGGCTGACACAGAGTGGAAACGGGATATACATTCCTTAGAATCTTTTCCCCCCATTTCTAGGGAAGAAACTCTGACATTGATGACTAGTATAAAAAGTGGGAGCTCGGAGGACATTATCCCAGCCAGGATTATACCTGCTCTAGCAGGGCAGCTTTGCCCTGTTTTTGAGCAACTTGTGAATCTTTCTCTCATCTCCGGCCATGTTCCTAAAGATTGGAAACAAGCCCTTGTCAGACCCATTAGGAAGAACACCGCCATTCCCTGGACGGAATTGACCAATTTAAGGCCAATTTCATTGTTACCCTTCCTTGGGAAAATATCTGAAAAATACGTTAATGTCCATATATCCAGATATATTGAACTGACAGATGTTCTTGACTATTCCCAGTCTGGGTTTAGGCCAAGGCATAGTACTGAATCCACCTTGGTATCTGTGACTGACGATCTGCACATGTACCAAGACAGGGGCTTTTCAGTGATCCTGGTTTTGTTAGATCTATCAGCGGCGTTCGACACCGTGTCGCATTCCATCTTGACAGAACGGTTGTCGAACGCCGGGATCAAAAATAAAGCCCTTGCTTGGCTAAAAAGCTTTCTATCCGAACGCACCCAGAGTGTCACCATGGGTGCTTATCGGTCAGCGGAGGTAGAGATCTCCAAAGGGGTGCCACAGGGCTCTTGTTTGAGCCCTACTCTTTTTAACATCTATGTGGCACCCCTGGCAAGAGTGATGCGTAAGTACGGTTTCATCCCCGTGTCATATGCTGATGACACGCAGCTCCTCTTCCCGTTCAAAACCATCTCCGCTGAAGTGAAGAGCTCTTTTTCAGCTGGCATGAAGGCAGTAGCACAATGGATGTTGGCCAACTGCCTTCAGTGCAACGTCAGTAAAACCGAGGTTATGTTGTTTGGGGAAGCTAAACTGCTTTGGTCTCCGGACTGGTGGCCCAGCGACTTGGGTGTTGTTCCTGATCCCAAATCGCTTGTGAAGAATCTAGGGGTCCGTCTGGATCAAGATCTGACTCTCAAGCAACATGTTAACTATATATCCGGTATATGCTTTCACACCATTAGCCTACTACGCAAGGTCTTCCCTCTTTTGCCTGATTCAGTGAGGAGAACGTTAGTCCAGGCACTTGTTTTAAGCAGGATTGACTATTGTAATGGTCTACTGCTTGCTGCCAATGAAGGGGTTTTGGACAAACTACAGGTC
The DNA here is from genome assembly GCF_964261635.1 of Lissotriton helveticus. Lineage (NCBI taxonomy): Eukaryota > Metazoa > Chordata > Amphibia > Caudata > Salamandridae > Lissotriton > Lissotriton helveticus. The sequence goes on along the minus strand of NC_136057.1, from coordinate 412,901,703 downwards.
GTCCAGAATACGGCGGCCCGCTTGGTTCTCAATGCCCCTCCGAGAACTGCCTCCAAACCCCTCCTTGACCAATTACATTGGCTTTCTGTCCGGCAGAGAACGAAATTCAAAACATGTTGTCTGATTCACAAGTTGCTAAATGGCCAAGGACCTGCCTATCTGGAAAATAAATTCATCCCCTACACCCCCACTCGATCTCTTAGGTCCAGCAATGATTCTCTTTTGCAGATACCACGAGCTAAGAAAACCAGACATGGGAGTAAGGCACTCTCCATAGCAGGACCTACTCTTTGGAACAGACTCCCTCTATCACTCAAACAATGCACAGATCATCTAAAATTCCGAAAACAATTGAAAACAATACTGTTTAAAAATGAAATTTAGTGTCCTTCCACATTTATTTCTGGGTGTTCTACAGGTGTCAAAGCGCAGAGATACTCCAATGAGAGTCGATTCGAGCGCTATACAAACCAACAAATAAATAAATAAATAAATAGGTCCTTGGCTAGTGGTGCTGCTGTGGGCCTCACCTTGTACTCCCTTTCCAATACTGTTATTTGCGCTGCCAACCCTTGCATTCTTTGTCGAAGATCCTTCAGGACCCCCGCCTGTGCAACTATACACTCCCCCCCCCCTTAACATCACTTTAAATGCTTCCCAAAATAACCCGGCACTCCCGGCCGATCCCTCATTTTCGACAAAGATATTCCTTATTACGTTCCCTATGGTATCGAGAGAGACTAGATCCGTGAGAGAGGACTGTTGCCGTCTCCACCGAAATGGGGGCCTCACACATTCTGGGACCTCTAACTCCAGCAACACAGGGGAGTGGTCTGAGAGTGTTTTTGCCAAATGCAGAATTGCGACTGTCCAGGGACATGCCACCTCAGATGCTAGCCAATAGTCCAACCTGGACCATGACCCGTGTACTGCTGAGACAAGTGCTCTCCCTTGTGGTAAGATTACGAAGTCTCCATATATCGCTAAGCCCTTCCGCATCCATTAGTTCCAGCAATACCAATACTGTTTTCCCCGCCCTAATGCAGCCTTTGAGCCGTCCAAATTAAAATCTCCACCCCAGAGCCCCACAGCGGGAGGGTACGTAGAAATCCTTCTCCATATATCATTTGAAAAAAAACAGGGTCATTAATACTCTGCCCATACACATTGACCAGCAATACCATTGTGGCCCCCGGCCTACCCATGACCATTACCACCCTGCCCTGATCGTATGCCTCAGATCTAATCACAGTAAATGGTGTTCCTTTGTTTACTAATACTACCTCTCTGGAGTAAGAAGAATATGACGCAGCTACTCTCACCCCGGCCCACTTAGCTCCAACATTGTTCTCAGTAAGTTTAGTAAGGTGCGTTTCCTGGAGGAAAGCAATTTGGACATTCATCTTATCCATATAGGCTAAGACTGGGCAAATGTGTTTGGAGTTGTTACACCCACCTACATTCCATGTTAAAAGTTTTGTAGTACTACCCAGACCTGTAACACACTTTTAAATTGGCTGTACATTTCCACCCGGCTCATGAATGTAAATTGAAATCTATACAAGCCACGTGTTGATAATACCGCACCTGCTGAAAACTTCTCCCACCCCTCCAAACCCCCACCCACTTCAGCAACCCCAACATGCTAAAGACATTCCCTTTGAACAAAGACAACCCCCCCGCCCCCCCCAGCGACAAAGCGTCACAATACACATATGGGGTACACCCACTAGGGAATGCTAGAGTGCCATATACATCCCCACTTACCAGGAAGTGGCTGACCTGCCAAATCTTGTTAGAACCTTATTACAATTATAGCTCCTGTCCTGTAGCATTAGTATGAGCACACCAATTCAATCTAAACAAATGAGGCCGCCATTAACATATTTTCTTACAAATCGTGATCTCACATGAAGCACCCTGAAGACTATCACCTCTCCATGTACGTAACACACATCATAGTGAAAGAGTTACTGTTCCTCCTCGTCTGTGTCCTTAGAAGCTTCTTGCCTGCATCGTTTCAATGTTTTGCCATATTCTAGTGCAGCTTTTGGGTTGGTGAAGATTTTAGTTGCACCCTCTTTGCCAACTCTGAGGTGAGCCCGATATAGCATGACATAGGGAACGTCTTCTGACATTAGGAGCTCCTTTACTGTTGTGAACTCTCTCCTGGCTGCATGTACCGTTGTTGTGAAATTCAGGAAAAAGGTCAGGTTGCTAATAGGGCCTTTCTCTCTGGCCTTACGCAGGATAGAATCTCGATCTTTGTAGTTTAACAACCTAGCAATGATGGGGCGCGGCGTTGACCCAGGGACCTTTCACGCCACTAGTGAGTGATGTGCCTGCTCTACTATTAGCATTGGAGATAAGTTGTCTGCCCCAAATATGTCCTCGAACATTGTCTCCACAAATATCTCCATTTTACCATTGATCGTTGAATCAGGCAGCCCAATATTTCTTAAGTTATTTCTTCTAGATTTTGCCTCCAAATCTTTTTTTTTTTTTTTGCTCGAATACTGCCAATATCTTTTCCATGTTTAGCAATTTGTCTGAAACCGTGGCAAGTTCGTTCTCAGATTTTGAGACTCTGCTCCACCTCCCCCATTCTAGTCTTCTGCTTTTCCATCTTTGTAGACATGTGGTCCATTCGAAGATTTAGAGCGTCTATTTTGCCATCAATTGACAGGAAACTGCATTGCATTGCCAGAAGTTTGGCTTCGAGGGAGGGAGAGGTGTGTTCATTGCCAGAAGTGTGGCTTCCAGGGAGGGAGAGGTGTGTTCGGGAATCCTCTTCCGAGTCGGAGGCGTTTTCGACTGCGAACTGCTCGGTTTCCTCATCTCAAACGTGAGACGGGGTTGCGATTTGTCAGTTTTTCCCATATTCAGTTTGTGTACACTTTTGATTTTTTTTTTACGTGATCTTGGCATTTGTGATCAGTGCCACATGTATGTCACAAGCTGTCTGCACTCACCCACTCCCGATTTACAGCACTTCCTTCTGCGTGTTGTGCCTTCATTCGCAGGGAGCACCACATCCAAGCCTTTGCCTTCAGGCGCTCACCCCACTTCTGACGATTGAGGTGCTTCAAATTATACGTGCTTCACCCCTTTGCCTTAGCAGCTGTGCCCCTACTATTATAACAGCCGATAACCGCTTGCAGCTACACACGTCTTTGCACTCTATTCTTTGCTGTCCTTTAAGCACACCTCTATATCGCTGCTTCTACCTTGCAGGTTGTGTATTCTATCCTGCTGCCCACAGTAGTACCTCTTTTGCCACATACTCCTCATGCTATTAGCTTGTCTAGCCTCTATTTACCTGGGTGGATGCACAAGCAGGGCCCAGGTCGCAGGATCCGGTTCAGGCCGTACCACTGTCCTAGCCCTCCCAGGCTGCAATGCGGCCGCCAGACCTAAACTCCTCACACTTCACCCAGCGCTGTGCCTTGCCAGCACACAGGGCTCTGCCACCACTCTATCGGCAGGCCCCACCGCAGCAGCATACTGCACAAGGTGGCCAGTTGATCCCAGCTCTTCCCCCGCACCTCACCTCAGGTTTTGCGCCAACTGCAAGTGTGGTGCTGTTCACTTCCAGGGGTTTCTGCTCTGTATTTCAGTCCTGGTGCGTTTCAACCAGTCCTGTCCGCCATTTTGCCTGCTAGGCCTCAACAGGATCACCACCCAGATTGCTCGGGTTCCAGTTCTTTTAGGGCTGCTGACTTCCTCACGACTTTCCAGAACCACTCACATTGCCGATGCATCCCTTTGAGTATTCTAGAATCCCTTATTCTGAACTTTTTCTGGGAAATGGAGCACACCTCTATATCACCTCTTCTACCTTGCAGGTTGCGTATTTTACCCAGCTGCCCACAATATTACCTTTATCGCCACACTTGCCTCACGCTATCCACTTGTCCCAGCCTTATTATCCAGTGTGTATGCACAAGTGGGGCCTAGGCCGCATGCGGCATGTCTAAACTCTGCACTCTTCACCTAGCGCGATGCCAATCCGTCCTGCTTCAGTTTTTTCGCTGCACCAGTCCACAGCACCGCAAGCCCCAAGGGACAAACTAGCCTGCCTCGCTATTGCACAGGGCACCACCGCCACTCTCTCGGCAGATCCTTCTGTAGCGGCATATAGCACCAGGCGGTCAGTTAATCCAGCTCTCCCTTGCACCTCACCTCAGGTATTGCGCCACCTGCAAGTGTGTTGCTGTTCACTTCCAGACGTTTCTGCTCTGTATTTCAGGTCCGGTGCGTTTCAACCAGTCCTGTCCGCCGTTTTGCATGCTAGGCCTCACCAGGATTGCCCCCAAATTATTCAGATTGCGATTCTTTCAGGGCTGCTGGCTTCCTCACGACTTTCCAGGGCCACTCACATTGCCCATGCGTCCCTTTTGGTGCTCTCGATCCACCTTATTCCTGCAGGATTTTAGTCAAATAGTGGATCGGCCAGCAGAACTGCACAGTTACGCAGCTATTTTGCTGCGCTCTCTAGTTCCCCCACGCTGTTTTGTTTAGCTCCTGTTTTGTCCAGGTTGAGGCCATCCACGCCAGGATACTAGCATTATAAATGTTTTAAATAAATAGGGAACCCAGGACTGCCATCGAATTTCTGGTTGGATTCAACTTACTGGTTTTCCCTTGCTGAAGGAGATCTGACTGCCATAAAAGTGTCCTGGTCTGAAGGTAGAAAGCTACATCGGAACTGACCATGAGCAGCAGCCAGTTTATGTTAAGTCCTTCCTGGACACAGCCTTCGGACGTCACCCGCTCGGAGCTTTCCTGCCTTTATCTACGAACATGCTGGGACACCGAAAGTCCGTAACTTGCTGTAATCGAGCCCTACTTCGCATCCAGCCCTACTTCGGATCCAGCTTGCCGCTTCCCCTGCTGATGACTTGTTGATGAACAATTTTTCTCCAGAAAAGTTTGTAAATCAGAAGGTTAACTTTCCAAAGGCGCAAATTTGGTTCTTTTATCCAAGCTGTTCTCTTGAACTTTTGAATTTTACCCAGTCTGGCTACTTATTGGATTTTCGTAATTTATGTTCCATTTTATTTAAAAAAATATCTTTTACTGAATTGGTTTGTGATTTTTCTTGTGTTGTGTTTTCACTGTATTACGGTTTGTGTGCTGCATATATGCTTTACACATTGCCTAGAAGTAAGGTATGACTGCATTTGTACCAAGTTAACAGAAGGTTATGAACAGGTTTATTTAGTGCATTTTGTGGTTCACCCTGAGAAACATTATGATAATTTTTTGAAGTGGGTTCTCACTCCCTCCAATAAATCCAATTTCTTACACATAGTTATGAGGCAAATATTTCAAAGAGGACTAAAGTAATAGAGCCTGGGATCGGCTGGCACCCTGGAAACCTACCACTATCAGCCATATCTGGAGACTATACATTGGAAAGTATGGACGATGTGACTGACATGAATTCAAGCATGTTTGATTACCCAGATTCCCCCGCAAATATAAAATGACGGGTAAGAAATGTACTTCCATTTTCTGCAACTGAAATATCCAGAGCTTAAAAAACCCACAAAAGTCCAGCACTCCAAATTTCCACACTTCTCATGACAAAAACGGCTACCCGCATGCTTAAGTGGGGGCCTATTGCACAAGATAGGAATTAGCTATAACTTTCTGCCCATGTGACATTAATTATTTATTGTACTTGTAGAGCGCGCTATCACCTCAAGAGGCATCCTGGCGCTGGCAGTAGCAAAAGCAGAGAGGAAGGGCAGTTGGAGGCGGCTGAAGATTAAGGCAAGCGTGGAAAAAGCCAAGTTTTTAGCTGCCTTCTAAAAGCAGGCAGGTAATCAATCTGCCTAAGTTCCATGGGCAGAGAATTCCACAGCTTAGCCGCAGCCACACTAAATGATCTGCCTCCAGCTCTAGATCTTTTAAACCTAGGGACAGCCACAACCCTGGCCAGGGAGGAGTGCAGATTGCGGGCCGGTACATACCATGAAAACATCCGTTGGAGGCAAGCCAGACCCAGCCCATGAAGGGCTTTGAAGGTCAGACACAAGGACTTGAAGGTCACCCTCTCCCTCACTGGGAGCCAATGTAGCTGTGCCAAAGCCATAGCAGAAGAGGATCTCGGAGGCCAACCTAAGGCCAGTTTGGCAGCTGCAGACTGAAGTCTCTGAAGCCTATCCAAAAGATAACTCGGGGACTCCAGCAGAAGGGCATTGCAGTAATCTAACCTGCTTAGCACAGTGCAACATACCACCTCTATCCGTGCCGTAGGTGGTAACAGGGGCAGGATTTTTCTCAGAGGGCGAATGATTGCCATACAGCTAGCTACCACCTTAGAGACCTGCGCCTCCAAGGAGAGATCACTATTGAACATGACACCCAGATTCCGAACTACCCTCACCGGCTGGACCAATGAGGTGAAGTCCTTCGGCCAGAAGTTGTCAGGTAAGGAAGAACTTATCCAATAGAGCACCTCGGTCTTCCCTTAATGTGATGTCAAGATGGTCTTTGCATGACCTGTTTTGAACCGTTCCAGTCCATTACAATAAACCCATGCATACACGTGAGGTACTGCTTTTATTGGTAGAAGAATGAGCACACTGGGCAGTGGCACCTTTGCTGTTCCCTACAAATTATGGTAAATTCCATAACAGAAATGAGAGGAAATTATTTTTGGGAAACATGGTTTGAAGACCAATCTGGGTAACAAAGCAGTGGCATCCATGCAAGCGACATCACCTTGTCTAGTTTTCTGATATGTTCAGAACAGGTAGGTTTCACGAAGTGTCAGCTAATCCTCTGCACTAAAATGCAGCTATTCTCATCCCATAAATCAACCTAATTCCAAGCGTTTATTTTATGCTAACACGATAGTGCTTTAGTCTTTCTCTTCTAGGTACTGGACCCGCATACGCTTCGTCAACCATTTTAAAAAGGAGATGTGCGAGATGGTAGAACAATTAGTTATCTACCAAATCCCCTATATTTTTGGAATTCTATTTGAAAATCTGTATGCAGCAAAAACACCGTTTCAGGAAAAAATCCTAACTAATTGGCATTATGGGTAATCCAAAATGCATAGTGGTTGATTTGCCCTCATGCACAAACTAAGTAATAGATGGTCAGTATACAGCGGAAAAAACATTGTAAACCATTTCCTGATTCTTGGCCGGGGGCATCATGTGCTTTTGAACAAACTACAAACAGTATCCAGGTCTGTGACTGGAAGAGTCCAATGCATGCAATGGTGTATAATTTTTGTAGATCACCCTGATGTGCAAAAAGCGACACTTGAAAACCTAAATGCCCATTCCTTTGTTTCGGCTGCACAGCGCGTGCGAAATCTATTGTTTTTTTTTTATTATTTCAAAAGTTTTTTTATTAAGAAATTTCCTTCAATACAGTACAGTACAGCAGTGATGCAGGGAGGGGGTTCTTGGTTCCTTCTTGGTTACATAGTACTTGCATTCTCTGCATAGGCTGGTTTTCACTGTAAGTTCTGTGAGACCCCGTCAATCGTGAAAAGGAGAAGAAAGGAGGAAAAGAAAAGAAGGGGGGGAGTCTATCAATACTATATTGTTGCCCTCTTAGCTGCATGCTGGCGGGATATTCGTTCATGGGGGTTTGTGTGAGCCCAGATGTGCGTCCAGTGCCGCCCACATCTCGTTCTTGGCCACGTGGCTTGGTGAAAGTTTCCCTGTGATGTTGTCTGCTCCTCTGAGGAAAGTGACCCAGTTAACCCAGCCCTTGAATGTTGCTTTGGCTGTGTTTTTCCAGTTCGCTAATATGGTTTTGACTGCTGCTGTAAGTAGGTCAGTTAGGTCTCTGGCTTCTTTACTTTCTAAGTCTGTCGCCATGAATGCTGTGACTAGACCAATGAACCCTGGTTGTATGTTCCCACCTATGACAGAGTTGATGAAGTCACTCACTTTCCTCCCGAAGGTTTTCACTTTGGGGCACTTGAAGATAAGGTGTTCTAGGTCCCCCTTCTCCTTGTGGCAATTCCAACAGGTGTCGCTATCTTTTTTATTTTTTTATTTCAAAAACCTTTATTGTACCTTAATGCACATACAAAGCTCCTGGCCTACAACCCGCAATTGGGCCGGCCGCTAGTTAAGGTCAAAGTACATTTACCGATAGCCCCAGCAAGCATAGCAGCAGTGTTCAATAACATAGTACTATTGCCAGTTATTATGGTAGTCCATCGTAGTGCATTGTCAATATACAGTTACAATCGGTCTTATTTTGGTATATAGCAGTAACATCAAACCAGTATACTTCCCCCCCCCCCCCAACCCAACAACCCAGGATCCAGTGTAAACAGCGGTGAAAGTGTTAATGATCAGTAGACAGGCTAGTCAATCAGGGTCCAAGTTATTGCAGCAGCGATATAGGCAGTGGTCACTACTAGCAGTTCTATACAAGGCACATGAGGCCGAGACAGCATATAGTGGAACAGTGAGGCTAGCTCAAATGGCACGTTCATGTTGACCCGTCACAGGACGAGACAGGAAGCAACTATACTATAATCAGAACGCCACAGCGGGTATCTACCCAGTAAACCACCTAGGCACTACTCTCTCGCATCAAACAGACATCAGTCACTGTCAAGCTTAGATAGCATGTATGCAGTGTAAGGGCCCCACACGTCCAGCGGGCGTGAGCTAGCAGGTAGTTCTTCATAATAACAAGTCAGCTGATCGCGACAATATGCCATGTCTTGTAACCATAATTTGACATCAGGTGCCCGTCTACCACCCCAACAAGTAGCCACCTTCCACTTAGCGATCTGCAACGCCAATTACACCAGTTTCCTCACTCGGACTGGTACAGCAGTCGTCATACCCAGTAGGCATAGGCGCGGGTCCTTGGCAATCTCAGTCCATGTCATATCAGATAACGCTACAGTCACCTCGCCCCAGAAGTCAGACACTCGTGTGCATTCCCAGGCCAAATGGAAAAAATCAGCACCATCGAAGCTGCAACGCACACAATGCAGAGGAACACCTTGGGGGACTCTTCCTCTCAAACCCTAGCTAATCTAGAATTTTGGTCAAGAGACCCCACCAGGATCTTCTCTCATTTCCCGCCACTCTCCCTTGAGGGGCTTGATCTCCTGTTGGATCGGACAAAGTCGTCCTCACCTCTGGACCCTTGTCCTCTGAAGACTCTCAAAGACTGTAGGCACACGCTTCTGCCGCCTCTTCTGGAAGTTATGAACGGGGCCATGGCCCAAGGTACCTTCCCTTCGGCGTGGAAAAGGGCAATAGTGAAGCCCCTCCTGAAGAAACCCACCTTGGACCCAGAACAGCTTAAGAACTTTAGGCCCATTTCCTTGTTACCCGCCCCCGCAAAAATGCTCGAATCACACGTGAACGTACACCTATCTACCTTTCTGGATTCCTCTGGGTTCTTAGATAGCTCCCAGCATGGATTCAGAAAGGCCCATAGTACTGAATCTGCATTGACTATGGTTGTGAATAACATCCGTATGAAGGTGGATGCGGGCCAAACCACTGTGTTGGTATTACTTGACCTCACAGCAGCGTTTGATACCCTGTCTCCCTCTACGCTAACATCGCGTTTGAGGGAGGCAGGGATTGCAGGCTCGGCCTTGAGCCTTCTGCACTCTTTTTTACATCAGAGAGCAGAGAGTCATGCTCGGAGATTTCCTCTCCCCTGCTAAATCCTTGCAGTATGGGGTGCCACAGGGGTCGGCCTTGAGTCCAACCCTATTCAACATCTAGGTGGCTCCCCTTGCCAGGCTAGTAAAATCGCAGGGGATGGAGGTTGTGTCATACGCCGATGACACCCAAATCATGGTGTCCCTGACCCATTCTGCTACCACTTCTGCCGTCAACTTTAGGACTTGTATGCAGACAGTCTCGGACTGGATGATACAAAATTCCCTAAAGTTGAACGGCGATAAAACTGAGATCCTGGTCTTTGGCAAGGACCAGGATATCTGGTCTAGTGAGTGGTGGCCTTCATCTTTGGGAACGTGTCCATCTCCCTCCCAATCGGCCAGAAATCTTGGCGTTATATTTGACACTTCTCTGTCCATGACTCTACAGGTCAATCGAACAGTGGCCACTTGCTGGGGAGTCATCAAGATT